>NC_137616.1:33706194-34228694 GCF_963280865.1 Gymnoscopelus braueri | reverse complement strand
GGAGTAAAAGTACAATATTTTCCTCTGAGAAGTAGTAGAGTAGAAGTAACAGTGTAGAAAATTGGAAGTACTCCAGTAAAGTAAAAGTATAGTACTTGAGTACATGTACTACTTTTCCACCACTGACAAACAACAGCACCACGGCTGGGCCTCTTTCATTGGACAACAGACCGTTTTTAATGCAGATTTAATGCAGCCTTGTGTTTCATTATATCTGATGCATGCTGATAAATCTCTGGGTGGGATTTGCCTCGACGTAAAGCCCTGTTCAATATGGTCGATGCACAAAACCGCTTACTGTTTCATATTGTCGCTGCAGTGTGTTCCCCGTGACTTTTCCGTGATATTATGATATATTTGTCTCTGCCGGGCCCACTTAGCTTTAGTGTGACAGTTTATAAAGCAGGCCATTTGTTAATCCCCATCAGCAAGCCGTGCCTATACGACCTCTTTACCGAGTAATACTGCTTGAGGGGGTGATTTTCTCAAACGCTTACTGTACGCCATGCATTACTTTATGCTGTAGATGAGTTATGGGAATACACCGTTTAACAGTGGTGGAAAGTAACTAAGTACATTTACTCAAGTACTGTACTTAAATACACTTTTGAGGATTTTTTTTACTTTACTTGAGTATTTCCAATTTTCAATACTTTTGCTTCTACTCCACTACATCTCAGAGGCAAATATTGTACTTTTACTCCATTACAATTATTTGAAAATTTTAGTTACTAGTTACTTTTCAGATATAAATTATGATATTATGAAACATACATTAACCACTTTAGCCCTATTTTATACATTTGAAAATAGCCGATCTACAAGCTCACAACACGTCGCATCGTGACGCATTGTGAGCTTGTAGATCTGCTATTTTCAAACATTCTAGTACTTTGGCTTTTGGTACTATCAGTATATTTTGATACCAATACTTTTGTACTTTTACTCAAGTAACATTTTGAACACAGGCCTTTTACTTGTAACAGAGTATTTTTATATTGTGGTATTGCTACTTTTACTTACTGTAAGTAAAATAAATTAAATATCTTGAGTACTTCTTCCACCACTTAGGGTATGCAGTAGTTCATTTCCAGGTGCTTCAATACATAGACTATTTCTACTCAGACATGTATGTAGATATCCATACCCTTGACCATACCCTGAAAAAAAGAAATAGCAACAATATTATCATTATTTGTAGTTTGACAAAGTATAGTGCGTAACTAAGTGGTTAAAGAGCTTTGCTTATGAAATAAATGTTGCCTTTGTTTTTGTTTTTATTACCAGAGCTTGAACTACATCATCAGTTGTACAGTCATTTCTTGATTTTCCAAATATTAATCTGATTTGAAAATGAATATTTTATCAAATTAACACTAATTGTACACCCCAGTGTGAATCTATTTTGTTTACCGTACACAATCTATTAGTATACTGTACGACTGTACGGCTAAACTATATTCTACATATCTGTTTTTTTGCACACATAGTTTTTCAATTCCTTGGGAAATGTGATCCAAAGTAAGTAAGTCTTAAGGGCCACCAATTTATACACTCTATAGAGTTTGCTTTTGAAAAAGCCCATATGGTGTAGATGTGATGCGGTATTTGAGGGTATTTATATGAGATTCCAGTGCTGTAGAAGTTGTGTGTGGGGTGTGTGTGTACATGTGTATGTGCGTGCGCATCTAGCAGAGTGAGGATTACTGTGGATAATGTCCGCAGCCAAGAGCCTCTTCTGTCGAGTGGAGCCATTTCCTCCTGCCTGAATGTGTACACAGGACACACACAAACAGTACGCACACATACATACACACTCATCCATACGCACTCACAAGTGCACACTAAAACCAGCTCTAGCAGATTCATTTTCCCACAACTCCCTCAGCTTGCGCACACATTCACCAGAGTAGACTCACACGTTTATGCATATACTGTATAGATAAGTGCACACATAACGTGTAGTCTACAGTACACGCACACACACACACACACACACACACACACACACACACACACACACACACACTTTTTTTAACCGTAATTCTAAAGCCAGCGTTACACTAAGCTGTGCACCGGTGCACGCAACTAAGTTCAAATCAGGCACAACTATAACCCCAGCACTTAAACGTAACCTCTAAATGCCCAACCCTAACCTGAATATTATAATAATATAGCAGCCTATGCTTCCTAATTGTAAGCCTAACAACCATTTCTCTTGTGAGGACCAGGAAAATGGTTCTCACAATGTCTGTTTCTTAAATTGTGCTATACTTTATGGACATTTGGCCCCCACAAGTATAGTAATGCACGCATGCACGCACGCACGCACGCACGCACGCACGCACGCACGCACGCACGCACGCACGCACGCACGCACGCACGCACGCACGCACGCACGCACGCACGCACGCACGCACGCACGCACGCACGCACGCACGCGTGCCTGAGCATGGTTTGGTGTGCTGTATTCACAAGAAAATGCTACATTGACAAGCAAGGCTCTTGTATTTTATTATTTATTGAAACAAAGACCTGTCATTCTGTCAACGGACTGAATAATTCTACACCACTACTGTCAAAGAAAACAAACATGACGAGAGAAGAAGCACTATAGAGTACATTGAACTGGAAGAGTGTGTGTGTGTGTGTGTGTGTGTGTGTGTGTCTGTGTGTGTGTGTGTGTGTGTGTGTGCGCGCGCGTGTGTCTGTGTGTGTGTGTCCTGAATGTTTTCCAAGCTCTCGACTTAATAGCTTTCCTACTTCGACATCTTCTCCTTCAGTTTGACTGCTAATTATGTAAAGTGGCACTGACGGGAAAAAAAAGTGTGTGTGTGTGTGTGTGTGTGTGTGTGTGTGTGTGTGCGCACACGCACGCACGTTCACATTCAAGTAGAGGCTTAATTGCCATCCAAAATGAGTACCCCATTTCTGATATCTCTGTTAAGAAATACCAAATTATGCAGTTATACGCATACTGTAGCTGCATACCATATCTGGTGTGCATGTGTGTCTTTGATTGTGCGTTCGTGATTGCATGGCTTATTTCTGTTGCGGTTCTGCATTGAAACGAGCAATAAGTAACTCATACATGCATTGGACGCATGAAGTGTGATCACCTGCAGCGGGACGCGGTGGGCCGGGGCCCTCATTATTGGTTACTGATGAATAGCTCTAATCATCACACCGGCTCCTCAGCTCTCTCCAGGAGACGCGATGTTCGCTTCCCCACAGCGGCGTGACAAAGTGAAGAATACCGTCGTTGTCGGGCAGAAAACCTTGTATCTCCCTTTTCAACTTTTTAATGTTTTTTTGTCGTACCACGGTGTTGTACGACAGGGGTTCTCAAACTTTATCATGTCAAGGACCCCCAATATTATATGTATTTGGCTGCAGACCCGCCCCCCATCCCAGACATATTTTTTGCCAGGGATTTGTCAAAAATAGCTGATCTACAAGCTCATAGCGCGGCACTCGGTGCCGCGCTATGAGCTTGTATATCTGCTATTTTTGAATAGCCAAAGTATAAGATGTGGTTAAAACGATTGTGACGCTATATTAACACATTTCGCTGGGGACCCCCTGGTACCCCCACAAGGACCCCCGGATCCCACTTTGACGACCAATGTTGTATGACAAAGTAGCAGAAATAGGCGATCTATAAGCTCACAAGACGTTGCAACGTGAGCTTGTAGATCGGCTGTTTTTGCGACTTTTGAAAAAAATAAAATTAACGAAAGTGGGGTTTTATAAATATTGAACAAATTAAAAGCATTAACAAGCTTGTGGCTAGATAATAACTACATTATATCCATTGGAAATACAGGTTCTTTTTTTCTCCCCATTTCCTGAAAAGTAACGTTTTTTTGGACTTACAAGTTTTCCATCCGACAGAGCCGATATGTTGTTTTTCATCAGCGTGTCCTCAGTTCTATGGAAATAAGTGCTTCAGGAATAATAGTGATCAAGCTTCATGGGCTCTGACAGCTTGCACTGAGGATATGTGAGTGTGTCTGCAGTATACAAAGGCATAAGTGCACACTGTAGGGTAAGACCGCCAACCGTCTCGCTCGATTCGCCAGACAGGCTTCCGGTGCTGTTTTTCCCAGAGACAGATTGATGTGGCGCTGCTGCGGCAAAATGCTAAATACCTCGAGCAATTTAAGGGGAAAATCGACCGTAGAAACTGATTTGCATGTGCCATTTGGATGCTTTCAAACTGTTTAATCAAGATTTGTGTGAGAGAGTTCCCCCCCCCCAAAAAAAAAGAGAAAAGAAATACAAGAGAGAACAGTTCTTGATGACTCAGTGATAGGTTCAGCAATGATTTCACTAGGACAGTGTTTGGTCCCGGACCCCCATTTGAAAATATTTTGTGTCAGGGACCCTCGTACAAGATTTGCGTTGCTAAAGTGTTTAAAAAAAAAATTCAAACTTTTTTACATTCTTTCAAGATAAAAGAAAGCAGATCTACAAGCTCCCAAAGCATCGCTTTGTGAGCTTGTAGGCTTGTAGATCAGCTATTTTCTAATAGCCTATGTTTATAGGTATATAAGTAATTATGTACTGTAAGTATAAGTAAGTATATGTACAGTATATTATGTAGGGTTAAAGTGGTTAAACTGATTTTGATGCTTCATTAACTCATTTTGCTAGGGACCCCCTGGAACCCCCCTCAAGGACCCTTAGGGGTCCCTGGACCCCACTTTGAGAACCACTGCAATAGAATATAGGAACATTATTGATATACTATGGGGTGTTGAACGCAAAAGACTGATATGCAATGATCCCGAACCATCAAGCTTTAATTTAAAACAATGTGAGAAGGACACAGCTATTAAGCAGGATACATTTGATCCCACTAGTTAACCAGGTCAGTGTAAGGTTACAGTACATGCGATTATGCATGCAATTTCTCTGTGTACGTCAAACTGCATATCTTGTTAGTACAGTACAGTATGTGCAACTTACTGCACAGTAGAAATGTTCATGAATTATTTCACATTTTACACATTACATTACAGTCATTTAGCAGACGCTTTTATCCAAAGCGACTTACAATAAGTGTATTCAACATAGGTAGGGAACGAAAACTACTAATCACCAGAAGTCTTTAGTGCATTTTCTGCAAAAACAAGCAACCAAGAGTATACCTAGCGCTAAGGTAAAAGTGCAATATATCAGCTACCTATTTCCTTAAACAGATGAGACAAAATAGCTAAATCAAATGAGCATGAGCTAAAACAAATAAGTGTATCGACTAAACCAGATCCAATAAACAATCCAATAATCCAATAAACAATACAGCAATAGAAAACAAGCGTTCGTACAACTAGTTAACAACAAGTAGGTCAGGCAGAGAGGAAGGGTAGTGTTTCCTGAAGAGGTGAGTTTTCAGCCTGCGGCGAAATATGGGCAGTGACTCTGCTGTCCTAACATCAGTGGGAAGTTCATTCCACCACTGTGGGGCCAGAACAGAAAAGAGTCGTGATCGTGTGGATCGGCCAGAAGGACCCTTGAGTGACGAGGCAATCAGTCGCCCCGAGGTGGCAGACCGAAGTGGTCGGGCAGGGGTGTAGGCATCGACCATAGCCCGGAGGTAGGAAGGAGCTGTTCCTTTCACTGCCCTATAGGCTAGCACCAGGGTTTTGAACTGGATGCGAGCCGCTACGGGGAGCCAGTGTAGAGAGCGGAGAAGGATGGTTGTGTGGGAGAACTTGGGGCGGTTGAACACCAGACGAGCCGCAGCTTTCTGAACAAGCTCCAGAGGTTTGATGGCAGATGCCGGAGCACCAGCAAGGAGGGAGTTGCAGTAGTCCAGGCGGGAGATGACGAGAGCCTGGATGAGCACCTGGGCTGTCTTCTCCGTGAGGAAGGGGCGAATCCTCCTGATGTTGTAGAGCAGGAATCTGCAGGACCTCGTCACTGATGCGATGTTTGCCGAGAACGTCAGTTGATCGTCCAGGGTCACACCCAGATTCTTCGCAGTCCGAGTTGAGGTCACCACAGCATTATCAATGGTGATGGCCATGTCTCGGTGCGGACAGCCCTTCCCCGGGAGGAACATAAGCTCGGTCTTGTCCAGGTTGAGCTTCAGGTGGTTTGTCGACATCCACTCCGAGATGTCAGCCAGACAAGCAGCAATGCGTGCCTCCACCTGGGTATCAGAGGGGGGGAATGAGAGGATTAGCTGGGTGTCATCGGCATAGCAGTGGTAGGAAAAGCCATGGGAGTGGATGACAGCACCCAGAGATGTAGTGTAGAGAGAGAAAAGAAGAGGACCCAGAACCGAGCCTTGGGGAACCCCAGTTGTGAGCCTGTGTGGTTCTGACACAGACCCTCTCAGCATCACCTGGTAGGAGCGACCCGTCAGGTAGGATGCAAACAGGGAGAGTGCAGAGCCTGAGACACCCATCCCCTCGAGGGTGGAGAGGAGGATCTGATGGTTCACCGTGTCGAACGCTGCAGACAGGTCCAGGAGTATCAGCACGGAGGAGAGAGAGTTCGCTCTAGCGGCATGGAGCGACTCTGTCACTGCCAGGAGGGCAGTCTCTGTCGAGTGACCCACTTTGAACCCAGACTGGTTGGAGTCCAGGAGGTTGTTCTGGTGGAGATAGGAGGACAGTTGTTTAAAGACAGCACGTTCGAGAGTTTTAGATAGGAAGGATAGAAGGGAAACCGGTCTGTAGTTCTTGATCTCAGAGGGGTCAAGTGTCGGTTTCTTCAGGAGGGGGGTGACTCTGGCAGTCTTGAAAGTAGAGGGAAAGTAGCCAGATGTCAGAGAGGTGTTAATAAGGTGGGTTAAGAAGGGAAGAAGTTCAGGTGCAATAGACTGCAACAGAGTGGATGGGACCGGGTCCAGAGAGCATGAGGTAGGGCGACTAGAGGTAACAAGGAGAAGGACCTCGTTAGGGGAGAGGGGAGAGAAGTGGGATAGAGAGGGGATGGGGGGGGGGAGAGGAGTAGATGAAGGTAGAGAGGGGGGGGTTGCAGGCAGACGGGTGTGGGTAGTGCGCAGGGCACCAGCCGGGGGAGGAGGGAAGGAGGATCGGATATCGTTCACCTTCTTGTCAAAGAAGTTGGCGAAATCGTCGGGGAGGAGGGACGAGGAGGGAGGAGGGGGTGGTGGTTGCAGGAGAGAGGAGAAAGTTTCAAAGAGTTTTTTAGGGTTGGAAGCAGAAGCCTGAATTTTAGTGCAGAAAAAAATCTGCTTTAGCAGCTGATAGAGAGGAGGAAAAAGTAGAAATGAGAGTTTGGAAGGTGAGAAGGTCCTCCAGGAGGTTGCCATTTCTCCATTTGCGCTCAGCCGCTCTCAGGCTCCGTCTCTCAGTCCGCACTGAGTCCGACAACCAGGGGGCAGGTGGAGTTTGGCGTGCAGGCCTGGTGGTGAGGGGACAGAGATGGTCGAGAGAAGAGGATAGAGTAGAGAAAAGAAGATCTGTGGCGGTATCAGGGGATAGAAGAGCAAAGGATTCAGGGGCAGGGAGAGCAGAGAGAACAGAGGAGGAAAGAACAGTGGAGGAAAGTGAGCGAAGATTGTGACGTGAGGCAATGTGGGTAGGGAGGGGCTGTGAGGGGGGAGAGGAGAGAGAGAGAGAGTAGGACATGAAGTAGTGATCAGAGAGTTTCTTACCCTTTTCACTGGAAAGAGGAGTGACAGACAGGTTAGCAATAGAGCAGCCTCTGGTGAAGATCAGGTCCAGTTGGTTGCCCGCCTCATGGGTAGGAGGAGATGGGCAAATAACTAGGTCAAAGGCGGCGAGAAACGAAAGTAGTGGGTCTAGCTGCTTCTCAGTCGGGAGGTTGAAGTCACCCAGAAGGATGAATCCAGAGCCATCGACGGGGAAGTGGGAGACTAGATGGTCCAGCTCCTCCAGGAAGCCACCAGCAGGGCCCGGTGGGCGATAAACAACTGCAATGGTGAGCTTGACTGGATGAGAGACAGTGACCACATGAAATTCAAATGAGGTAGGAGAGAATTGTGACAGTGAAACAGGAGAGTATTTCCATTTTCTGGAAATTAGCAGACCAGCCCCACCACCTGTCCGCACGGCTCTGGGAGTGTGAGCACACATGCACACACATGCACACATATAGGCTACATCATGCTGTAATCATTCTTAGTAACATGGTTCAAACAGCTTTAATAGCTAGGTTGTCCTTGGCTCAAGGTGATGCATGTTGCACTGTCCTGGTTCTATGTACATAAAGACACATGAAGCACATGCCGGAGACAGGCATGTCATTTCAAACTTTTCCACAACAGTGGGTAACCCAGAGACATTTTCCAGAACCTGTGAAGATCTGTGATGTTTTGTATTTGTTTCCATTATAACCAGAACATCGTAAAAAAAGAAAATAGCCGATCTAGGCACTCGGGTGGCGCAGTGGTTAAGTGCCTGCCCACCCAGGTTGTGGGTTAGAATCCACTGTTGTGCATTTGGCTTTGTCAAGTGTCTATACGAACACAATTGGCCCATGTTAGGGGGAGGGAATCTGAGTGGGGAGGGGGATACAGTATGTGTCACTGCAGGTGCTCCTATGGGCTTGGGGCGGCACCTGTCAGCAGGGAGTGTTGGGCGGGAGGAGTAGGACGAAGGCTCTACGTCCTCCCGGTGGGGGCTCCTCACTGGCATAACGACTATATTGGGGAGAAAAAGGGGTAAAAAGCAAACAAAAAGCCGATCTACAAGCTCACAAGGGCTATTTTCAAATAATTCTGAATGTATAAGTGCTTTGTGAGAGCCATATTTGAGTCTATGTTTGAGTATTTGAGTTATTTTATTGTATGACATTTCATGATTACATTTTGTACAGACTTGTAAGTTTGCAGTTAATGAAGTTCATGAGCCAATTAATAGAGCAGCCAATGATTAGAAGTCAGCTAATTAATTCTGTATTAACAGCAGCTGTGTCCAGCAGGTTTGGCAGTTCAGAGCTGGAAGCCTATTAGCAAATGTCATGTCTTTTGTTGGTTCTGTGCACTTTTTATTCACTAAAAAGTTAAAACTCAACAAGGTAGGATTTTTTGGAGTCAAGCTTATTGCTTCATGGGGTATTACTGGAACTACTTTTGGAACACTACAGTTCTGAGTTCCAATAACTCAGGGTTAGTATCACCTCCTGAGCAGGGCCCAAATTAGGTTTCGAGAACCTCATCTGTAACCGAGTCCGTAGTGCGTGGAAACGAATCCAGAACCCATGAACGGCGAGGCATGGTTCACTTGGTTCTTGTAGTCGAAAAGAGCCATTTGCAATGCACTGTAAGATCATTCACTCAGCTATGAAAACATGTTCTGTATTAATATCAACACATTTTGATGTGGTGAAGAGATGTCAAAGACACGCTGATAAAGGCTCTGCCGAAACGCGTCCGTGTGCTGCCCGTGTCTCTCTGAATAAAAAAAGTGCCTGAAGGACACAACTGTGAGCACTGGAATTCTTCTGTTTTATTGAACTCACTGAGTTGTGCTCGCATTCTTTCAAGTTAGATGTCAAAGGCAGAAATGTTGAAAATGTTGGAATCAATTCTTTATTTAAAAAAGAAAAAGGGGAAAAAGATAAATAAATTGGCATGGACAAGTACTGTAATTCCAAGGTGTCTCAACAGCACCACAGTAATTGCATTTGGGAAAACGCAGGTTTTTGTGTTTAAAAGAACTGTATGAATAGCTTGTTGATCATGGTTTTTAAAACCTTGAACACATAGATTTAACTAAAATATCCATCAGCAATTGGGAATATCATTTTAAATCCCATCTACGATTTTATACAGCAATTAATTATTAAATACGCAATGATACACCGTTTTAACAAGTGATGCTCTCCAGTGGTGTAAAGTAACTAAGTACATGTACTCAAGTACTGTACTTAAGTACAATTTTGAGGTATTTTTACTTTACTGGAGTATTTCCAATTTTCAGTATTTTTACTTCTACTCCACTACATCTCAGAGGCAAATATTGTACAATTATTTGAAAACTTTAGTTACTAGTTACTTTGCAGATATACATTATTATATTATAAAACACACATTAACCACTTGAGCCCTGTTTTATACTGTACATAGGCTGTTTGAAAATAGCAGATCTACAAGCTCATAACGCGTCGCATCGCGACACGTTGTGAGCTTGTAGATCTGCTATTTTCATGTTAGTACTTTTACTTTTGGTACTTTAAGTACATTTTGATACCAGTACTTTTGTACTTTTACTCAAGTAAATTTGGAATTCGAGTACTTCTACATTGCAGCATTGATACTTTTACTTCAGTGAAACATTTGAGTACTTTTTCCACCACTGTAGCTCTCTGCAAGAGGCAAGCCGTCGATGACGGATCAGCCCAAACTTTGTGTTTGCATGCTGCCGGTATAGGCTACAGAAATACCTCCTCTATTACACTCTTTTACATGTTTTCAAACTCTCAATATGTTTTACTTTAACTTTATAATGGAAGTCAAGGGGGCTCTGATCACACTGAAACCTTGCCCAGATTTGTCATACGTCATGGATGACTGATGTCACATGAAGTCTGAGATCCACACTGGAGCCATGCTGGTTCTATGTGAATCCCGAGATCATAATTTGTTAGTTTTTTTAAACCTGGCATGTGTCCTTCCTTAATTGTTCTGTTTTTAATTGAACTGAGCTGAACTGCAGCTTGGCTCAGATCTTTTTTTTTCTTCGTTATTTATTCGTCCAGTGTGAGCCCAGGACCCGACCCAGCCCACAAATCAATACATGCCTTTGTCAGTTAGGAGAGCTGTCTTTAGTGTGTGTGTGTGTGTGTGTGTGTGTGTGTGTGTGTGTGTGTGTGTGTGTGTGTGTGTGTGTGTGTGTGTGTGTGTGTGTGTGTGTGTGTGTGTGTGTGTGTGTGTGTGTGTGTGTGTGTGTGTGTGCCTACACTCTTGTGTGTCTATGTCAAGTATGTACTGTAGATGGAGCGAGAGAGAGGATTTAAACTTGAGTAGAACAACAGTGTGCCAATGTTTCATTACCATGCTGGTTACTGTGGTCAAACATTTAATTGGGCTACAACAGGATTGTATGGAGGACTATGTTAATGATACTTTGACTTAAGTAAAAAGAAAACCTGAGTAAATTCCTCCAACACTGATTTTTAAACCCTCCGAGTTAAATAAACACTCACATGTTTAGAGTGTACTGTACTGTGCATCACATGTATTGGACAAGAGCTACAATATGTTATGTCCAATGTAAAGTATGTGAGTCAAGTCTACATTGACAAGCATGGCATTGTAGCAGCAGTACGCTTATCTCCATACAAGCCATGCTTTAGTAAGTATTAATTATGCATGTCAGTGCGTCTTGACAATATATTGTGCACAAGGCCTTACATTGTACTAAGCTCACGCATGGGTGAATATTTAAAAACATTTTAAAAACGTATCACGATAATGTGTCAACCATCAAATTCTAAACGCCTCAATTAGAGACGTGTCGTGAGGCAGTGGTGGAAAAAGTACTCAAGTGTTTTACTTAAGTACAAGTATCAATACTGCAATGTAGAAGTACTCTGTTACAAGTAAAAGTCCGGAATTCAAAATTTACTTGAGTAAAAGTACAAAAGTATTGGTATCAAAATGTGCTTAAAGTACTAAAAGTAAAAATACTAAAATGTTTGCAAATAGCAGATCTACAAGCTCACAATGCGATGCGACGCATTGTGAGCTGCTATTTTCAAATAGCCTAGGTACAGTACAGTACTTGAGTAAATGTACTTTACACCACTGGTCGTGAGTGTGCAGTATGTGAAACGTGACATTGCGTTAGCTGTGTAATTGTGACGGCCTGGTTTTGTGGGGTGAAATCTCTCGGCCCACAGCCTCCTACGTAGCCAAATAGTGCTGCATTTCTGAGGCTGCAGGGCTAATTCTTCCTTTAAAAGCTGAGGTGTCAAAACAGGTATTTCACGGCTGGGTGGACTTTTTAATCCATCTCTCTCTCCCTCCCAGAGAGCCTTCCAGTCTGCTGACAGTCTGTCTCTCTCTCTCTCTCTCTCTTTCTCTCTCACTCTCTTTCTCTCTCTCTCTCTTTCTCTCTCTCTCTCTCTCTCTCTTTCTCTCTCTCTCTCTCTCTCTCTCTCTCTCTCTCTCTCTCTCTCTCTCTCTCTCTCTCTCTCTCTCTCTCTCTCTCTCTCTCTCTCTGTATACAGTGACTAGTGTCCAATGGTTAAGTTATTTTCAATGTTTTGTGGTTGTTTTGGTTTTGTTTTATTTTCAGGGGTTTCAGGTGGCTCAATAAACCACATGAACCCTAGTGTCTCTATTCTGGGCATGTCATAATAAGAGCCCTGCTGAAAAAAACAGCACAAACCAGCTTATGATGGTTGCTGGTTTTAGCTGGTTTAGATGGCATCCCAGGCTGGACAAGCTGGTCAGGCTGGTTTGTCAGTGTAGTTGGTTAGCTGGTCACTAAGCTGGATTCTGGTGGTCTTTGCTGGTCAGTCATCTGGCTGGCTGGACTGACCAGCAAAGCCAAGCTGGTAGCTGGTCTTTGCTTGTCAAATGGGTGGACTGACCAGCAAAGACCAGCTTACCAGCTGAACTTAGCTGGTCAGATGGCTGGACACTGGACAGACCAGCAAAGACCAGCTTAGCAGCTGGACTTAGCTAGTCAGATGGCTGGACAGCCCAGTAAAGCCCAACTGATAAGCTGGTCAAGTTTGGTTAGATCAGTGGTTCTCAACATGTGGGTCGGGACCCCCAGGGGGGTCCCCACATGATTTGGGGTGGTCCCCAGATGACAGTGAAGTGTCAATTTAAGGACCTTTTTAATACCTAAAAAAAAGACCATTACTGCATCAAAGGTAATCAACAAACTATACTATAAAAAATTGTCAAACATTGGCCAAATTGTCTAACAATAATAATAATATAAAAAATAGCAGATCTACAAGCTCACAACACCTTCCTTGCGAGGCGTTGTGAGCTTGAAGATCTGCTATTTTCACAATAGAGTCAAACTAAACGAATGCATCAACTCTTGAGTAACCCTACTCAAGAGGTCAGAGTGAGTCCAGACCTCATGAACTTCATATTTGGACATAATAGTTGATGACCTTATGGTCTCCATATATGGGCATGGATGGTTGACCCGAGATTCCAGATCTGGACATGGTCAATCCAGGATTCTATATTTAAACATGGATGACATCACCACGATGACACAAGCGAACCCAGCAAACCTGATTAAAGGCAGCCGTAGTTTCAGTCAAATGGTCTGTTCCACTTCAACCTTTGACAGCTTCAAGCCATCCTAAATACTGCCCAGTACTTTGTTCTGAAATCATCTGTGAATGTTATTACGTAGTTATTATTTCATCTTGTTCATGGTTTTAATTGCTTCAACACTTATAAAACCAACAGACAAGAACATTTACTCACTTTCAACCAAACCTGGGCGCCCTATTTTCAAAAAATAGAATGAAAACATTAGGGGCTATGGAACCGCGCATTCATGACACCCACTGCATGATGGCCGAGAGAGACAGACCCGAGTCGGGTAGCGTGGCAGACTCGGAGTCCGAGCTCGCAGCCGCTGAGATACCGACACCTTCAACTGAAAATCAGCAACAGACCATGGGAGCACTTCTTACCAAGACTCTGCAAAACGGCGACGAATGGTACCTGATAGATAGTCGGTGGTTCAACAAGTGGAAGGAATATGTGGAACAGCCGCCTCAATCCAGGAGCCGCCTCAATCCAGGAGCTATTGATAACTCTGGGCTGTTCTCAGACCATGAGACCCAAGTCCTGAAGAAGGGCCTTCAATATGGGCAGGACTATAATCTGGTTCCCACTGAAGCATGGAACAAGCTGGTCAGCTGGTACGGTTGTCTTGAGGGTCAGAGAGCCATTGTCAGGAAGGTAGTTGAACAGGGCATGTTTATAACGGAATGTATAGTGGAGGTCTATTTGTTGGAACTGACGTTGTGTGAGATTGACAAGATGGACAAGGTGATAACGTGTCATTTCAGTATAGCTGACACTATAGGTACCTTAGAAAAGGAGATGAGGTCACTTTTCCAAATTCCAACGGAGAAAGAGACACGGCTCTGTTTGCAGCATGTGCATTTGAGAAAGGAGACATTGGCGTTTACCAAAGGCACGATGTGCGAGCAGCTGGACAAACCACACAGCACCACCCTGCAGGATGCTTGTCTACACAAAGAGTTGGTGGTTGTGATTGAACAGAAGAATGAGGATGGCACGTGGCCCACAGGACTTCCACTGGGCCATCCCAAATCCAGCACTGCCACAGGACCTTCACTGGACCAGTGCTCAGCCAGGGTTTCCACTCCCGCCACTGAAACCTCCTCAACCGCTTTATGCTCAGCCAGGGTTTCCATTCCCGCCACTGAAACCTCCTCAACCGCTTTAGATGCGAACGCGGAAGGAGGCGCGGCGAAGCCGCGCCTCCGCCCAAGTGCAGCTTACTATGCTTACTATGAAACCGTGCTCGTGTTGTGTGTGTGTCTGTGTCTCTGTGTCTCTGTTGTGCATCTGATTTTAATCAGATGCACAACAGCCTGCAAAACACACACACACACACACACACACACACACACACACACACAATGTCAATGTTCTCTCCCCATCACGGTGAAATAACAGGGATTACAAGTCCGTAAATACACAATATTTTCGAGCTGCGTTCGCTTCCAGCGTTCGCGCGTCTTACTTGTGATCTCACCAGTAACCAATGGAGTTAACAGTCGTAACTCAAGCAGCACCTCACACAACAATGGATATAGTTGGTCCAGATACGATAACAACTACCATAATAAATTGTTACAGTCTGAGCCTGGCCTGTGTGGTCTCAACAATCTAGGCAACACATGCTTCATGAACCTCCAGTGCCTGAGCAATGCATCGCCACTCACCCAATACTTCCTGGATGATAAGTATGGGGCGGAGATTAACCGGGAGAATCCACTGGGGATGAAGGGGGAGATTGCAGAGGCCTATGCTAAATTCCAAGTGCTTATCAGGGTGGGGGGTCCCCAGTTCAAATATGATTATTTTGAGGGGTCGCGGCCTGAAAGGGTTGAGAACCGTTTCTATTCTCCGTTTCCCAAACAGTGGGTCGGGACCCATTTGTGGGTCGTGGACACATTTGTATGGATCACGAGGAAATATCCCTTTTTTCCGTTTCCTACAAAAATATATTATTATATATTATTATTATTATTTTTTTTTAATAAATACAAAATCTAAGAAATTCCATCAATTAAAAAAAAAACACGCAGTGAAAATAGCAGTTCTACAAGCGGTGTGAGCTTGCAGATCTGCTATTTTAACTATTAGACTGTGAAGATTTTCTTCTGTTACAATTGCCCCCCCAGTATATATACAGTATATATTATTATTTATTAATTAATTAATTTATTTATTTATTTATTTATTTATTTATTTATTTATTTATTTATTTATTTATTTATTTATTTATTTATTTATTTATTTATTTATTTATTATTTTTAACACTTCTTGTCCTTTACTTGTGATGTGACATAAATAATATATGTAATAATAATAATAATATATTTTAATTATGACTGCTTATTTCTCACAAAATCTGGCAACAGTGGCTCGCCAAAAAATATCAATATAAAGAGTTATAGAGAACGGGCAAAAGGCGTGGCCAAGCTTAGGCGGAAGTAGTTCCGGTGGCCATATTACGTGAGCTCCATAACAACAGCTCGTATCAACAACATTGACAGTTACCCACGAGTCACGACCGTGTCCTGAACTACAGCGAATGTATTGGTAAAGGACAGAAGATGGACCGGGCAATGCGTGACAGAGAGATACCATACAGAGAGAAGCTGAACAGACGCAAAGGCACGCTACCTGGAAAAAAGTCATTACATCTGTGCCCTAGACCAGATGTAATGACAGTGCCCAGTCAGTCACAATCATTCATTTTACCTGAAAAGAACAACGTTTTGTTGCTTAGTTGTGTAACCGAAATAAAATATAGTCATCTTGAGTACTGATTATTTATATATATATTTATAATATTATTATAGCGAAGTATTATTATTAATTATATTTTGCGAGAGAAATAAGCAACCAGGTCTATGAAAACAAGCCCAAAAGAAGTGGCTTAGTGACATCGGCTACTTGAAAATAGCCGATCTACAAGCTCACGTGAGCTTGTACATAGGCTATTTAAAAAAACTCTTGCAATAAAATAAAGAATATTTGGAATATTTTTTAAAACATGCTAACAACACAAATGCTCCCTGGCACAAAACATTTTCATGAAAAGATTTGAGAACCACTGGTTTAAATGTATTTATTTATTTTTTAAAGCCTAAATAAGCAAGTACCTAAATAAGCCTAAATAAGCAAGTACACTTTATAAATAAGCCACACAAAAAAACGCAACCCGCAACTACCAATTTTACAAGCAACTTTACAGAAAAAGAAGCCCAAAGTCGCTTATAATAAGCCGACATGGCAACGCTGATGCTCGCCTCGCCCTCGCCTCCAACAGATGTTTATATTTTTGATTGTGTGCTGTCATGCTCGTTTGAGCTTATATGTGTTTGGGAATGTTGTTGAAGGTTATGTTATTTCGTCAGCTGACACCCAAGCCATACTACATTTATTTGATATCTCCGACGTCTGAACACTTGCTGACAGACAGACAAGAGTCCCTGGCTGTTTACTCAGCCACCGTGACCGTAAGCCACCCACGTTAGACAACGTTTCTCAGACTGGACACATAGAGAAACACAATTTAGCTGTTAGCTCAATCTCATTGTATTTAAAGGTTTAATGACATTCACTTTTACACCACATTCAAAGTCTTTGTCCTGGTCCTTCAAAAGTGTACAAAAAGTTTTAAGTGAAAATTCCATTCCAGTGATCCATGGCAGGTGTTTTTCTCTCACATTTCTAAAGCCTTTTCAACTGCAATGAAAAAAGAAATCTTTGCCTGCGGGTGTCGCTGGTGAGGGATTTTTCCTGTCAATCATCGCCTCTGCTCCGCCCCCCCCCAAAGGAAAGGATAGGGGAGGGGAGGGGCGAGGAGGAGAGTGGGCGGGATTAATCGACTGTGACCTCACTGTGGAAGGGCCAAGCTCAGATTACTTTTCAGCCTAATTATTCAGAAAACCCCAGACCACAGAAAATCCACTGAATGTTCTAAGTTCAGGTTTTTTGGCTGTAATTGAGGTCATAAAACCCCAAATAAAACATTGAAAATAAAAAAAGTGAAAATGAATGTCATGATACCTTTAAGATACCCAAGCCAAGCCATACAACGTTTCTTTGATATCTCCGACATCTGATCTCCAAAGCTTTTCTTCCAGGTTGGAAATGTGTGCAATTTAACTTTTTTAATTTAACGTCTGAAACCTTGGCATTGCATCCAATGCAGCACTGTCGTACCATTGCTAAATTAGAGCAACAGACAAGTTAGAGATAGATAATAATGTACACGTCTACTTGCTGGACAACAAACACAGGACTACAGACTACACTACACTACTCTACACTTGTGGCAGCTGTCAATCTACTCACTCATTATGGCGGCGAAAGTGGGCTGATTTAACGGCGTCTCGACCCTGTGACGTCGCTATGCCCGCCCCCTATAATGAAAGGGGCAGAAGGGAAGAAATCATCATCACAAGACTTAGGGTGGGTCATACAGGGTTAAATAGTACACTGTATGCAATGGTAAGGCAGAGAGCAACAAATGTGGGAACTGTGGAGAAACTGAAAATGTGACAGTTATGCAGAGGAAAGAACACAATTATATAACAAAGTTGTTGAAGCAGGACTGGAATGGGATATTATGGGGATTCTTGGAACAGACGGAAAGGGAGTAGTTATGGTTAGAAAGGCACTGTTTACTTAAAAAAAAATAAAAAATTAATTGATGGGATATTTGACATGATGTTACACACTCCTGTTCAGTAGGTGGCGATATGCACCTTAAGTTGGTTGCGAACCGCCAGTAAATAAGAGAAGAAGAAGAAGAAGAACAGTGGCTCGCGACGCGCGGGGAGAATGAATGCTGGCTCGAGCCACAGCTCTCACTTCAATAGAAGTTAGATAAATTGTAGCTTTGGATTCATCACAATAATTATAAACCGGCTTCAGAGAAGATACAAGAAAGAAGAAGAAGCGGTGGACATTTTAGTTGAGTGTTGACACACAGAAATACTATTTATGTAGGCTTTTTAGCCTACTATACTATTACTGTATTGATAAGTGCGTAGGCAGCATGTCTGGATGTTTTTGAAGTCAATCACAACTTAAAAGTCATGATGACCCAACTCTGTGGTCACGACACATTGTTTAGTTTTTTAACTTGTCTTGATAAAGGGATTATGACAATAATTACAAGAAATGACAGTGGGATATACAATATAATTTATAAGAACATTTAGTGTGGCGTGTTGTGAGCTTGTAGATCGGCTATTTTCAGCGGAGAGATGTGGTGTAGAGGAGAAAATGCAGGGAACCAAAATATAGGCCCCTGGGGTACCCAGCTGGTCTGAAGTAAAGAGGGTTTGAGTACTGTAGTTTAAAGGTGTAAGGTATCTCTCCCACACACGCACACACACACACACATACACACACACGCACGCACGCGCACGCATACATTTTTGACTCTCTGGCTGTATCTCTCTCATCATGTCTTTGAATATTAAAAAGGGAACCGAATATTCCAAACATCACCACCTCTCCATTACAGATTTGTATCTTTTGCTGAACAATGAACTAAGGGCCTTGGTGGCGCATAGGATGAATAAGTGCGGATTTTGAATGGTTTAGTTGCGCTAGGCTACGCTAACGTTTCACGTCACTTTTGAGTGATCCATGCGTGCCGTTTCTCTGTCTGTGCATGCAGGCTACCATTTAAGTACAGTATACTCCATTGGTTCTCAAAGTTGGGTCCGGGGACCCCCAGGGGTACTTGAGGGGGTTCCAGGGGGTCCCCAGCTAAATGATGGACAGGAACCAAATGGGCCCTTATGGGTCTGTAACTCTGAGAGTGTACAAATGTTGTAGGGTCCATTTGGTTCCATTTGTACACTCTCAGAGTTAAATTAACATTGATTTTACAATATGAATTGGGGTCCCAGAAGTGTAAATGCCATTAAATGGGGGTCCGTAGCCTAATGCATGTTAAACTGGGGGTCCTTGAATCTTCAATCACTCAATCAACCAATGAAACTGTATTGTCTCATCAAACCGATACAAGATAAAAAATAATTAAAAAGTGGGTGAAAATTGTCTTTGTGTGAGCTCTAAATATTGCAGTAAAGGATGAGTAAAGATAAGGAAGAGACAAAACAGAGGAACACAAAGTGCTTAAAAGATATAGCAGCAAGTTTATGAAATCCCAGTGTCATGTGCACGGTTAAAGGTCTTACATTTAAAGTCGTAAATTAATTAAGTACAAAGGCGTGACGCAAAAGTAGCAAAAATAGTCGATCTACCATCTCACAACACGTCTCATTGTGACACGCTGAAGTGTGTCTGTGGGTTTTATATACATCAAACCAACAGAAGTAGCAGATCTACAAGCTAGTTTTGATGCGTTTGTGTAACGCTGTAGTATGATCAAGTAGGGCATTAATTTAGGAAAAAACACAAAGTTAGAATATGGAGATCAGAGGTCTCTGCCCGACAGCAACGATATAGGTGGCAGTCTACTGGTGTGAGTGTGCTCACCTGGCTTGCTCGCCAAATATTGAAATTTAACATGGTGTGTTGTTCTATTCTGTAAATGAGACGATCACAAAAAATAAATAGAAATTAAGCAAGACAGCTAGTTCCCTGGAGGCTCACGCTACTGGGAGCAATGTGGCCATCTGGGGAATACGACAAGAGCTCCAGGTCTATGAGAGCACTGCTTCCATTTGTTCAGGATATATACTGTAGGATGCCAAACATATCTGTGTGTGTGTGTGTGTGTGTGTGCATGTGTGTGTTTATGTATGCAGCTTCATGCATCTTTACGTGTAGTTGTACATTTGTCCAATGAATTTATGGAACACATACGGCTTGATCTGATTCAAACCACCATCCAAGCCTGAATGAATGACATATGTACACACACACACACACACACACACACACACACACACACACACACACACACACACACACACACACACACACACACACACACACGTGCTGTGGTTTAATTTTCTGGATGCTGAGCAGTGTGTACCACAGAGGCTCACCTGTCATATGATGGATGATCGATATGGTTGAGATTGGGAATGTATGTATGAGTGTGTGTGTGTGTGTGTGTGTGTTCTGTCCTGATAACATATGGAACATATGTTATTTTTTAAATTGGGTTTTCTTTTCCCTGGTGAACGAAGCCAGTCATCCTCGACTTTTGATAGCCATATTTGCATGAACTCGGGGTGTGTGCGCGCGTGTGTGTGTGTGTGTTTTCACAGCACATACTGTACACTCTCTTATCTGCTAAGCTTCTCTAGAACAAACAAAGCTGCCAAAAACATACAAAGTCTATGAAATATGGTACATCACTTTGTTATGATGGTCTCTCTCTCTCACACACACACACACACACACACACACACACACACACACACACACACACACACACACACACACACACACTACAGTAGGTGCACGTACACGTGTCACGTATATGAAGTTTATCTGAAATAAAATGGGACCATTTGTGTTCAATTTAGATATATCACGGGTGATGAATAGCCGTACGCAGTCGTCATTAATCAAGCAAAGCACAAACACATTTGTCAGAAAGCTGCGATGTGCGATGCAATCAAATCAATTCACAAACGAATTAGATCAATGTTCACGGCAGAAATTGCAAATGAGGCTTTTTTGTTCTAATGCATTCAGTAAAGGAGGTGAGGTATCATTCCATGACTGCTTGTGTATTGGGTTCCTAGAGTTTTGAAATGCAATCCGTCATTTTAGCCGCTATAATATCTTCAGATAGTAATTCATAAAAAAAAGATATATCCTTGGATTACACGATGTATGTGTTCATAAATCTCTTCTTTTCTCTTCTCTTCTCTTCTCTTCTCTTCTCTTCTCTTCTCTTCTCTTCTCTTCTCTTTGAGAGCTTGCAGATCGGCTATTTTCGGTTACGGTTAATAGCAAAATTAATTAATTAGTTGTCAAACTAGCAAAATGTTTAGAAGCATTTTCCATATCCCTAATGGTCTCGGATACGTCATAAAAGCATAGGTTAAAGCCTCAATCTGTGATTTCTTCACCTGGTTGGCCGTATGTAGAACAGCAGGAACAATATTACTAAAACATAATCAAGATTCGTTTTACACAATTGTGTTAATTGTTTAGGAAACGGCGCTAGTGTGGGGAGGGCTCCTTTCACGCTGTTTCACAGATCACATAAGACTTAGCCGTACACATTCTTTCAGTCGTGAGGTTTTATTTTGATTTAATCCATGCTCTTCTCTCCTCTTCTCCTCCACACAGAGGCGTCCATCCTCTCCTACGACGGCAGCATGTACATGAAGGTGGTGCTCCCCAGCATCATGCACACGGAGGCCGAGGACGTGTCGTTGCGCTTCATGTCCCAGAGGGCGTTCGGTCTGCTCATGGCGGCCACGTCCCGCGAGTCGGCCGACACGCTGAGGTTGGAGCTGGACAGCGGCAAGGTCAAGCTGACGGTCAACCTAGGTATCGTATAAACCGCCCGCTCGGCTGGCTGACCTCAACTAAGTTTTGAGGGGGGGAAGGCCTTCGTTGCTATTTGTGTGAATATATATATTTTTTATGATTTCAACTTTTTTTCATGGTTCAGGACCTAATATTAGATCTAACACGTATACTAAAACATAATTTTCTTTATGTAGTTTTTCCTTTATAGTTGCATGTGTTGTTTTCTTAGTTGCCTGGAGTGTAAAGTTATTTTGCGTTGATGCTTCAGATGTCTTTGTAGACTTGTGTGTGTGTGTGTGTGTGTGTATATATACTGTACGTACAGTATACATTCATCAATCTAACACGTAATGATCTCCATGCTTTTGCGGTACATCTTCTGAACAGATCATAATATCATTGGAGCCATGCTCATGACCGCATTCTCGTCAGCCATTTTGTAAGAAACAGTCGGCAATTCACGTAGCCGTTACTCAAAAGTGATGCGGTAACTCCTCAGTTTTTTACTATATTCAGAATTGACTAGTTGGCACTGCCGCTCTAGGCAGTTGATTTAGGTGCACGCCGATATTACGCACCAAAAAGACCAGATCTACAAGCTTACAACATGTTGCGCTGCAATATGTTGTGAGCTTGCAGATTGGCTATTTCCGGCTCACAGCACGGCGTGTAGTATATATATAAAAGTATGAATCAGGCATTAGATAGACTTTATATCGTGTTTTGCCATCTATTCAAAAGTTCTACATACATACACTATATACATTCATCGATTCAATTCAGCCAACATTCTTATGGTGTTCCTGTGGGTGGTTTTCTGTGTCCTTCATCCTTTTCGGTTTGTCCATTACAGCAGGTCCCATGATCCTCTCTGTCCATTAGCACCCCTTTTTCAGTCTTCCAGGCATCTTTCATGCCTTGTTCAAAGATGGCACTCACCCCTTCAAAGGCCCAGAGCCTGCGGCCCGCCTGGCAAACAGCCCGAGGCCACAGCACCCAGCGCGCCTGCAGATGGTGGCGTAGGGAGACATTAAGGGAGAGCACAGGCCTTTATGCAAATGACCCCGTATTAGATTGAATTACACCGTACATCATGCGTGCGTGTACTGTATAGCCAGGCAAACTACCTGTCAACAGAAACGCCTTCAAACATTAACGCTGCAGCACAATAAACTCGCATACCCCCAGATACTAAACTAGATTACACTCACGGCTCACATTTCTTGCCGTTATTCTGGAATTTGATCATTCTTCAAGCACACATGATAACACACATGTTAGTGTAGTTTCCATATATACTGGTGAATTATTGCTCAATTTAAAATATTCATGCATTGCAAAAACCAGTCCATCCGTTGTAGAGCAGCCATAGCACATTAGATATTCTAGGTAAATGATAATATACAGGTCTCTCCCACAGGGGGGGGGGGGTCCTGGGGCCACTGTATGGTGCTGGTGCTGGCTGGATCGAGGCTGTTTGCTCCCACTTTTCTGTTGCGGTTGACGGCACATGACGAGCCCGGGCAACATGGATCCCAACCCCACGCAGCCAGCTCACCTGCCACAGTGGGCAGGTTCACAACATCCCTCTTTATAGGCGGAGGGTTTTAGTAGCAATCTGAAGCCTGAAATTTGACTCTCTTACACTAATAATGTTATTTGATACCAACGCCATGAGCCTACTGTGCTAGTATAAGACATTCTGGCTCCAACTGTTGGGGTTGGAAAATCAATGTGGCCGTTGAATTGCGAGTGACCATTTTGAAATTGATACAATAGCGGTAAATGAATACTTCAGAAAGTTTAATACGTTAATGCTTTTGGGGGGAAATAAACTTCTTCTTTCGTGTATCATCATCATTGATGATTGGGTGGCGACATTTGTTTCACAAGATTTTCTTGTTACTTGCAGGGGAGGCCACTGTTCCCATGTTTTATCTCTGCAATAGAGACTTACACGCTGATTCGGTCGTTAAACTAGAGAAAACAAGTATATTCAATTGAATGATACCGTAACAATGATTACAGGCTATTAATTATAATTCAATTAGTAGCACCAATATTCATCCAAGGGGAGTTGGACAGCCGCTATTGGCACCCTAATACGACAGTCACTCCCGAACCCTAGTTAAAAATGGTCGCCCGCCGTCATGTGACCGTCCCCGGAAGGTGGCTTTTCTTGTTCTTGGATGTCTGCAGCTGTAACCTTGAAGGATGCGATTTCATCTGTCACTTATTCTCCCCTCCCCCATTCTAGACTGTGTCAGGATAAACTGTAACACCAGTAAGTCCACACTCCACTTCTGGAGTCTTATATCTTCCTTCAATCAATGTTTGATTATTACATTATGTGTGATGTCATTCTTTTTGCCTTCATCGTGCGGCGGGTGTCGCGCGCCCGAAATATCCGATCTACGTAGATCTTCTATAGTGCGTAGCAAAAAAATCCTGAAGGGGGCGTCAACACGTGTCATTTGGAGCGGCGGACATCTTGGTGGGGGATAAACAGGTTGACTTAACATTGACCCCCACCAGTATGTCTGCAGCTACTATGCCACGCCCCCCCCCCCCCCCCCCCGTGGTGACGACACGTTGCCAAGCACTATAGATCGGATATTACCGGAACGCGGCATCGCCGTACGATGCAGTATAAATCGAGGGATGTATACGTTGTCACATGACCCTTGACGACCCGATGACGTATTTTCAACCGATTAATTCAACAACAAATGACCGTATCAGTTGAAAATAAGTCATTCTTCAACATGCTTTTGTCACTTGTCTAAAGGGTTGTGCGGTGAAGTAAACATTTCCCTCCAATGTGCGAATGCAGGTGACTTATAAGAGGATTACAAAGATAAGAGGGGTTGTGGTGGGGCGCGTAATAGCCAGAGATCAAAGTTATATGAATCTAATGTAACTTGATATATTCTATGCATTTTAAAAGCTCTTCTTTTTTTTCTTTTTTTACATTTATTCAGCCAAGTGGTCCTTAATCTTTCCCTTTGCCCTCTGAACATTTGTGGTATATTTGCTTACCCAAGACTATAGAGTAGCATGTATCGTTTGACAATGCTGTGAATTACTGTATGACTCACTTGCACTCAATATACTATATTGCATAAATTCTCTCCTTTTGCTAAATGTAGGCTATATGTGTTACAATTCACTTTACTGTAATATATCACTGTATGTGTGGGGTGATAGGCTACTGTGAAATACCTGCTCTTATTCATACAGAGGACTCATTATTATTTTCATCATTTTATGAGGCCCAGCATACAGAGAGAGAGAGAGCGTGTGCATGTGTGTGCGCGTGTATGTGTGCGCGTGCGTGTCTGTGTTTCGCAGACACACGAGTTGAGTGACGGATGCAACACACCTGTTCACTGCAATTAGGCTGATTACTGTGACTAATGAATCATCCTAAAGGGCTGTGAAACACATGCATGCACACACACATATGCACAAACACTGTCTTTCAGTTAGTCTGAGGTTCTGTGTGGTGTGATAGACAGTCGCCTCATTTAATTTGTTTGGTTTATTTTGACCTTTTATCCTCAGCATTTTATCCATGTATATTTACACAAGGTAAATGACGGTAGCTACAGTAAATCGGGGTCTAGACTAATCAGAGAAGCACAGGATAAACACAAGTGATCTGATTACCCTTCAAGTCATTACTCTATTTATCTAATCTATTCAGTATAACCAGTTAATCAGGAAATTACTCGATCCATTAATCAATTAGACAAGGCCAAAACATCTTGTCAAAACACTCTCTCAACACCTTGGGCAAGTATGCTGTGTAGCAAGGCAGACTGCAGTACTTTTGTAAGACCCCTTTTTTAGCTTGAACATACCTTCACTCCTTCACATAATTGTCAATATTATTGCGAAAAATCATTTCAACCTAAAACAAAATGGACTGGGCAGTGGGTTGGCCTTGAGGTAGCTACATGCCCAAATTGCTCCGGGTGCATTTCTCCTTTCCGACATGTCGCCTTTCCGACGTTGACGAACCCTATACCTAACCCTAACCCTAACCATAACCGCACGCGGAAGCCACTAGTCGGAGTGGTGAGATGTCGGAATGGAAGGAGCACCCCAATTGCTCCATGTCTCCTGGAGCAATATAAGAAAACCTATTTAATGGTAGCTAATGAACAAAATATCGAAAAGCCAAAGAAAAAAAAAGTCAAGTAACTTCTCTTAAAATAGCTGCCGATGTATTTCTCCTCAGTTTTGGGTAAAAGTTTTAAATGGACTTTACTTTCTATCACATGAACACATCTATGTTTAGTTAAATTGGACTCAAATTTAAATTGCTTCTTGCCGATGTAAAACCTATGCCTGTGCTGCAAATCCCTTCAGTTGTGACACATGTGGGACTTACAGCCCTGTGGTCAATGTGATCTAAATTAGTTCAATTCTGAGCTCCAATCCTGGGCACCTACAGTAACAGTATGACTGGAGCTCAGTAGAATTGGGGTTACTGCTGCTCACTGTGGCTGTCTAATGAGGAACCAATTTAGACCTGGAACACCAGGAAGAATGCTGTTAACTACATGGTTGAAGTGATCACTACAGTAGCAGTAGTGTGGGCTGCCAAGACCGGAACTGTGAGAAGTACAATATCTCCTTGAATCAGAATGCTTGGTGACGTAATCTAGTCTTTCAGAACAGTGGGGCAAGCATGCCCCCTTCTGGTAGCCTGAAAAAAAAAGAAAATCATTAATCTCACAAGCTCCCATTTACTGAATACATGTTGTCAAAGGTTCTCTCGCTCGCTCGCTCGCTCTCTCTCTCACCCACACTCAGATTTGATTTTGAGACCCAGTATGAGTAAGAGCAAATATTTGTTTCCCTAATGTTGCGCTGTCAGTTATGATTTGTTGCGTTTCTTTTTCTCTGTGGTTAAATCCAAACCAGATCTTTGTCTTCAGAAGTACAGTGTACAGTATGTCCTCAAATGATAAAACCTGACTTTATTGTTTAAAACAAAAAACACACACACGTATGCTGTAGTAGTATGTATATATGATATATATATATATATATATGTGTATGTATATATATATACTGTATCGTACATGCTCCAGATCAAAGTCTCTCCATGACAAATCAACGTGTTGTGGTTCACTGATGGTGTGAAAACAAAGATTTGGTTTGTGTCGCATTTCCCTTGTCCCTTGACTAACAAACCCTCCTCTTCAGGCAAGGGCCCTGAAGTCCTTTATGCCGGACAAAAGCTCAACGACAATGAGTGGCACTCTGTACGAGTGATCCGCCGCGGTAAAAACTTCAAGCTGACGGTGGACGAGGACATGGCTGAAGGTATTTCTTGCGGCCGCTCCGACCATCTGCTCTTTACAATGCATGATACACGATGCACGTTGAAATGTTTCATGTTTGGTCGATCTGATTGATCATTGGAGTA
This sequence comes from Gymnoscopelus braueri, assembly GCF_963280865.1. Classification (NCBI taxonomy): domain Eukaryota; kingdom Metazoa; phylum Chordata; class Actinopteri; order Myctophiformes; family Myctophidae; genus Gymnoscopelus; species Gymnoscopelus braueri. Next base: position 34,201,577 of record NC_137616.1, on the reverse strand, counting down.
CTTGGTTTAACCGGTTGGGTCAAAGTCAGTCTATAGGTTTGTTTGTAGATCGTTGCTGTCGGGCAGAAACCTCTTATCTCCATATTTTAAACTTTTTGTGTTTTTTTGTAAATAAACTGCCTACTTCAGTGGTTTTCAACCTTTTTCATGCCAAGGACCTCTGAATTGATATACATTTGGCCGCGGACCCCCAATTGAAAATGTTTTGTGCCAGGGACCCCCAGAAGCAAAGATATCAGTTAATTTTCGCTTTAAAAAATATAAATATTCAAAGATATGCACACTTTTTCAAGGTTTTAAAAAAAATAGCAGATCTACAAGCTCATAGCGCGGCACTCGGTGCCGCGCTATGAGCTTGTATATCTGCTATTTTTGAATAGCCAAAGCTAAGTGGTTAAAAATAATTGTGACGCTATGTTAACTAATTTCGCTGGGGACCCCCTGGTACTCCCTCAAGGACCACTGGTGGTCCCCCAGACCACTGGTTGAAAACCACTGGCCTACTTGATCACACTACAGCGTCACACAAAAGTATAAAAAAGTGGCAGATCTGCAAGCTCGAAACGCGGTGCGAAGCGTTTTGAGCGTGTCCATATTCTACTTTTGCCGTTTTGGGAATTTTAATCCTGAAAAGTAACAGTTTTTGGACATATGAGGTTTCCACCCGACAGAGATGATATCTGACTTTATACACACATGCAATAGAATGTGCATAATGCTGCGGTCACCCTGGCAGCTACAAAGATACAGGCTGCCTTTCTTTTTCAACTGAAGCCAGCGGACATGAAGACACAAAGATGCATCCAACGTTTGTAGCCGCTACAAAAGATACAACAGCTACAAAGCTACAAAAAAAAGTTGAGCTGGCTTCAACTTCAGCTACAAATATGCTCTGTGTCTTTGTATCTTTTGTATCTGTTGCCAGTGTGAACGTAGCATAGCCGTAGTTCCATTCTCCAGAAGGTGGCATAAACACTTCCTGTTCTGAGTCGGTGAAAACATTAGAAAATGGGGCTTAAAAGTGGTTCAGACCTAAATCCGCCGGACACCCAGTATCTCCCGTCCCTTATCTTTACCCTCTCACCCGCCCTACCCATCCTCTTCCTCTCCTTTTTTGTCTTCCTGCTCTCGCACCCCACAGGTCAGATGGCAGGCGACCACACCCGTCTCGAGTTCCACAACGTGGAGACGGGCATCCTGACGGAACGGCGCTTCGTCTCGTCGGCACCCTCCTCCTTCATAGGCCATCTGCAGGTACGGTGAAGCCTGATCCGTTGTGACACAACCCTCCTCCCCCAGTTAACTGACAGTGTTTCATTACAGCGTCGTCTCGGGGCCCGTCTTGGCAGGTAAAGGCCTCGAGACCAGGTGTTTTGTAAGCAAGGTGCTTACAAAATGAAATGTATTGTTTTTGCAAATACTGTACAGCTAGTCCAGTGGTTCTCTACCTGATTTTGGGGGGGTCCCCAGATGACAGTAAAGTGACTATTTAAACTGTTAACACATTGACTGCCAGAATTATTTCAGATTTTTAGCTGTAGCCTGCCAGAGATTTTTCATTGAAAAAAAAAAAGTACTCAGGAGCCCAGATACAGAATTTTTAAGTTTTAAGTTAACAAGGAAGTGGATAGGAGTCTAAATCTTCGAACAATCATATCTCCTTGGTCTTTGGGTCAAATAAAAAAAAAAAAAAATAGAACGCAGATCTGCGTTCTTGGCAGCCAACGTATTTATTAAAAATAGAACGCAGATCTGCGTTTTTGGCAGCCAATGTGTAGAAAAGAAAGTAAATGAAGTGAAATGAAAAAAGACCATTACTCCATCAAAAAGTAATCAACAAACTATACTATAAAAACTGATCAAATATTGGCCAAATTGTCAATAATATAACAAAGAAGCAAAAATTGTGAACAAAGCTGATAAGTAACGTTGTTTACCTAACTGACCTTGGTTACCGCCACTGTATTCCAAAAAAGAATATTGTATTAATTCATTTAAAAATGAATATTACAAGACGCCTAGAAAAGAATGCATAAACACATTAAAGTAGCATGGATGTATATACAAATGAGTTATACTAAGAGAAAATAAATATACATTTGTAAAAAAAATTACATTTAATTTGGTTTAGATCTTGTTAACACACTGACAGGGTCTGCCTCTGATTGACTGTCCAGTGTCTAATGTGACCCTAACCGCCTCCTGTTCATTCCTCCGTAGGGCCTCAAGTTCAACGGTATGTTGTACATTGACATGTGCAAGAACGGCGACATAGACTTCTGCGAGCTCAACGCCCGCTTCGGCATGCGCTCCATCATTGCCGACCCCGTGACCTTCAAGACCAAGGGCAGCTATCTGGGATTGGCCACCTTGCAGGCCTATACCACCATGCACCTCTTCTTCCAGTTCAAGACCACCTCCTCCGATGGCTTCATCCTCTTCAACAGCGGCGACGGAAATGATTTCATCGCTGTGGAGCTGGTCAAAGGGTGAGTGAGTGGATTGGTGAGGATTGTGGTCATTGTAGTCCACCGCGAGAGTACATGTAGTTCATTGTAGAGTTATGAGGAGAGATGCTGTGTACTGTGCGTTTTATTTTACACACACACGCACACACACACACACACACACACACACACACACACACACACACAAACACACACACACACACACACACACACACACACACACACACACACACATTTCACTTTCAAACGTGTTTGAGGTCATTTTAACATCTACTCAGGGCTTTTGTGAGCACCCAAGACCGTTTTTAAGTTGCTTGATTCAGTATTTAGATACTAAATATTCATTTTATCAGTCACGTTACAAACCCATTTTAACTTCAAACTCCATTTGAATTAATCGAAAACACCCGTCCTTGCTTCTGATGAATGACATTGTCCTTCTAATGCGTGAGGGGGCTGTGTTTTTTCAATGACTTTTTTCATTAATATTTTAACATTTTTGGCGAAAATGAAAAAAAGATAAATACAAGAACATTTTTAATAAAAAGAATGAAAAAAGTAATCGAAAAATAGGAGGGCAGTATGAGTCACCAGAACCATAGCCTCGATCTCCAGGCTTTTATTTTCCTTTGCGTTTTGCTCAAAAATACCAGAACCAAGGACGGGTGTTTTCGATGAATCTATCAATCATGGTTAAAATGGAGTTTGAAGTTACAATTGGTTACAAATTATACTTTTAAAGTCTCAAGGACACACAGTGCTTAGTGTGAGGTGGCTCCTTTCGCGCTGTTTCACAAATCACAGATTAGGACTTTGCCTAGCAAAACATTTCAGTCGTGATCTTTTATTTTGCTTTAATCCGTACAAACGTCATGATCGTGACAGCCCTACACAATGCAGATGGACTGTCATCATCACTGTGTTCTGCTGCAGGTTCATCCACTATGTGTTTGACTTGGGGAACGGACCCAGTCTGTTGAAGGGGAACAGTGACAACCCGCTGAATGACAACCAGTGGCACAACGTGGTCATCACCCGGGACTCCACCAACACACACACCCTCAAGGTGGACTCCAAATCCGTCACCCAGAACGTCAACGGAGCAAAGAACCTGGACCTCAAAGGTACTACTGTGCAGTGGTGGAAAGTAACTGAAGTCCATTTATTTACGTTTACAAGTACTGTACTTTGAGTTCAACTTTTAGGTACTTTTACTTTACTAGGTTTACTAGGGTAAAAATACTACTACTCCACTGCAAATATTGTGCTTTTTATTATTTGACAGCTTTAGTTACTAGTTAATCTGCAGATCTAGATTGATGTATTATAATATGTTACACTACCCAACAGCTAAAATTAGCCCCACGTTTATCAGCTTCAACATTAAAGTGATGAACACAGTCGTGTGTACTGTTAGTTAAAAAAGTGATTTAATGTATATATTTAGACTGCAATTCAAGGACTTCATTCCAAAATTATTGAACAACGAAATAACAGCATCTAGTAATAATATTTGTCAAATTATGAATTAATCAATTCATCTATTCAACCAGCTTTATCTCATCAACCTGTCCAACAATGTACTCACCTGTCCCTTCCAATTAAGCTCTAATTGAATGGCCCCTATCCTTCTCTCTCTCTCTCTCTCCCCCTCCCTCCATTTCTCATAATCTAATCTAGGTGACCTCTTCGTCGGGGGCCTCGGCCCCAACATGTACCAGAACCTCCCCAAGCTGGTGGTGTCTCGAGAAGGCTTCCAGGGTTGCTTGGCCTCGGTCGACCTTAACGGCCGCCTGCCCGACCTCATCAACGACGCTCTGTTCCGCAGCGGCCAGATTGACCGCGGATGCGAAGGTACAGCCGACCTTTAGAAAGCTCTAAAAGCCAAGACCCGGTGTGCCACTGTGCCAATGAGAGGTGCACCTTGCTGGTCTTAAACTAGCACCTTGACATTTTAAAGGACATATCCTGGTCTGTTACAATATGTTCTTTTTCCACCCCAGGCCTTGTCAGTGTGACTAGCATTGGCAGTATAGCTGCAAGCTACGTGGAAGGATTTTAAATGAAGGTCAAATCTAGTGTGCTGAAGAGAAGTGACAGCAATTCAATATGAAAAGTAATTTCCTTTTAAATGATGGGTAGTTTTAAAAGTAAAGTCTTCAAGTGTGCCATTGATTTGGCCTCCATTGATGCTTGAGTTCACTCGACTATTGAGCTGCACAAACTTGTTAAGAGATGTTTTGATCTGTCAGTGGCACCTGCCTTCAGCCACCCCGCCTTCAAGGCCTTTAATTTCCTCTTCAGCTCTCAGATCTCCCACTTTGCAGACACACAATGCAAGTCACACATTTTCTCTTTCAGCGAAAATTATTATTATATCAAACTATTTCACTATGTTCCTGCCAGTGTACCTGGAGGCCATGGCAGACCCTGCTGCAGTGTCTCTTGAGGGCACATATATTTTAATGTTGTACTGCCCCCTAGAGGAGTGCCAAGGATTACACCATTCACACAGCTCAACTACAGTAGGTCCATACCTATTACTGGACCGTATACAGCAAACAAAATGCTGCTGCTTCTTCTTCTTCTATCTTTTTTTTTACACTGAGTGTGTGGACACACCCTCATTGTGTTCGGAATGGTTCTTCCAATCCATAGTGACAGAACTATTAAAAAGTCTATAGTCTAGATTAAATATGGACGTAATTGAGTTGTGTGAATGGTGCAGTCCTTGGCACTCCTCTAGAGGGCAGTACAACATTAATATACTGTAGTTATACCCTCAGTGGTAATGCAGGCTTTGCCACAGGCTTCTTCCATTTAGACAGTGCACACAGTCATGATCTGATAAGAGATGCACTGTACAATAAATATTATACACAGGAAGTCATACTTGTACCATTAAGTCATGTGATTTCTTTTCACTGCTTGATTTCTTGATTAACAAATTAAACACATGACCTCTGACACTTTATCCAACTGGAACACTTTACAGTACTAGATGTATAACACAGATGATCCCTCACTAACCTATACTCTTGTTTTCCGCTCTGTTCTGTTCTGTTTGTTTGTTTGTTTTCTTTCTGCGCTAACTATAGTTGGTTTCACCAAAGCCGACCTGCAAGGTAGAGGGTTCAACGCCCGCCTCTCTGAGGCCTGCCGGCCTGAAAGACTGCTGTGTGCAATGCATTATGGGTGTCACCGTGGCAACATTGTCCCTTAAATGATGCGGGAGTACATATGACTCTCTGAGGAATATATATATATATATATATATATATATATATATATTTATATATATATATATACACATACATATATATATATTTATACACACACACACACACACACACACACACACACACACACACACACACACACACATAGACATATACATATACATATACATATACATATACGGTATATATATATATATATATATATATATATATATGAGGGAGAGACGGGTAGATCAGTTGGCATTTCAGAGAGAGAGAAATCAGTTGGTATTTCAGAGAGAGAGAAATCAGTTGGTATTTCAAATATATAAAGTGATCAATTGTCATTTCAGAGAGAGAGATACTGTACATCGGTTGGCATTTCAAATGGAGAGAGCGGGATATATACACACACACACACACACACACACACACACACACACACATACATACGCACATACGCACATATATACACACACATATATACAGGAGAGAGAGCAGTTGGCAGGCGATGCAAGAAGAAGAATGCAAACTATATAAACGAGAGATAGAGAAAAGTAAACTAAATGTGCACGCCAGCACAAGACAGAGCAGGGTTTAAAAAACGATCTCCCATGAATCAGTAAGCGACGGAATGAGTATTGAGGCTAGAATCCATAGAGGTGGGCGCATCGAGAGTTGGCTTTTACCGTGAATTCATGTGTTAGTGAGCTGCTGTTTCTGCAGGCCTGTGTAAATCTGTGGTTGGCATGTTGGCTTGCTGCCTGCAGGCCTGGATCAGTGGGCCACAAATTCCAAATGAGGGGGGGGGCTTAAGGGTCTTAACTCATTCAGTGCCATTGACGTCACCGACGTCACGTTTTTATAAGCCCAGGGTGCCAATGACGTCGCCGACGTCATGAAAAAAACCTAAAAGAAAATCTTTTTTTTTTTATGTTCAGAACCCAAGATATCATGATTTGAAGATTTGCTGCTCCATTCACTTCTTGTTTAACATCTTACTGAAAAAGTCTGTATCTCGCTTCCTAAGCACTTTTTTTTTACAATGTATTTTTGGCTCTGGCACTCAGAGCCAAACTGCCAGAAATAAGTCAGGCACTGAATGAGTTAAGCCTTGGATATTATTATTGCACCAAGCCCCTGATCACTTATCACTGCTTATTTATAATTTTATTGATCGTCGATGTCATATACTGTATAGTCTCACCGTGTGCTTGCTTCTGTCACGCACCGGAAATAGCAGATCTACAAGGCTCCAGTGGTGGAAAAAGTACTCAAATTCTTTACTTAAGTAAAAGTATCAATACCGCAATATAGAAGTACTCTGTTACAAGTAAAAGTCCAGAATTCTACATTTACTTGAATACAATTACAAAAGTATTGGCATTAAAAAGTACTTAAAGTACCAAAAGTAAAAGTACAAAAATGTTTGAAAATAGCAGATCTACAAGCTCACAACGGGTCGCATTGCGACGCGTTGTGAGCTTGTAGATCTGCTATTTTCAAATAGCCTAGGTATAAAATAGGGCTAAAGTGGTTAATGTATGTTTCATAATATCATAATTTATATCTGAAAAGTAACTAGTAACTAAAGTCCTAGGTGTGAGGTCTAGTAGTAGTCTCATTAGTTCCTTTTGAGAGGTCTTTAGTTTAGCCTTTTAATAATTACAGCTATTTAGTAGTTGTTCCTTTTGGAATGTTTCTCACAAACCACTGAACCCCAAAAGTGCAGCTTGATTCATTGGCTGGGTTTTATACTCACCAGAATTGTTTAGGATTACATTTGGAGCACCCAACCTTCTCATATCAAATAAAGAATTCCAGTTAATCCCACATACCAGAAGATAACATGTTATACATATTTGACATATTTTTTATTTTAACACATGGAGTGCCAGGTTTTTTTGAAAACAGGGTACAGTCAGTGCCTGGATTTTTAACAATTTTTTAACCTTTTTCAAGTAGTCACAAAATATTTTCAGTGATCACCGTCCTCACGGTGATCCCCTCATTACACACATAGAGGTCTTGTACAATCGGGGGAAAAAAACATTCGGTAATCCGTTCCATAGTTGCAGCCAGTTGAAAATAGTCAAAAATAGTCAAAAATACATAGTAAAAAAAAAAAGTACACAGGAGCCGAGATACAGGCTTTTGAAGTCATAAGTTAACCAGGAAGTGGATTGGAGTCTAAATCTTCGAAAAATGATATCTCCTGGTGCTGTGAAGGAAAAAAATAAAAAAATAAAAAAATATATTTTTTTTTCCAAAAACGGTCATAACCGTTTTTGGCACACAACGCATGGCTTCTCAAAAACGGTCCGGACCGTTTTTGGCACTCTTAATAGAGTGCTTCAGATTTATGTATCTTATGCATGAAATTCTGAACATTTCCTTGGGTCCAGGGACGTTGCCTCTGGACCCATCTACAGGGGCTAAGCCTCTCTTATTAAACTATGCTAGAAACGCCCTTGGTTCCTACAGCAGTGTCTGCCTGCCTGCATAGCTGGACAGCTTAGCCCAGCCCATTACAGTTTCAGCAAAATTTGCGAGAGAGAGAGCGAGAAAGAGAGAGAGAGATGAATAGGGGTCATTACATTAGAGCTTATTTGGAATGAACTGCGATGTTCGCAGGTTTCATATTTTGATAGCACTTCATATAACGACACACATTATTCCAGGGTAATAATGAAGCAATTACATGCTCATTTTATAGAGAGCACTTTGTAATCTCAAGTAACACCTGGGATTATTATTTATTATACTGTATATATTTATTCATTTTCTCCCTATTTTTTCTTTTTTTTAAACCAATGCAGAATTTCTTAGGTGAACCATATTGGGTGTAGGTGATCTTACAGGCAATATTACAACATAATAAAAGTATAATCACATTATTGTGCCCTAGTACAATTATCCAGTTATTATTTGCATGAATCATTTTGTGTTTATGTTCAACATTTGTTTCAAGTTATGGTGTGTCCTTAGAAAACACCCAAACAAATCACTGCAATGTCATTTGTGTCGGGCCACCCTTGCCAATGAACACAATATAGTCAATATTTGACTGGATCAACAGTAATTCTACAGTGAGACTGCTCTGTCTTCATTCAAGCTTAAGCTGTGATTTTGTTTAGTTCATCTCCAGCAGAGAACCAGCAGGTAAAAGAGTAAACAATCTGCTCAGCGGTGCAGCTCGGATCAAAAACAATTTCTGCCACTCATGCAGACAGACTAGGGAGTAAGAAAACCGATTCTACAGGCATAGACAGACACCGTGTGGGAGTAATGGATTCAGGTATGAAACGACCAGGGCGTTTTGTGATGTTCTACAGTAGTTGGTTGGAACAGAGGGAGAGAATGAGGCTGTCATCGCGTGTCTAAACACTGACAAGTTAGTGCGGTTATATCTAGCCCCCCCTCTCTCTCTCGTTCTGATTCTCTCTCTCTCTCTGTGTCGCTTGCCTTCCTTTCAAAGCCTGTCATGCTAGCTACTTCAGCGAGATGAGAAAGTGTTATTTCAGAGAGCGAGTTGTCTCCCGCTGAAACACTAAAAAAAAACACACCCAAACACATTGCCTGCACATACAAACGAACGCACGCTGCCTTATGCGCACACGTCCGCATGCGTAAGTTCATGATGCACGTGCTGATGCATACGGAAGCTTGCACGCACGCGCACACACAAATACCACGTACACAACAGCAGTGGTGGAAAGTAATTAAGTACAATTAAGGCAAATATTGTACTTTTACTCCACTACATTTACTTGAAAACTTTAGTTACTAGTTACTTTTCAGATATAAACTATGATATTATAACACATACATTAACCACTTTAGCCCTATTTTATACATAGGCTATTTGAAAATAGCCGATCTACAAGCTCACAACGCGTCGCATCGCGACGCGTTGTGGGCTTGTAGATCTGCTATTTTCAAATATTTAGTACTTTTACTTTTGGTACTTTAAGTACATTTTGATGCCAATACTTTTGTACTTTTACTCAAGTAAATTTTTAATTCTGGACTTTTACTTGTAACAGAGTATTTTTATATTGCAGTATTGGTACTTTTACTTAAGTAAAGAATTTGAGTACTTTTTCCACCACTGCACAACAGTTTATTCCATCTGATGCGTGTTCTTCAAGTTCATGTTGCACGTGCTGCTGATACATACAAGCTTTCACACGCATACACACACACACACACACACACACACACACACACACACACACACACACACACTACAGATGCTATACACTCTGGGGAATGCAGGGCTGACTGCCATCATTTTGCATTACACAGTAAACGCACTTTCAGCCGGCGATGTTGCTCTGTTTTCAAATTCAAATGTCTTCTCTTCACATCGTCTCATTCAAGACATTTGCTCTTAAAGACTGTTTACTTGCGCCTGTCTATGGTTTGGACCGTTTTCTTTTATCGTTTTATATTCTCTGTATACTGTATGGTTATCTGGAGGGTTTTCAAGGAGGTGTTTTTTTTTTCTTTTTGTAGAGTCTGCTGGGAGTTATTTGTGTCTTTATATATGTCATACACTCGTCCTATCTGCATTCCCTCTCCGTATTCAAACGTTTCTGAAGCTATGTGTGGTGCAGGAGAATGGCACACATCCTGTTATGACTTTGAATACCCTCGTCTTCACTCCCCACCCGCTGGAGTGCATACCGAAGGCTATGCACTCTCGTCGTCCTGGAGTGCAGTTCTCTTCTTTCTTTATGTCTCTTTTCAGAAATTGTGGATGTTTTGTGTGTGGGCGTGAAGAGTGTTGCTCTTAAAGCAAGAGCGAGAGAGCCGTTTGGAAAGAATGCTATGAGAGACATTTTTCTGTTGGTCACTTTTCATGAATGCCGTCGGTTGTGAAAAGATGTAATTTTGTATTCCATTTATTTCATGTCTTATCGTTCAGTCTCGTCTTGCCTGTTCACAGAGGGAATGCAGCGTGTTACTGTATGCTTCACTGGAACGGAACGTTTCAGAGCCACCTGTTGGAATGATACAACGTGCATGCTTCTCTGCACCCTCCACATGTCAAAAGAAGGACATGACAAAGTGTCCACAGTGTCACCACGGGACAACCACCCCCCTCCCCCACCCCCCCCCTCCCCCCCCAAGTTGGCCTCAGTGCAGCATACACGATGTACCGTAAATGTAGAACATGGATGCTGTTTATTCTCTGAAAGCACAACAGTGTTTTCACACTTACTCAGCATGAACGATGTTCCCTGGCTCCCTGGTTCAAATGGGTTGTGTCGTCCGTCGGGGCGTCCCGTGGTGCTGCTGTCCACTCCTTGCTCCTTCTTCTATAAGGCACACATACATTATCCTGGTTTATACTTCACCGTATGACCGCGAAGTAGTAAATGAGGTTATAGTGTGCACCTGTGTTTTCCGGAGTGCATTCGTTCTGCATGTTAAAGCTCAGTCGTCCTATACTGTTGGTTAACATGTTTCCTTTGCTATCTCTCTGTCTGTCTGTCTCTCTGTCTGTCTGTCTGTTGGTCCGTCTGTCGCTCTCACTTTTCTTCCTCTCTCTCCCTCTCTGTTTCTCTCTCCTTTTCTTTTTAACAAACTTGGTTGTTCTTTCGCTCCTTCCTTTCCTCTGTCTCTTATTTGATCTCTTATCTTCCCTGCTTTCCTCTCTTTTCCTTCTCTAAATCCCCCCCTCTCTCTCTCTCTCTCTCTCTCTCTCGTATCCCTGCCTCTTATTCTTTTCTCACGGCTCCTTCACTGTCACTGCTGTCCCCTTCTCCATCTCCGTCCAACTGTTATCTCTCTTCCTATGGCTCCACTGTCTCTCTCACTTTCTGTCCCTCTCTGTCTTTCTCACTTCTGCACCTCTCTCTTTGTACCTCCCTCTCTGTCTGTCTGTCTGTCTGTCTTCGTCTCTCTCTGTCTCCGTCTCTCTCTCTGTCTCTCTCTCTCTCTGTCTCCATCCTGCCAACGCCAGGTCCCAGTACCACGTGTCAGGAGGACTCGTGTGCCAACATGGGCGTGTGCATCCAGCAGTGGGAGAACTTCACCTGTGACTGCACCATGACGTCCTACACGGGAACCCAGTGCAACGACCGTGAGTACCACTCCCTTTTAACGTCATGATGAGATGCGTGTGTGTGTTCATACATGCACGTGTTGGTCCACACACGTGCGCCCGTGTGCGCACACGCACACGCACACACACACACACACACACACACACACACACACACACACACACACACACACACACACACACACACACACACACACACACACACACCTTTCACATTAACCCATTGAGACCTGAAGCCGATTCTACATGTCTCCTAAATCTCAACAGTTTTCTGAAAAACGTGTGTTTCTATATCAGTGGTGCTCAATCTTTTTCATGTCAAGGACCCTCAAAATGATATGTATTTGGCCGCCGACCCCCATCAAAATATTTTGTTCCAGGGACCCCCCAGAAGCAACGATTTGAGTTAAAAATGTTTGCTTTAAAAATATATATATTCAAAGATTTGCACACATTTTCACGATTTTTCAAAAATAGCAGATCTACAAGCTCGTAGCGCGGCACTCGGTGCCGCGCTATGAGCTTGTATATCTGCTATTTTTGAATAGCCCAAAGTGTAAAATGCTTTTTAGCTCAAATCTAAAAATGAGACAGTTCCAGGTCTTAATGGGTTAAGTCCATGCGTGGCCCCACTGGTTGCGCCCGTGGACCTGCTGTGCCCTCCATATAGGAGGCGCCACTGAGTGACTGTGCTCGGTGAATACATTCACTACCTTGACGCCAAAGTGGCGTTGTGATCTTTAAACGAGACCTTTTGGAGACCTTGGTGAGGGTCGGAGGGTGAGGGGTGGTTTGCTTTTGTTGCTGCCAGTTTGCCGCTTGATGTTCCCCAAGCCTTTTGTATGTTGGGCTTTGAACCGAGACACTGTGACTGACAGTGTGTAGAATATCCACTTCTGCCTCAATCGACTTTTCATAAACGCCCTTCAAAGAGCTATCTCAGTGAGTTTGTGTGTGTGTGTGTCTCTCAGTACCCGCCAGGGTGTGTTCCTCTATGTGTGTGCCACACGTTTGTGTGTGTGTGCGTACGTGCGTACTTGTGTGTGTGTGTGCGTGTGTGTGTGCGCGCGTCAGTGCACATGTCCTATCACTGTGACGAGTGTGCTGCTGTGTGCATGTAGCGATCTCTTATTCCCATGACAACAGGGGTCTTCCCTTCAGTAATCATGGCTAGTGGGCTTTCATTTAACCCATTGATACCTGGAACGCATCTGTGTCACTTTAGATTTCTTTAGGCTATTCAAAAATAGCAGATATACAAGCTCATAGCGCGGCACCGAGTGCCGCGCTATGAGCTTGTAGATCTGCTATTTTTGAAAAATCGAGGAAAAAAAAATTTGGTTTTTTTTTCTCAATTTTTTTTTAGGATTTAGAAGACATTTCTAGAATCTTCTCAGGTCTTAAAGGGTTAATGGTTAATAGCGGGGGCACAGAGCTGCTGGGTCTTGGGCTAATGAGGTGATGGAGGCGCTCGGGGATGCGCCACACTATCTCCAGTGGTCGATTCTCCAGCTGCTGCTGTACTGATGTACGGCTTGATGTATAATTGTTCGCGCGGCGGTGTCACATGCCTGAAAATAGCCGATCCACAAGCTCACCGTACGCCGCGCTGCGACGCGTCGTGAGCTTGTAGATCGGCTACTTTTGCCTCTGCCACGCAAATGATACGATGCCTCTGTCTTCATGTAACTGCATGCACGCAGTTTGTCCTCGTGACTGTCAATAGGCTCTATGCACGGCGGCCATGTTGAACAGAAATTGGGCCTCTGCCTTACTTCCTTCACAGGTTTTACCAATGATACTAATGACGGCTCTGTTCCATTTCATGCAGCACAGTGGTTCTCAAACCTTTTAATTTCAAGGACCCCCATAACTCTGAGAGTGTACAAATATGGAACCAAATGGACCCGTGAGGGTCCATTTGGTTCCATTCGTACACTCTCAGAGTTAAACACCTTTTTAAGGGGCCATTTGGAACCCCCTCAAGGAACCATGAGGGTCCCTGGACCACACTTTGAGACCCACTGGTGTAGCAGAGTGTTTCCAGTGAGCCAACATGCACAATATCAGCACCCTGACTCTGTTTGACCAGAATGGAACGGAGCCTTCATTAGTATCATTGGTAACACCTGTGAAGGGAGTAAGAAGAGGCCCAATTTCTCTCCAAAATGGCTGCTGTGCGTAGAGCCTATTTTCCTCCATCTTATTTTGATCGTTCGTTCTTGTTGGTCTCGTTATTTCTTTCTTTCTTTCTTTCTTTCTTCCTAACTCCCTTCCACTTCCCGTCTCTGTTCTTCTCTGCGGTGTTGATGTGGATGGTGGTATCTGTGTTGTACGGATACAGATATATATCGACATGGTTGTCTCTTTCCCTCTGTGAGACGTGTCGGAGCTCAATGCTTCGTTCACTCTTAATTAGTAATGAGATGCTCTCATCTCATCATTCCAGCCTGCGGAGGATATGGGGGGGTTGGGGGGGGGGGGTAGGGGGGGTCAGGCGTATTCTGGTTGAAACACAAGGCGTTCCATGCTGAGTTACAGTTGGATCCGTGTGTTCTCTTCCCTAATTGACTCTCTTTTCTGCGAGGGACTTTGTTCATAAGGTACCGGCTGTGTTTTCTCTAAACCTCAGGGGATTGCATTAGAATTGAGTGGCAATGCCCTTTACTTTTCACAACGTTTCCTATGCCCATTTATTGTTCCTTCCCATTTGCACTTGAAACAATGTAAGAGCGAAAACATGAATCAAAACTGACTGAGGAGCCACATAGACACGAGCACGCACTCGCACACACGTGTGCACGTGCGCGCACATACACACACACACACACACACACACACACACACACACACACACACACACACACACACACACACACACACACACACACACACACACACACACACACACACACACACACAAATACCTTTCAGCAGCCATCAGTGTCTCTGCATCACACTTTTAGCTCCTGTCTGCTCAAGATAAGGGCCCGGTTTCGTTTTCCACTGATTGCCCTGATCTTCATCTGTGCTTCTGTGTTGACTTTGATGCCCAGGGTCTGCATCCTGCCAGTCGCAGCAACCGCCTGCAGTTCAGGGAAGAGGCCACCAGGTGGCAGTAAAACCACAGACAGGCCCGCACCTCGTCCCCCCTGCATTAGAAGAAAATGAGATGCAATCCCCTGAGCATGAAATCAGCTTTCCTCTTATTTTCCTCCCCTGCTTTTATTTCTTCTAATACTCTCTCTCTCTCTCTCTCTCTCTCTCTCTCTCTCTCTCTCTCTCTCTCTCTCTCTCTCTCTCTCTCTCTCTCTCTCTCTCTCTCTCCGTCTCTCCGTCTCTCCCTCTGCAAACACGCAGCCCTGCAGTCTTTATAGATCTTGAGCTTAGAGAGAGTGCCGCGCAATCTCCAAAACAATGCAGAATCATATCTGCAATCATGTTATTGTTTGATTGAAGTAGTTCGATAACAGAGCTCTATCTTTGCTGTGTGTGTGTGTGCGTGTGTGTGCGGGTGTGTGTGTGTGTGTGTGTGTGTGTGTGTGTGTGTGTGTGTGTGTGCGGCATGCATTGGTGCACACATGCATGCGGGTAGCTAGAGCTTTTATTCAGCAAGTGCAGCTGCGTGAGAGTTTCTAATTAACAATGTGAGAGACAATCCTCCCTCGCGCTCTCTCTCTCTCTTTCTGTGTGTGTGTGTGTGCGTTTGTGTGTCCTCTTCTAAATTCGTCTCTGCCTCTCTCTGATAGCTGGCAGCAAATAGCAGTAATTGTCTGCTTCTCAAACTCCCTCTCTATCCACTGTCCAAATGCTAGCAACTTGAACAAAGTAAAGGGAACATTCATTGCCAGTAAAGTCGTTCCTGTTCTCCTAGCCGTGTACTGTATGGGCATCCGGCCTGGATAACCTCTGTGCAGCCCTCCATTGTATAGCCAGCCTGAGATCCGGTTGTGGGCAGGCAGGGTAGTAGGCGTGTGCGTGTGTGTGTGCGTGCGTGTGCGTGATCACAATATAGTAGACAAATACATCCCCATTATATAATGTATTATGGAATGTGTGTGTCGTGTATTCTCATGCATCACTGCACTTTTGCATCAGCACACCTTTTCCCTACGTTTTTTCTTTATGAAACAACAAATATTTTACAATAGTCTTTTCCTTATGGAAACAACAAAGTATTTTACAGTGGTCTTTTACGTTAAGGAAACCACAAACAATTTTATATAGTCACGTTTGCAACACACCGGCCACTCTGGAAAACCGCGTTCTGGGCAAAGCTTGAGGCACAACATGCTCTGACCCACTCTTTAAGACCGGGAACACATCTGTGTGTCATTTTTAGAGTTCTTTGGCTATTCAAAAATAGCAGATATACAAGCTCATAGCGCGGCACCGAGTGCCGCGCTATGAGCCTGTAGATCAGCTATTTTTGAAAAATCAAAAAAAGTTGTGCAAATATATATATATATATTTTTGTGGACATTTGTAATTCAAATCTTTGCTCCTGGGGGTTCCTGGAACAAAATATTTTACAAATGTTCGCTTTAAAAAATAAATTCACTTTCCTAGGCTGTGTGTTTTCCACTTCCTGTCGGATTTCATTGGATATCATTAGTCATCTGACCAGTTTCATTGGATCAAATCGACAGGAAGTGGAAAACACACAGGAAGTGGAAAGCCTAGGAAACAGGTGAATAATCCAAGATTTTGCCACAAATGTTCACGATTTTTCAAACAATAGCAGATCTGCAAGCTCATAGCGCGGCACTCGGTGCCGAGCCTGTAGATCTGCTATTTTTTAATAGCCAAAGACATCTAAAAAAATGACAGTCAGACGCGTTCCCGGTCTTAATGGGTTAAAGAACCAAAACATTTGACTCTTTTAATAGCATATTCATCCAGCTTGGTTCTGGCTCCCTGCTTCGGTCATCACGCTTATGTACAGTAACGCCGCAACAGCATCCTCCCCTCCCTCTCTCCACTCATCCTCCTCTATACACGAATCCACGGAGCGCTCTGCGGACGCGACACCGCAGCAATGGCCGCCTACAGGCAGCTACAGGCAGCGCGTCTGTGGATTCGTCTATACTTTGCTTTCCTTTCCTTTAATCTCCTCTCCCCTTCCGTCGTCTGTTTCACTGTCCTCCCCCTTCTCTCTTCCACCTTTTTCTCACCTCCCCTTCTCTCTCTCTGCTCACCTCTCCTACCCTCCTCTTAATCCAACCCCTTTCTTCCTTGTCCTCCCTTTCCACCCTTGTTGTCGATCCCCGGCGATTACGGGGCCCTGTTTCATTGCGGTCCAAGAACGTGGTGAGCTTCTCCTCCTCTCTGCCCCGAACAGGAGGAGGAGGAGGACAGCAGACACTTTCCTCTCAACATCCAGAGCAATTACTCAGCTTGCATAATAGAATTACCCCGACAAAGGTCACGCCGCATAGTTCCACCAGGAACATAGTAAACAAACAAGTTAGAAGGGGAGAGAGAGAGAGAGAGAGAGAGGGAAGCAATGACCGACGGAGGCTGCAAGACAACGAATGAAAAACAAACAAACAAACGGCCTCATCAGTTTGTCGCTGACGTTAACTAACAGTTTGTTTTGGTGGTGAATTTCTCTGCCGAGGCCAGTGATCATCACCGCCCTACCAAAAAACGTCCTTCATTGTCTTTGTTGGGGTGCTCTCGGTGGATTGGGCTGCATGCGGCTGCAGTTGCTCTGCCACTTATAATGGGAAATAATCTTTGTTTTTAAATGTACCCTGTGGCCTTTTTTACTTCATTGTTCACTTTGGAGAGCAGAGGAGAGACAAAAGAGAGTCACCACAATAGTACCATTCAGCGTGACATGACGTCAATGATGAATGAAGGTTATAGAAGCAACACAACAAACAACAATAAACGCCCCTGCACCTAGTCGGACGCACGGATGACACAGATGCACTGACTCACACACGCGTGCGTGCGTGCGTGCGTGCGCGCACACACACACACACACAGAAGCACTGACTCACACGCGGGCACGCCCGCACGCAAGCACACGCATACACACACCTGGACCCAGGGCTGGTACTGTATACACGAAGCACCGTATTCATAGACCTCATCATGCATAGTTGAGGAGTTTTCATTGGAACGTTGAATAATTTAACCTGCTGTCCCTGTAAATGGGTTTAAGTAGTGCTGCCTGGCAAATCACCGGCTAACAGGTGT
This sequence comes from Gymnoscopelus braueri, assembly GCF_963280865.1. Lineage (NCBI taxonomy): Eukaryota > Metazoa > Chordata > Actinopteri > Myctophiformes > Myctophidae > Gymnoscopelus > Gymnoscopelus braueri. The sequence continues at coordinate 34,183,611 of NC_137616.1, read as the reverse complement.
TCAGCACACAGGCTCATGGGCTATTGGACGCAGAGGGATGCATTCGGCTTGGCTCCGATTCAGCCAGCCACAGATGTGTTGCTGTAGGTAACAAAAATCAGGCCGCCGTACCTGGGAATCCTTTTTTTTTTAAGCAGCGGAGCTGGTCAGCCCTTTCAGAAAGGCAAAATGAAGGTTGAAAAAAACATGCTGCTTGTATAACAGGGGCTTAAGGAGAATCGATGTTTGCACTAAGACGGATGTTTTCGAAGGCTTTGAGTCCTGTTCCTGAGCGGGGGGGATACCTTCAAAGTTGTCCCCCGCTTCAAACTGTACAGCATATCCAAGCCATTTGAATAATATATACCGCCACCACCATTTCCCCTGCATTAGTGCTATAGGGGTTTCCAAAATGGGTGGAGCAACAGCAGGAGTAGCAGTGCAGCGTGGATTTTGTTTGCTTTCGTTGCTGTCACACAAACCTACATTATAGTATGTATGACATTTCCACTATGAGGATATTTCAACATGCTACCAAACCATGTGAGCCCTACGGTACCTTTTGGCTAAAGCGGGGGCTTGTAAGTGGAGCAGTGGAATAATATGGGAACATTTGTCTATAAATACCAGAGGTAGATCAGAAATGGGCCAACACAGAGGGAGAGGCCCAGAGAGAGAAGGTGTTTTGCCCTCAGGGTATAGCCTTTTTTGCCTCAGAATTATACAATTCTCATTGTTTTAGTGAGCTTTTTTTGTTTCATCCGAGTACAATAGCTGTACGTACGGGATTTTGGGACACTGGTGGTGGTGTCGGGAGTGAGAATCAACCTTCATAGGACCCGCGTCCGTCCCTATCGATACATAATGATGTCCTAGTCTGTACAAGGACAACTGCAGTGTCTTGACAGCGAGTGTCCATCAATAGTCAAATGTGTCACGCGCTCAATTCCGACGTTCTCACTTGTCACAATTGTCAGTTACTGTAAGAAGGCTATCAAACACTTTCATGTCAAGGACCCCCAAATTGATACGTATTAGGCTGCAGAAGACCCACATTTGAATATATTTTGTGCCAGGGAACCGCATAGGAGAAGACATTTCTTGTTAGATTAGATTTAGTACAGAACAGTCTAAATAGGTGCGGAGATAACATCCGAGAGGCTGATGATCATTTGCATACATTCTTTCATTGGGCTATCTTGAAGTATAATGGCGAAATTAAACTGTTCCTCATTTGGCTGGAGGACCCTCTGGAACCCCTCAAGGACGCCTAGGGTTCCCGGTCCCCATATTTTTAGGAGCACCGCTATAATAGCATCATCTGGCCCATTAACACCTGGAACGCATCTGTTTCATTTGAGCTAAAAAGCATTATTTTACACTTTGGCTATTCAAAAATAGCAGATCTACAAGCTCATAAAGCGGCACTGAGTGCCGCGCTACGAGCTTGTAGATCTGCTATTTTTTTTTTATCGTGAAAATGTGTGCAAATCTTTGAATATATATTGTATAAAGCGAGCATTTTTAACTCTATTCTTTGCTTCATGGGGGTCCCTGGAACAAAACATTTTGAGATGGGGGTCCGCGGCCATATACATATAATTTTGGGGGTCCTTGACATGAAAAAGTTTGAGCACCACTGATATAGAAACATACGTTTTTTTTCAGAATACCGTTGGGATTTAGAAGACATTTGTAGAATTGGCTTCAGGTCTTAATGGGCTAGATAAATATAACACAACATACGGTACGTGACATAACGGCGCAGTGGCACGGCGCCAGGCAGGATAATGGACTGTATCACTCTTCATAGACGAGGAGGTGAACCCGCTGCAAAATGGTCATGTGACACACCATTGACCGAGCAACCAAGCGCTCTTTATCCCACCGGTGCGTCACATGATGGCGTGGCTTAGACACTTATCCAGGCAGACGGGAGGTTTGACAGCTGGCTATCCGGCAGTGGTGGAAAGTAACCAAGTACATTTACTCAAGTACTGTACTTAAGTACAATTTTGAGGTATTTGTACTTTACTTGAGTATTTCCAATTTCCAATACTTTTACTTCTACTCCACTACATCTCAGAGGCAAATTTTGTACTTTTACTCCACTACAATTATTTGAAAACTTTAGTTACTAGTTACTTTTCAGATATAAACTATGATATAATGAAACATACATTAACCACTTTAGCCCTGTTTTATACATAGGCTATTTGAAAATAGCAGATCTACAAGCTCACAACGCGTCGCATCGCGACGCGTTGTAGATCGGCTATTTTCAAATATTTAGTACTTTTACTTTTGGTACTTTAAGTACATTTTGATGCCAATACTTTTGTACTTTTACTCAAGTAAATTTTTTATTTTGGATTTTTACTTGTAACAGAGTATTTTTATATTGCAGTATTGGTACTTTTACTTAAGTAAAGAATTTGAGTACTTTTTCCACCACTGCTATCCGGTACAGTTGGGTTTGATGGAAGTATAGATGGAAGAGTTAGATGTTTGCTGCTTTGAGGGAAGGAGCTGAGTGCTGTTTTTCTTTTTGGCAATGCTTTTTGGCTGTGGGCAAGTATGATTCTCCCTGTGAAAATGGCAGAAGCGCATTCAACGCAGATTCATGCAGTGAACATGCACGCAGACATGCACGTGTGTGGAGGCACGGAAAAAATAACACACTTCCCCCCGAAGGTCTGGTTTACTCTCTGTCTGTCTCATGATATGCGTTTTATGATCTCTCTCTCTCTCCTGTCTCTCTCTCTCCTCTATATCTCCTTCTCTCTCTCTCTCTCTCTCTGTCTCTCTCTCTCTGTCTCTCTCTCTCTCCTCTATATCTCCCTCTCTCTCTCTCTCTCTCTCTCTCTCTCTCTCTCTCTCCCCCCCTCCCCTCCATCTATCTGTCCGTGTTATGATATCTCTATTAGAGCTGGGGTTCCGTGACCAGCCCTTCGGGCCTAACGAGCTGTGCCGCCATTGGCCGATCAGGCTAATGAGGTTTGGCCGGCGCGGCGCCGAGTCACCGCGATAAGACTGGATGTCGCTCGTGTCAATTGATGTGTCACCACCAAAGCGCAAAGCCGCGGCATAATTGGATATGTGGCGCCGGGCAGCCCAAATGCCCCGAGGCCAGAAGAAACAGAATGCAGAATGAGCGAGGAGGGGGGGGGCTAATATGCCTGATTTATACTTGGCTGCGCGCTGTGTTGCGGACCTAAAATAGCAGATCTACAAGCTCACAACACGTCGCAGCACTGCGCGTTGATAGCCCGTAGATGTTCTATTTTCAGTGCATGACACCGGCACGCAACCAATTATAAATGAGGCAGTGCGGTGAAAGTTTGTCGGCAGCAAGGAGATGTTTCTTCAAGTGGGTGTTTGTGTTGCGTGCGATCTGGAGTTCATAAGCATCAATATGTGTGAACGCATCAGAGCCAGGGCTATGGAACTCTTTCAGCCCCCTGCGGTGTAATGAGCCGTTTAGTGTCATGATCCCCCAAACACCAAAACGGATTACTGCTCATTTTTATGTGTTGGCATGGCAGACGGGAGGTACACTACATCAGTGTTTTGCCAAACATAGGGTCATGCCCCACTTTTGATGCTCTCAATTGGATTATTTATTTATTTATTTTCAAAGATGTTTCAAAAGATTTTCAGAAATAAAATGAACTCCTCACAACACGTTGCATCGTGCATCACTATTTATGAAAATGGGGCTTAACCCATTAAGACCTGGAACTGTGTCATTTTTAGATTTGAGCTAAAAAGCATTATTTTACACTTTGGGCTATTCAAAAATAGCAGATATACAAGCTCATAGCGCGGCACCGAGTGCCGCGCTACGAGCTTGTAGATCTGCTATTTTTGAAAAATCGTGAAAATTTGTGCAAATCTTTGAATATATATATTTTTAAAGCGAACATTTTTAACTCAAATCTTTGCTTCTGGGGGTCCCTGGAACAAGATATTTTGACTGGGGTCTGCGGCCAAATACATATAATTTTGGGGGTCCTTGACATGAAAAAGATTGAGCACCACTGATATAGAAACATAAGTTTTTCAGAAAACTGTTGGGATTTAGGAGACATGTAGAATCGGCTTCAGGTCTCAATGGGTTAAGTGATGAATGGCCCATTGGGATACTCACACACTACAAAACCACGCCGTAAGAATTATACAGATTTGTATTTCGTTATTCTCAGTCATATTTGAAATACATTGGAATTGGTTGAGCACCGAGTACTTTCCAAGCTTGTGCATGTCTGGGTCATAGAACATATTCCCACTTAAGCTACTGTACGGGCGCTGTAGCTTAGTGGGTAGAGAAGCCGTCAGGTAATCAGAAGGTCACCAGTTGGCCTATACCCATGTCTACGTACCCGAGTGTCCCTTTGCAAGTCACTTAACCCCTTACATCCCCCGCCAGTGTTTATCCTGACAAACTGAATTAGCCCCGTGGGATTAACAAAGGTCTCCCCTACACACACACACACAAGCGGGCATTTTGCTACCCTCCTCCTCAGATCAAGAATAATAGTGCCTGTGTATCCTTTTACACTTTTACACTTTGGGCTATTCAAAAATAGCAGATATACAAGCTCATAGCGCGGCACCGAGTGCCGCGCTACGAGCTTGTAGATCTGCTATTTTTGAAAAATCGTGAAAATGTGTGCAAATCTTTGAATATATATATTTTTAAAGCGAACATTTTTAACTCAAATCTTTGCTTCTGGGGGGTCCCTGGAACAAGATATTTTGATGGGGGTCAGCGGCCAAATACATATAATTTTGGGGGTCCTGACATGAAAAAGTTTGAGAACCACTGACATAGAAACATACGTTTTTCAGAAAACTGTTGGGATTTAGGAGACATGTAGAATCGGCTTCAGGTCTTAAAGGGTTAATGCACCCAGATGATAGCTCCTCTCATAACCGTATATTTATCCACAACGTGATGAACACGGCCATAACATCAGCTTCATATCTCTCCACCCATACAGCACTATTCAGACTTTGTCCACAGTGTCTTGGTGACTGCAGGGAAGGAAATGAGAGAGAGAGAGAGAGAGAGAGAATGATTGAGTTGAGCACATTACAGACAGTTACAGCGCGGGGTATCCATCTGTTCTGAGCCAGGAGAGGTAACCTTGAGGCTGTCACAGTTGTTCCCTGCATGGCCCTCGCAGCGCTGAGCCGGCCGGCACACAGACACATCCATCAATGCATGTTCCTGGACACACACTTCACAAGCACCCGCAACACATACAAATCACCCAATCAATACCGCACAACAACTAGACACTATTTCAGTTTTTTTTTTCGAGGTGACATTTCTCCGGGAGTGTGTCTCAACTACATGTGTTTTTTTTTTCTTCCTCAAATTTTTTTTCTCTCTCATTTTCTTGTGAGATATTTCATTGTGTTGAGGTTCTCTCGTGGTCAATTTTTTTTTGTCAGTCACTGCGGTTTTCTTTTCTTTTCTTTTCTTTATATTGTATGTCTAATTTGAATGAATGATAGATAAATATATTGTAAAAGAAAAGAGCACATCAGCACTTCCACAAACAACATAAAGGTTTTGGTAGTGAATAAAGACATATAAAGATGGAAACAGCTTTTCACGGAGGCAGCTTTTCATTAACGTCTGTTGTGAATTGCTGTTCTTGTGTCGGTGCACGGCTTATGGTTTTGGAGCTACACACAAGTCATTTGTCACTGGCAGCTGGCCCTCCTCCTGTTCGACCAGAATAGGGACGCAATGAATGAATAAAATGGTCAATTCCTCATTCACAACTACTTCTTTCTTTCTTCTTTACTTATTGGTTTGTAAGGAACCACGTACAATAATAAACATAATGGTTGCCATTTGACGTATTTTACAAGATTTGGCTTAAGCTCATTTCCATCCTGCAGTCCCTTGGCAGGTTATAGTTACATATAGCCGCACAATCCACAATAACAATAGCAATACGCATAAATAGCACACCATTACACACAATGGGCCATATCCAATGGGGAATATAAGTGTAGAAAGGCATGCATAATGTGTAGTAGTGCATTAAAACAATGTTTTAGCTATAGGCTACAGTCCAATCAAACGCAATCCAGATATTAGTGAATACATGTTTGTTTAGCCGTAAGCCATGTTTTCACTTTGGCTGTTAAGCTGCTCAAGGAACTGCTACTCTTAATATATGCCAGAAGTGTATTCCATTTCCAATTGCTAATACTGCTGTGGCCTTAAAAGAGAAGGCGGACTGGCCAAATATGTTGTGTTGCTTGGATATTGTGCAATCTCCTCCAGATGAACAGAATATTGTCCTTGCAGTTATGACTGTTTAAGTCGCTTGTCATTTTTTGACAAGATTTCTATCAGGAAGTCCAAGAATAAGACAAGCAGTCTCAAACATGATCAAATTTCACACCATAATTCTGACTTAGATGCTGCACATTACCTGACCAATATCCTATTTTAGAACACTAACTACATTCAGTACAGTGAGTATAATTTCCCTCCTCAGCTTTACATCTGAGGCAGAGCAAAAACAATTAGCCTTTTTGTTTGTGATGAAGACTAGGTGAAATTTGTAATGGATGTATACAGTAATTCTCAATTGAATCTACCAGACTGTTGCACACAGAATTTTTACAAATTTCAAATATTTCATACAGTCTTTGTCTACTATTTCCACCCCACGGTCCCTCTCCCATGTCTATGTGGTCTGGTCATTGACAGTTGCAGTAGATATGCCATGAAGTCCAATTAAGAGTCTTCTCTCAATCTGAGAGGTTGTAGGTTACAGTATATCTTGATAATATTGTGGGCGAGTATGAAGTCCCTCACCTGCAGGTAGATAAAGATATGGTGGTGAGTCCGATTACATTTTTGGATTTAAGTGTATCAGGGTGTGACCATCAAATAAGTATCCTAGTATTAGATTTTTTTACACAACCCTTTCATTGAGGCAGGATCTCTATTAAACTGCAGATTTTTGGAGAGGACAGCCCCACTGAGTGGCTTCTAGGTACTGTATGTCTTGCCAAATAGAAGATCGGTCTCACCTTAATCATTCAGCCACAAACCAATTGTGAAGCCATCTGAAACCAACTCACATTTGGAACATCTAGAACTCCAGTGTAGCTAAATAACTGCATTTTGGTAGATTTAACCGGGCCTGCTTTTGATGCAAATAAAAATGTGCTCAGCCAACCTTCAGTAATCTTAATCACCTCATTTGAGCGGAATAAGTGAATACAATACAATAGCCTTGGTAAAACGTTCATCGTGATGAGTGTGACCATACCCAGCTGTGTCCACCCATCAACACACCATTTTATCACGTCCAGTGAAATCAGTCAGTTTGACCCGGTGTCTAATCGTCTACATTCATAAATTGTAAAGGCTTTTAATGTTCTTAACGACATACCTCTGAGACTTTTATATGGAACAGCGTGTCCTCGTTTTACTTTCCAGAGTCTCTCGCCTCATAATGAGCATGTACGCCGACGACTATACCTTCTTGTAGGAGGTCGTGTCAACCATTCTGTTCATTTGCCGTTAGGAGTATTGATTGACAGGCCAGAGAGAGACGGTGAGAAGTGAACCTGAACTGAAATGTTTCTGAGTGCGCCACAGGAGCCCTGTTAAAGGCAGTTGGCATTTGTATTCTAAGAGAATAAGCAGTTAACCTAAAAATGCTTGTCTGGCTTAGTCTTTAAAATACAAAAGAGTACAAATGGTGGTGGTTTACTTGACATTTACCCTGTTGTTCTTGAATAGGTTTCATGCAACTTACTCTGATTGCTCTACAATAGCTAATTGTGTGCCAAATGGCTAAATTGTTAAAAAGTCAAAAAAGTGTTCTAAAATTGCACAGCCAAAGTCAGCAGTACAGTATAAACAATAGTTTATAGATGCAGGTTAAATGTATGAAGGGGCACGGCCACCATAGCTGTCCGTCCAACCACAACCACTGGCTCACTTTATTGATAATTGCCTTGCTCCTTTTTGTCTAGTCATCACCTTCTCCGTTTTCCTCAGCTTCCCTCTCTCTCTCGTTACTTATTATTGTTACTACTACTACTACTACAACAGGGTGTAAATGCACCATATTGCTCGCTTTTGAGAGAGAAAGCAGGAATGCAACGGGATGATATTAATTCCAGTGGTCAGTTTTCTAGCTAGAATATCACATGCATGCACATTTTTTCATATTTTTTAACAGACAGAAAGACAGAGCACACGTGGTACCAACAGCTCACAGAGAAACGGGGAAAAAATTCAAACCAAAAACATGCATGCACATTAAACACACACAGAGCTAGTTTAACTTTGAGCGATGATGTGAGCATTCTTAACTAGAAAGGTAGAGGCTGGGCGGTGAAGGCAGAGCTTTGCCAGCAGCAGCATGTGGCAGTATTGGTTTAGCAGAGATAAAGTAGAATGGGCTTTGATTGGTGCATAACTAACTACAATACTTTTGGCGGCAGATCTATTGTCCATTCAAATAATTCGTTGTCTTCCAGATCTCCTAGCCAACACCAGTGTCTAAATTTCCCAATGACAGAGTATAGGGCATAGCAGTGGTGGCCATTTTCTGGTTCCACTTCAAAATACTCAATGCATTTTCCCATTGACATTTCCAAAAATATTTATAGCAATTAATTTAAGCCTAGAATCAAGCCATCCAGGGTCCTGGTGAATCATGACCATACAACGTTTGATTCTGTGAAAACACTTTTTTGAAAACGGCAAAACAAAGGGTATTTATTAAATATAGTATATCATATAATTAAATATAAAATAAAATAAAATCACAGAAAAAAATGTTTTATGGTCATGATTCACCAGGATCCTGGGTGGCTTGATTCTAGGCTTAAATGAATTGATATAAATACTTTTGGAAATGTCAATGGGAAAAATGCTTTGAGTATTTTGAAGTGGAACCAGAAAATGGCCGCCACTGCTATGCCCTATAGGGAGACATATACGTCTCCAAAACCAAAACATACTCTATCAAGACTACATGGTTCAAATAATGTTTGTTTTTGTTTGTTTGTTAGTTTTTTCATTCAAATAGTCCTGGATTTGTAGCTTTAAAGCTCTATTGGAATTATTGTCGTGGGCGTAACCTCTAGCCTACAGTATATACTGTACCACTTTACTGCCAGCTTCTTTCTATTCCATGTGGGCGTGTTGCATGTCCTTGTATTTGATGGTAAAGTACTGTATAACATTCATACTTTCTCTATACAAAGTGCACATGTACACTATCTATGTGTTTATGCAACCCCAGGCATGAGTGCACCAAGCACTCTCTCATATACATTATGTATGCACAGGGATCCATGGTCATGGATACTAGAGACGCACGCACGCAGGCGCACACACACACACACACACGCGCACACGCGCACACACGCACACGCACGCACACAAAGTAGGACACTGATGCCATTTAGATTAGTGTCCCATGTGGAAAATGCTGTCATGAATTTAGCGAGTGACAAGGGATCCAATTATGGCTCTTTGTGGATAGTCTGAAGCCCCACCGTCTCAAATAGTATCCCAGGCGCCATGCTAGGTGGAGAGAGAGTGTGTGTGTGTGTGTGTGTGTGTGTGTGTGTGTGTGTCTGCATGTGTGTGTGTCTCTCTACTCTTCTCCATTTGTGTCTGAGTCCGTCATAGGGAGGCTAGCATAAATATTAGGGTCAAACAAGACAGCCGACATCACTAGATTTCTAAAAGTAATTTGCAATGACCGCTGTCACCCCAACGCGCAGAGAAAATAGTCACGCACAGACAGAGACAGAAATACACGCACACACACACACTTGCACAAAAACCAGACAGACGCACGCACGCACGCACGCACGCACGCACGCACGCACGCACGCACGCACGCACGCACGCACGCACGCACGCACGCACGCACGCACGCACGCACGCACGCACGCACGCACGCACACGCACACGCACACGCACACACACGCAAAGAGAGACAGACATAAACAGCCGTATGTCCTCGACTCCATTACTAATGCTAACGTTCCTCTCCCAGCATGTTCCCTCAGTGTTGGTTAGTATCTTGACAACAGAGAAAACAATTGGGTACGACTCACCAAAGCTAGTGCTCTATTTCTAAAGCAAAATTCACACTCTTATCACGCAAGGGTGTTGCTTAAAAACTGCATATCTATCTACAAGCTAACAACACGTCACACCCTGACACGTTGTTAGCCTCTAGACCCGTTCCCTTTCGGCAAGCGACTTGCCGACACCCCTGCGCGTGGAGAATTAATTAAGCTTAAGCCCGGCCATGAGAGCAAATGTACTCTAGCTTGATGTTAAAAAGACAGTCAATGGTCACCTGGATGGTACATTTATGCCATTTGACCCCTTGTGAAACCCAATAGTGCACATCATATGAAACCAAAAGACTAGAGCCCTATATATGGATACAGTTGCAATCCAAAATGTGCAAAAGGATTCTCAGTGGTACTCTTTCAGTGTAAATGAGCTACAGCTTTGCACCTCCGATCCACCGTCAAAACCTTTTATTGTCTAAGAGTACTACGTCCCCGCAGGTGCTGTAAATCATTCTCCTCCCTGACAGCACAGGCTTGACCAAATCACGCTTGATGGATTGATCCAACTGTCTTAAAGGGGATCCAGATAAAGACCCACCGCGCTCTGTGGTAGCGCTATCGATTGTAATCAATCTTGGTTAGCTTAAGCTCGGCAACATGCAATTGATTTGGACACTAGATTGCGACTGGGTGTTTGTGCGTGTGCGTGTGTGTGTGTGTGTGTGTGTGTGTGAACGCATGTCTACACTTGCATTCCTTCGCGAATGTGTGTGTGTGTGTGCGTGCGCACGGCATTGCAGCACTTTGTACAGTGCGTGCGTTAGCGATCGCGCCGACCCCGTTTGATCCCGGGCTGTTTTCAGACCTTGTTGACTTCAACGTGTGTGCTCGCTCCACTGCCCCACTTCCTCAATGTCTCCATGGTGACTTGAACACCACACACTCTGTGAATAATACCACTTGTTTTCCAGCCTCCCTCTGTCCTCCCCTTCCTTCCCCCTGGTCACCTGCACACCCTCCCCTGTATAACACATCCACAGTGATGAGAGCATCTGTCTGTGCTTTAGAGGCTCCACCCGCCTCTTGGAACACATTTGGATGTCATATAATACAGTGTATGCCATTCTTGCACGAGAGGAGAATGGCTAAGAGAGCCAATACGCACACACACATGCACACACGCGCACGCACACACACACACACACAGGGCGGCGCTGCTGGGTGCATTCCCAACACGATTATCTATATGGGCTGTCAATCTCCACCGACGGAGTTTACATGAGCATGGAATGGCTAATGTAGTAGTATCTGTGCCAGAACACACACACACACACACACACACACACACACACACACACACACACACACACACACACACACACACACACACACACACACACACACACACACACACTCCTTCCTTCACTGCAACCTCCCTGCACACACAGAGAGTCGGTTCAGCTGACCTGTGCTCGGCGACGCTCTGTTTTGTTTGCTCTAAATGAATATTTTACAGAACCGCTCTGGTTGATATAGTGTGTCCTGTCCTATTTTGCCATGTGTGGATAGTAGATGGCAATGGCAGTGTGGTTTCCTGTTCATTATTCACAATAGTGTGTGTGGGAGTGTGTGTGTGTGAGAGAGAGAGGGAGAGAGGGAGAGAGATGCCCCAGGCCTTTGCCAGCCTATTACTCCCTTGCTGTTCTTCCTCTTTCCAGTGTGTGTGTGTGTGTGCGTGCGCGTCACATGTTCAGACTGCCCTGATTGTCTCTCCATACTAGGGATTCTCATTACTGCCCCCACACTGTCACAAGCATCTGCTTCTCCCCCCCCCCCTCTATTATAGAGTCCCTCTGCCAGGTACTTCAGGCCGCGTGGAGCACGCCCCTGCTATTGTAGCACGCCCCTGCTATTGTAGCATTAGACAGACACAGTGGGAGAGAGGGAGAGGGAGAGAGAGCTCGACAGCGATAGGGAACATTTTCTGAGCTCTGATACAAACACGGCCATCTTGGCAGAGCGCCAGTGGTGGAAAGTAACTAAGTACATTTACTGAAGTACTGTACTTAAGTACAATTTTGAGGTATTTGTACTTTACTTGAGTATTTCCAATTTCCAATACTTTTACTTCTACTCCACTACATCTCAGAGGCAAATATTGTACTTTTACTCCACTACAATTATTTGAAAACTTTAGTTACTAGTTACTTTTCAGATATAAACTATGATATAATGAAACATACATTAACCACTTTAGCCCTATTTTATACATAGGCTATTTGAAAATAGCAGATCTACAAGCTCTCAACGCGTCGCATCGCGACGCGTTGAGAGCTTGTAGATCGGCTATTTTCAAATATTTAGTACTTTTACTTTTGGTACTTTAAGTACATTTTGATGCCAATACTTTTGTACTTTTACTCAAGTAAATTTTAAATTTTGGATTTTTACTTGTAACAGAGTATTTTTATATTGCAGTATTGGTACTTTTACTTAAGTACAGAATTTGAGTACTTTTTCCACCACTGCAGAGCGCCATTTGCTCCGACTCTGCAGGGCTCTTGGCCCGGCGGCGAGGCCCCCGGGAAGCGCCCCAGCCTCTCTCTCTCTCGCTCGGTGGTTAAGGCCTGCAGTCAGTCATCCCCGGGCCGTGACCGGGGCCGTGCTCCCGGGTAACCCCACGGCCTCGGTTGGCCCTCACCCCCGGCCCCCGGCCCCCGGGCACCCCCCGAGAGAGCTCCCCTCTCACAGTTGATGTATGGCGGGGTGCAGCGTGTGACGTCCGTGAGGAGTTTTTGTTGAAGGGAGGTGGTGGGCGGCGAAGGCGGAAGCTGCATGTAATCAAAGAGAGACTCGGGAGAGAGAGCGAGATAGAGAGAGATAGAGAGAGAGAGAGAGAGAGAGAGAGAGAGAGAGACGTGGGGAGATAACAAGCATGTCAAAATTAGCTGAGCTCACCCAGAGAAAAAAAAATGCAGTTTGTGTGACTAATGACTTGGCCGGGTCAAGTCCAGAGAGAGGAAATGGGAGAGAACGGCGAGGAGAGGCAAGCAGGGTTGCCAGATCTGTTTATTATAATTTCCCCGCAAGATTTTATTTGAAAGTAGCCGATCTACAAGCTCTCAACGCGTCGCGTCGCGACGCGTTGTGAGCTTGTAGATCTGCTATTTTCAAATAGCTGATGCATATGTTAAAGTGCCCCAGTCGCTTCTTTTGGGCTGGTTTTCCTAGACCTGGTTGCTTGTTTCTCTCACAGAATCTGGCAACACTGGAGGCAAGGCAAGGCAAGGCACGGGGTTGACTATAGCGTTTTCTCTCCTGTTGGTTGTAGCAATAATTGGAATTAACAATAATTCCGGAGACAATAATTCCAGGTACACACGGCAACAGAGTAGACCACAGTTCAACATGGCGGAAAACTGCTAGCTCGTTAGATTAACCATTGATTGAACAGTTAAATCGGCAGGTACAATTAGCTACCGTGTATAGATTTAAATTCTCTCTACAGTTTTACAATGTCACTACTGTCTAAAGAGATGTTATTGAGAAAGAATGTGTACACATTTTCATTTGTAATTCAGACGATATGTAAGATAACCAGGACATTTTTATTAAGTAGTGATTCGTACAGTAGGTAAACAGAAGACGATGTTTTGCTTCCTGTAGTAAAAACATGGAATGAAAAGTCACCATTGGACACACAATTGTAATATATCCACATCATTATATATCCACATAATACATCCACATAATTACATTTAATATTATGACTTGAGTTGAGCCATTCACAGCATATTGCCATCAGGCAGAAACCTTGTATGTCCAAAACGGTTGCTTTTATATTCATGTTTTTTAAACATTTTAAAATAGTGAAAATATTGCAAAACTAAAATAGTAAAAGTCAGGGCATTAATCTGCGGGAAAAAAAGCATAAAACGTTATGGAAATTTGGAGAAACAAGTTTTCTGCCCGACTGCGACGATATACGAACTAAATTAACAAATAATCACAGCTGCCATGTGAGGGCAGCGCTTCAGTTTCCATGTCAACCTGTGTTAAGTAATATATATATATAGGGAAAGATTATATCCTGTAGATACTAACTGTTTAAAGACATCATAATTATTGAATGACGCAGAGGTGTGAGCATTCATTATATGCCTCTGTGTTTAACTTGGCTAGGTATTCCAAGGATGTGAAAGTATAAGTAAGCAAGCCTTGGGTACTTAATCCTTTTAAAACATTTACAGTCGCATTTTTTCCTCTTCTACATCCTGTCAAAGGAAAAGTTGTGCAAAAACTAAAGTGATTTGAATAATTAATAATGAGTAAAGATGTTTATAGCCATTAAAGCACAGTTTGAGGGAGATGTTTCCTCTTTTTTTCCCGTTTTTCTTTTAGATAAAAGTGTGTGTGTGCATTACTTGAATTAGTAAACAAAGCTTTTGTTGAATACTGTATTTTCATTGTTGAGTCAGTTGACTTCAGTATGTAGCATAATGACTGTTCTGACCAGTGTTCTGCCTCTGTTTACTGTATGTTGGAAGCATATTATTTTACTATATAACATCATCAGGCTATATTAGTGCCCTGTTACACTATAATACATTTTGTGCTATTTGTCTGAGGGCCCCTAAACCACATGTCAATGTCATCGTCTCTTCTCATTATGACAGCAATAGATTTAACCACTCAAGCACTATTTTATACTTCTTCGTACGATGGTGTTACGCAACCTAAATAGCCGATCTATAGGCTAACAATGCTCTGTGATTTGAGACGTAGATGTGCTAAAAATGTAAATAAAGATTACACAATTTTCACCGATGATGACATTCCCAAAACAGGGTCACCAGCAGTGGTGTAAAGTAACTAAGTACATTTACTGAAGTACTGTACTTATGTACAATTTTGAGGTACTTTTACTTTACTGGAGTATTTCCAATTGTCTATACTTTTACTTCTACTCCACTACATCTCAGAGGCAAATATTGTACTTTTACTCCACTACAATTATTTGAAAACTTTAGATACTAGTTACTTTGTAGATACACATTATTATATTATAAAACATACATTAACCACTTTAGCTCTATTATATACCTAGGCTATTTGAAAATAGACGATCTACAAGCTCACAACGCGTCGCATCGCGACGCGTTGTGAGCTTGTAGATCTGCTATTTTCAAACATTTGAGTACTTTTACTTTTGAGTATTTTTTCCGCCACTGGACACCAGATTGGAAGTGGTTAACTACTGACTATGACATCACATGTTCAGTTACAGATTTCAAAACGAAAAGGCATAAAATGACGGCACTTTTTTCTGATGACCAGGTCACATGACGTGACTGCACCATTGTCACTGAACATCATCAATTGACGTACGTATAATACCGGCTAACAAAGACGTGCATTACGCCTTGAACCTTTTCAAGTGGTGGTGATCCACAGGTCACAGGGCATTGCATTACAGTACAGCTATGGCTTGACACCTTGGCACAGAAGAAACAATTTGTCTTTTATTGGTGATCTAACAGCGACGTTGTGTAAGTGATACTAAATCATCTTTATTGTTGAGCGACGTCTGATACAGGCTGTATTCCTGCTGACGAGCTAGCACTGCACAGCACACCGTTCTGTTCAGAAAGGTTTATGGGTTAACCTTGATCTTTTGGTGGGTTAGCTACTTTATAAAATGGCTATAACCCCTTTCCCCTTCCAAACTACTTTATAAAAACGCACATATAGCAAATGTGAGGGGTGACGGGGTATCTTTTTGTTCCCGTTAAGCAACCCACGGATACAGACGGACACAGCCAAAATCTAATTCCCCATGCTTGTGGAAAATTCACAAGGTCGAATCCTGTTCCAACGATTCCTGACATCTCAATTACACACCCCTGCGTTCACAGGCAAATAAACACCTCAAGGAATGGATTCCTCATCTCCTCTTTGCCCATAGCTACAGTACCTTACATCACTAGCTAACCAGAGTGCAAAGATGAGGCAGAAAATATATATTTATATGTCTAGACGCATAGAAATGGGTCTCTTTGAAAGTTTCCATTCTTTCACCACTTCATAGCTCTTACTCCAACTTTGTACTTTGCAAAACAAGTCTGTTAAATGCTATAGAAGCTGCATTTCATAAGATTTATGTTATAACCGGGATTTGAACCCAGGTATTCCGTGCTCTTTTTCAGGGGAGATATTGAACTTTGAACTTCAGGTGATACTACTTGTCATCGAGTAGTTTTCTTACCGGAACACAGTGTATACATTTATCGATTGAAGAGCAGGGAGACCACCTCCAACCATCACAGTTGTGTTGTTTGTATTGTATTAAATTGCTCATACAGATTGGTCAAAATATTCACGAACAGAAAGTTCCAGATTGCAGCTCTAATTGTTGGAAAGTGGTTTATTAAAGTTAAGTCAGTTTTATTTGTATAGCACATTTCATTGAGGTCCAAACTCAATCGCTTCGCATTAAAATACAACAGTAGTAGCAAAAATACACAAAGAAGCACAACTATCCAGTGACCACCCTAACCTCCCACCCACACTCGTACAGCAAGCATTTTAAAACCCCAGTCATCCACATACATACAGCAATACACGCACACACACAAACAAACAAACAACTAACACATACACCCACATACACAGGCGCACGCACGTACGCACGCGCGCACACACACACACACACACACACACACACACACACACACACACACACACACAAGCACAAAATACTCACCGTTAATTTATCCATTTGTAGATTGCATGTACAAATGAAACACATACGCCTGTGAGGCCAATTTACAGTGAAGCTTATGTGTGTCCAAGCTCAATGAATTTAAAAAAGATAATTATAATTATCAGTGGTTAGTTTACATGGAGACTAAATTACTGATATCACACTTTCTCTATAACAATTTGTGCTTCTAAAACGGACTAAAAATGACAGGAAATCTACCCTACGCTGTTGGAGGTCCTAGGAGTTTTGAAAGGTCTTGGAAACGAGGATATTTATTTGAAAATTAGGAAGTGAGTTCGGTTTAGTTTTTTTTCATGTTTTATCCACTTAGGCCCTATACTTTATCATCGCATTGCTATTTGCTACGTGTTGTGAACTTGTAAATCTGCTATTTTTGCTTTTTTTCCTTCCCTGTCTATAATGACAAGCCCAAAATAGGGATGCCAGTTTGAAAGTGGTTATACGTTTCCTCTCTTTCCTCCATTGAATATTATCCTTTGAGAGAGCCAGTAAACAAGCTGTGTTTTTACTTGCCAGCCCCTATAATCCCTCGCTAGAAACCAATGGTGGCATTGCAGATACCGTATAGTCTCCAACCCCCCCTTTCTCCACAAGAAACACAGGCCTACGGCGATGCTGCACCCTATACACACGAGTCACGACTCTCGAAGGAAGCTCCCCGGTCTTCCTGGGTTCCCATGGTGTCTGGCTCAGCAGTCACTATGCCGTTTTCCCTCCCAGCATGCTCACGGAACCTCCTGGCACGGCCAAAAAAAAGAGCTTCCAAATCTGGCACCTTCCGGAGTGTTGTCATCCTTTCCCCGCTAGCTTTCTCCTCCTCCTCCTCCTCCTCCTTCTCTCTCGTCTTCATTTTGTTCATTTCCACTCGGTCGGTTCCCCCGTTTCCTGTTAACACGGGTGGCGCTTGGGGCATGGGCGCCAGGTGAAAGCGGAGAATTGAGTTATTGTGTTTGTCAAACTTGCCGAATCTCACACCCCTGGGTTCCTTTTAGCTATCGCGTGAATCAAGCTTGCGGCGCACATGCACTCACACTCACACAGAGAGACAGGCGCAAATCAAGGCCCGCAAGGCATCGAGCGTGTGGCATCATGTAAGCCTTCATTTGTCCCTGTGTGTGTGTGTGTGTGTGTGTGTGTGCGCGCGAGTATGTGTCGGTGGAGATTGCAGTGAGAGGAAACCCGTGTTTGTGTGTAAAAACCCAATGCTCTCGTTAGCCTTTGTGCTTTATGTGTTTGACCGGAGCGCCACCTTCAACCTTATACAGTAGCCACTCATTGTTGCTGGCTCCACAATGTCGCCGTGACAACCCGTAAACCCCCCCCCCCCAGCCCCCCAGAGGGCTCAACATCACGACGCTGACCTTCATCTCACCCACCTCTCCCTCCCTCCCTTACCCCGCCCCTCCTCACCCGCTGGACTTCTGGGGGACAGCATGTTTGGGGCGGTGGTGGAAGAAATACTCAAATGTTTTGCTTAAGTAAAAGTAGAGATACTCCGTTACAAGTTGAAGTATTATATTAATAATGTTACTTGAGTAAAAGTATGAAAGTATTGGCATCAAAATGTACTTAAAGTACCAAAGGTTAAAAGTACTCATTATGCAGAATGTCCCATTTCACAAGTTTTCAAATGCATAAAACGTATAAAAGGCTTTTGAAAATAGCAGATCTACAAGCTCACAACGCAGATCTGCGTAGATTTGCTATTTTCAAATACCCAAAGTATATATAGGGCTGAAGTGATTAATGTATGTTTTGTAATAATAAACACAATCTACAAAGTAACTAAAGTTTTCAAATAATTGCAGTGGAGTAAAAAGTACAATATTTGCCTCTGAGATGTAGTCGAGCAGAAGTAAGTAGTAAAAGTACAGAAAATTTGAAAATTCTCCAGTAAAGTAAAAACACCTCAAAAGTGTACTTGATTACATGTACTAAGTTACTTTACACCACTGGTTTGGGGGGGTGGCAGGAGGGTGGGGGGAGGGGCTCGCACACACATGCTGATGACACGGTCAACGCGCCGCTCCTCCTCGTTCTCTGCTGTTCTTCTGGCCCATTTCTGCCGGGCTCCTCGGTGAATCATCGGCGTCGTTATATAAATGACTCTAAACCACGTTGAGACACCATCAAGAGAAATTACACGATTCCTGAGTCACGCCTCATTTAATGGGCTGGCTGATTTTGTTTGGGCTCAGCAGTGTTTTCATCCCCTGGATCCTCTTCTATCCCCAGGACACGTTCGCTCGGCATGTGGTTGGCAGTGGATGTGCGTGTGTGTGTGTGTGTGTGTGCGCGTGTTTGAGGAATAGACTTTGTGAGGACCATTTTCCTGGTCCTCGCAAGAAAAATGGTTGTTTTATGGTAGATTTTCTTTAGAGAGATACGTTTACAATTAGAAAAAGATTCAGGTTGGGATTAGGATTAGACATTTAGAGGTTAGGTTTAGGGCTCGGGTTGTCGATTTTCCCCATTTTATACTTAGTTGTGAGGCGATGGCACACACCGTAAAATAGCCGATCTACAAGCTCACAACGTGTCGCGCTGCGACACGTTGTGAGCTTGTAGATCTGCTATTTTTCGGCTTTAGACTTGCGGTTAAAAATGCCCCAAATAAATCATAAATCAATCATAAAATCGGCTTCCTAAAATGTTGATGTCCTCACAAGTATAGTAATACAAACGTGTGTGTGTGCGTGCGCTCGTGCGCTCGTGCGTGCGTGCGTACGTACCTCACTGCAGCGCGGCATCTGTGTCGGATTTGCGCTTCCTTTCAGAGCATGTGTTCATGTGTGGGTGTGTATTGTGTTGTGTGAGTGTGTACAGTACGTGTGCACATGCATTTGTGAGTGAATCAGTGTATTCTTTCAAGTGCTTCCAAGTAGGGGGGGGACATGTGTCTCTGCTATATGCCGTACGAGTGGCGATACAACTGTAAAATGGAATGGGGAACACCACTATACTGTACGCTGCGATGTACACACAAATGTTACAATTGTACACACTTGGAGCTACATTTAATCTCAGGATATTACTATGTAGCGTTCACTGCCTTAATATGCTTCAGCTACAATTTAGGATTGTTCAAATTGCATTAATGATTGTTCATTAATGTTCCCCTGAGCCATAAATTAACTCTGATGGGACGCACGCCTCTATTAAGAATAAATTAAAAAGAGGAAGAAAAGTTGAGCTCACCTCGGGGGATTTTATGGGGATGTGAATTCATAAATGCTGAAGTTCATTTTGGTGTAAAAGCTCTGTCAAATATTTTAAAGTGATGTTGAACTCTTGTAGAACCTTGGCTTGTATAGCTACCTGGCCGCGATAGAAGTCCAGATATCGTCGATCATCTGTTCCTGTGCGCTGTGAGTGAGCAAGCAGCTGGCAATGGTGGTTCCATTCACTCTCTTTCAGGTCAAATCAGGTCTCTTTTTTTTCTTACAGGCATAAAAAAATGATCCAAGACTTGTTTGGTTTTTGGAAAAAAACAGTTTTGTTTGCATTGAGTATGTGGTAAAAGTCTGATTTTGAGACCTTGAAGAGTGAATGGAATGGCTACTGTGCTTCCAGTATCTCGCTTATGGAGCACAGAAGCAACAGATAAAGATTATCGACAATATTTGAATCATGGCCAGGTAGCTGGCCCAAGGTTCTTCTGAAGTTCAACATTGATTTAAGTACAAAGCCTGGCTCCTGTTTCTTCCTTATTTAGCTGTTCCAGGCTGTACATTGTGATGACCTCACAGATAGAACTTTCTTTTTGGTCCTGCGATTAATTCACACTTTTAGAAGATGTAGGAGTATTGATTGAACCGTCCTTGGCCGTAGGAAATAGCATGAGAGTTTTCTAAGTAAGCTTTATTCCCTCATTTCCATGTTTTGCTTTGAACCGCCTCCTGAACCCTTTCTTCCAGCCTTCTGCCATCTGCATTATTTCTAGAGCTGCAGAACATCACCCAGATACCCATTAATCTTTCATTGCATAAACATTGCATTAACATTGTTCTTAAATTATCCCATTACTGTCGTCTCTAATCTCTGTCTGCGGGGGGAAAAAGCTGCAAGGAGAAGACCGATAAGGAGGTCTTGGAGGGTGCTGAGGTTCTTCCAGGGGCTCCTTGATTGGAAACTGTTTTGCGTTTTGTGAACAGATTACAGTCTGTGATTATTTCAACATACAACCGTATCTCAGATTTGTATGGGTTATGTTCAAAAATGCACTGCAGTGGTTTATTGTCGGCCTAGAACGTCTCAAGAGCTACTGTACAAAGTGGAAGGCATCCTTCTCCACTGTGCCAAAACATGGACAGTGAATAAAGAACTAGAGGATCGTCTGATACACAAGACTTCTCAAGCATTTCCAGAACCTTTCATGGAGGAACCTTCCCATGAAAGGTACTGTAAGTAATTATGGCATCTCTCCCAGTTCAATTATCCCATTAAGACCTGGAACGCATCTGTGTCACTTTAGATTTCTTTGGCTATTCAAAAATAGCAGATATACAAGCTCATAGCACGGCACGAGTGCCGCGCTATGAGCTTGTAGATCTGCTATTTTTGAAAAATCTTGATTTTTTTAAATATTTTTTTCAAAAAACTGTTAGGATTTAGAAAACATTTTTAAGAATAGCCTCTTGGGTTATTGTGGCACAAAGAAGATTCCTCTTTGCTGAATATTGCGACAGAAAAATAGACCATCTGGGATATCCTTCTCTGGAGACTCCACTGCCCACTCGAGAAGCAGACCACTCACATTTATTTTCCAGATGTTCTGAGTAGGGTACACAGGACGGGACTGTGAATGAACTTGGCGTGGCAACAGAGCAACAGAGACCAGTGGGAGCAGCGTTGTGTCTCAGCTCTCGATGGCACTCGAAGGGTGATGATGATGAAAATGTATCAGTATTTCATGAGCTTTGGCTTTCAGTAAACTAATGGTTTTCTGTTCCATGCCAGCTTCACTTTTGAATAGGTGTCACACAGAAGGCCTACAGTATCTTCAACCGGAACAGAGATGATAGTATTCACAGGTGATGAAATGGGCTCTGATTTATTCTCTCTCAGCCTTGAAAACTCTGGGGTTATGTTTTGAGCCTGCAGTCAGAAAATATAGGAGTGAAACTCAATAACCCCTGAGGTTTTTTTTTTCTTTCTCTCTCTCTCAAATGGCAGCCGTGGTATTAATTTTAGCTACAGTGTGTTTCTCCCCTATCTCCTCCTCAGCTCTCCCAACGCGTTCTTATACAGTGCTTTCTCTCTCACTCGGGGATCGCTTGTGAAATCAGATGAAAGAAACGATTCCGTTCCCTCGCCTCGTGTCCGCTGTCTTTGCTTTGCTGCTTGTGCAACTCTCTTATCATCATCATGTGGTATTCTGGTCGGAAGCCATAATCTGATACACTCATGCATGTATGTACTGTATGCACTGAATGCATGCGAGAGCAGGAGAGAGCGTCCGAGAGAAAACAAGAAAATGAGGGGGGTGTGTGTGTGTGTGTGTGTGTGCGTGCGCGCGCTTGCACAGATCTACATTAGCCATTCCATGCTCATGTAAACTCCGTGGGGCAGAGATTGACAGCCAAGCTAGATAATCGTGTTGGGAATGCACCTAGCAGCTGCCCCCCTGGGTGGCAAAATGATATGTTTAATACATGGAGAAGTGACAGTTCCAAAGTGCCTTAGACACGTCATTTGCAATCTATATATATTCCCACATGATGACATTAACTACAGAATGCGTTATTATTATGACACCCGCCCATACGTAGGCCTGTCACATTTATTACATCATCGGCTGATCGCAATTACATGAGCTAATCGCAATTATTTTTGCATAATCATTCGAATTATTTCCATTCATCTGCATAAAAACAGCTGGATGAAACTAACAGAAATATCATATTTCCATTATTATTCCCATGTCGCTGTCCACGTACCTACTGTAACCGTGTATGTGTATATATATGTGTGTGTGTGTATATATATATATATATATATATATATATATATATATATATATATATAGTTAGTTTTGTCCCTAGTACCTTTTTTGTTTTGTTTATTTGAACCGGTCATTGTCAGTAATTTCTTTGTATATTTCAGTAATAGGCTTTGTATATTTAAGTTATTTGTCATATCTGCGCAATTGCTTTTATGACAATTAATCATGATCGTGACAGACCTGGCCATACGGCTGTGCCTCGATTGACGCATCTCTAATGGATCGCCTTGACATTAATGCAATCTCCTCATCCTAAAGTCACAATATATTTGGACCAGAATGGCCTACTCTACACTCTAATCATTGCCATTTGATCATTGCTAACAGTGTGTAAAATATATAATTGGACTATTTCATCTGCAGTCGGTCTGTGTCAAGTAATGTAGCTTGCTACGCATGCTCTATAAGATAAGGGAGTCTTGACCTTAAGATGGATATGCAACAATACATCACAGACAAATGACTGTCTGTGAAAGCCCTCCGCCTTCAAAAGACAATATTTATCCTGATTACCTCATTGATTTCACCTCTGATGGTCATGCAATTTTCTTTTAAATATTTTACAAGCAAGTTTCAGTTGTTTCCCGTTGTCTGAGATACTTTTTTGTAGTGTTGGAGACAAGCTGACAGTAATGGCATGCCTTTACAAATAAATTGTACACAATGTCCCAAATATACTGTAAAAAACTACAAAAACTACTTTAACCTCTTTTGATTGATTGATTGATTGAATACTTAACAGTTTGCAAAAAAAAGCACAGAGGTACAGTTCCATACAAAAGGATGCTAAAAGGATAAACCCAAGAAAGCACTATGGCTTGTTTCCATTGGGGTCCTGTGTGTATTTAATTAATCGAAACATTTAAAGACAAACAATAATATACAATACTATGCAAAAACATCATATTATGAGTAGTAATCAAAAATAAGAATATGTACAGTAAACACGTGGGGGGTGGGGGCATTTCTGGTGATAATGCACATTACTGTAACTTGTAAACAACCTGCTAAAACCAGAGCATTTTCTGAAAAACGTTACTAAATCGTTAATTTCTCAGTATCTGTAGCAGATGGAAACATGAAAATATTTTGAGAGCTTTTATTGAAAATCCCTTTGCTTTGCTCTAATATTGACTAAACATTTTGTTCAGATCAATAAACACAAATCTCCTTCCCCATAATCTCAAGAACTGCTCATTTGATCAACGTCATACTTGGGTATAGCTGAGGGCCCAAGGAAGTGCAGTGTCGACTGTGTAGTCCAGGGGTCTTCAACAGGGGGTCCTCCTCAGAGTTACTACAGTGGGTCCACCAAATCTTTGTGTGATGAGATTTTCTGAGGAGAACTTTAGCCAAAAAAATAGCATATCTACAAGCTCACAACGCCTCGCGCTGCGAGGCGTTGTGAGCTTGTAGATATGCTATTTTTTGGCAAAGAGGTGTTTGATGAAGAGGGAAAAAAAGAGCAGACCAAGTAAACAAAAACAGTTAAATCTGAAACACAGTTTTTATACAATATAGAGGGGGTCCCTGCTTCATCTCTCTCTCAGCTAGGGGGTCCTTGGCCTGAAAACGTTGAAGACCCCTGGTGTAGTCCCATTGGAACAGCTCATCCAATCGACTTGGCTTCACACTTGGTGGGTGTACTGGGAGAATGTTTGAAAAGGTTGCTGTTGCGCAGAGCTCGATAATTGACAAGCAAGTCGGGAGCGCACGGCGGACACGCACACTTTCAGCACCGGATCCAGGGGCCGGTGACTGCTCTCAGCAGCAAGTGAGTTCCCGAGGTCCCCATGCACTCCCAGACAGACGAGTATAGCGAGAGTTGCCTAATGCTTTCGTGAGTCTACAAATAAACTCCAGCTGAAACTTTAAAGGTGTTGTAAGTGACTGATTTTTTTGGTTAAAACAACGTTTTTTGTTAAAAGGTTAAGCTCTACCTATATTCTGATATCATTGCTTTAGATTGTTCAGTAACAGGGGGTCTCTCCAGCGCTTTCAGACCTCTGTTACTGAACAGACACCTATCGGAATATAGAGCGTGCCAAAAATCCTGAAGGGGGCGGTAACAAGTGTCTTTTGGTAGCGGCGGACATCTTTGAGGGGTAAAAACCAGGTTGACTTAACATTGCCCAATGCCACCGCCCAATGCCACGCCCCCCCCCCCCCGTGGTGACGACACGTTGGCACGCTCTATAGACCATATTCACACGGCGGCCATATTGGAATTTAACATTGAAAGTGCCACCCCGGGGTGGCACTTCATTGACTTAATAGCAACATGGCCGCCGTGTGAATATGGTCTATAGGGCTATTTAACACTTATTTTAATAAAAACAGCTTGAGTTAATTTTCACCACAAGTGTAAAAGAGTAAAAGCCTCGCGTAGCCAGACTATATCACTGCGTGGATATGAGTCTGGTGCTTCCATGAGGACGTTTTTTTTCCCCAATGGGCCGGGATCAAAACAATGGCCCTCGACGCAATTGGTTAGACCTACAACCAACTACCAATTACAGTCTCCCATATTTGAATACTGGGCCCTGATTGGTCACCCACGTCTTCTGGAGCAGGAAATGGATTCTCTATGGAGCGGTGCCAGACCCAAATCGCCAAGGGCAATTTTTTTTTTAGATGTACGGTACAAGCATGTCCACAAACACTGCAGCTTCCATTTAAAGTAACTTAGGCCATACACAAGTATAATAAATGGAGGAATATAAATAATGTATAATTTTTTATTAATGTTATAGTATAATGTTAAAGGAGCTACACCATGAATTAAAAAAAATAATTTGATATTTAATATCATATGGTGTATGTCCCTCAAACCTTTTTCAAAAGGTTTGAGCCTAAATCATCACTCAGATATACTCATCCCAAGTCAATTGTCTCTGGCTTATACAGCGCTTTCAGCTGCAATACCAAAACGTCCTCTTGGGCAGGGGGGGGCTACTGAGCAATTCTGTCTGTTAATACAAAAAAATATTTAAAAAAATTATTAAAAAAAAGGGAAAAAAATGGAAAAAATCTGCATAAAAAGAAGCATCTAAGAAAAATACAAAATCGAAAAAGAAACCACTTTGAACATTTTTGAACAATTCCAGGTTCACCCACTTCCGGGGGGCGGAGCCAAAATCCGAGCCTGAAGTATTTGTTCGTAGACCCCCACTTAGGGGGGGTAGAAAAAGTTTCGGAGCGATTCGGGCACTTTTCATTTAACATTGGGTTTGCCATCAATAATGTTTGTGACATCATAAACATTTCCATTCTGAGATCGCCTGTTCAGACACGCCCATTCTGGAAATCCATGAAATGAGAAGGAATGACTGAATTAAAAAAAAAACATTTTTTGGGGTACAAGAGACACTGGGGACCCCAAAAAATACAAAAAAACAAGAAAAATGTGATTTTCATGGTGTAGACCCTTTAACACTCAATTATCATTATTTGGAGGAAATAAGGACCATGGCACTGCCACTTTAAATACATATAAAAAGGTAATTCCAGCTTTAAACTCACTGCACAAGGCACGTTAAAATAAACAATCTTACAGTAGTCATAGCTTAGGGGGAAAAGTTAGGGTAGCTTGTATAAAGCTAATTTAATGTGAAACATGTGCCCGCCATGCTTTTGTCCCAAAGGCATAATCACACTGATTACATCTATTGACACTATAGCTACAGTGTGTACTCGCTAGGAGCAAATACAGCGCGCATGCTGTGTGCAATTACGCAAGCAAACCCATGGTATGAACTTCTGACTTTTGATTGTCCTGTGTGTGTGTTTGTGTGAGAGAGAGAGAGAGAGAGAGAGGTTATATGGCAAGTGGTCATTACAGCATTCAAAATGTTATTTTCGATGCAAACCCAATCAGTTAGCTCAGGCCATTTCTTAAACCAGCCAATTATGGGGGAGGTGTTTGTGTGTGTGATTTGATGCTTCTTCTGTGTGTGTTTGTGTGTGTGATTTGATGCTTCCGGTGGGTGTGTGCGTGTGTGCGCGGACGGCAGTCATGCTTGTGTGCATGCGTGTGTGTGTGTGTGTGTGAGATTTTATGTTTCTGGTGTGTGTGTGTGCGCGCACACGGCAGGCATGCTTGTGTGCATGCATGCGTATGTGTGTGTGTGTGTGATTTGATGCTTCTGGTGGGTGTGTGCGCGGACGGCAGGCGCGTGTGTGTGTGTGTGTGTGTGTGTGTGTGTGCGTGCGTTGATGCTTCTGGTGTGTGTGCGCACGCGTGCGTGACCTCTTGTTCAACCTCTTCAGGAACACCCACGCCAGTGGGAGACCACAATACCAATCTGGACAGCCATTCATCATATTCATACTGAGGCCTTGATGAGAAAAGGTTTAATAATACATGTGCCAAGAGATAAAACCAGGAGAGCCTATATTAACCCGTTAAAACCGGGAAAGCATAATGTGTCATTTTTTGATTTTAGCGTTGGCTATTACAAAAATAGCAGATCTACAAGCTCACAGCGCGGCACTTCGTGCCGGGCTGCGAGCTTGTAGATCTGCTTTATTTTTTTTATTTTTTTTAATCTTTTTTTTAACATTTTTGAAAAATCATTTTTTTACATTTTTGAAAATTCTTATTTTTTACATTTTTGTTTATTTTTTCTTTTACATTTTTAAAAAATATTTATTTTTTTACATTTTTGAATTTTTTATTTTTTTTACATATTTGAAAAATCGAGTAAGTGTGAGAACTACTGCTTTAGAAGGCATTTTATGAATCGGCCTCAGGTCTTAATGGGTTAATATTCTGTGGGCTTGTCAGGCTCATTTAAGTGAGCCCCATGTTTCACTGTGTGGCCCCTGACACCGATGATTGTGTGGGCAGCTATAGCTGTTTTTCTTCATAATTACTTTTCGTCATCCCGCTCTTGTCTATTGTCAGCTTCAATAAGGCCGCCGTATGAGAGAGGCGACAGAAAAGGGAGAGAGAGTGGAGGCCAACGCATTGAAGAGAGAGAGAGAGAGTGAGAGAGACCCAAAACAGGAAGATTAGATGGTACTGTACCTTGGACTAGGCTAATTGAGCAGTAAAGTTGTCAGTCTTGTCGAGGTGTAAAGATGCTGCGATCTTATGGCTATCAGAATTATTACTGATCATTTTCACTTGAATCCTAGCAAAGATCAGTCCATTTGATTAGACTTGATTAAAGCTACAATCCACAGGTTTTGTGTACAAAGTATTGTCTCCTCCCAACAGAGAGAAAGGGGTTCAGTCCGGGACACTTTGTAGATTTAAATTTTTTTTGCGACAAATGGAATACAGTCATACTCGTTGCTGATGGCTCCGCTCTTAAGATGCTTCCTGAATTAGCAAGCGCAGCATGCTAAGCTCAAACACGGAAGCTCAAACAGGGATGCAGAAATCCCCCCGTGGGTATACAAGAGTGGGCCCTGAAGCAAGACATTGAATTTCAATTTAACCTTTGAGCCATGGAAGCATTCTGAAGTAGAAAGGTAAAGAGGCTGGGTGGTGGAGGCAACGCTTTGCCAGCAGCAGCATGAGGCGGTATTGGTTTTGCATCAGTGTAGGAGGGGGAGCCATAAATGTTTAAACCTTGTTGTGAGAATCAGGGCCAGAGCTAGGGGGGGCTTACGTGGCTGGAGCCACGGATGTTTTCCTAAAATCCACGGATTTGAAATATATATATATATATATAGGCTATATATACACACCAGTGTTGATTTCGTCGACTAAAACTGAGACGAAATACGTTCATCGACTACCTTTTTTCACTGATGAAAACAAAATAAAAAACGAAATAAAAACTAAGCAATGATGACAAACTATGACTAAATATATTGTCAATTTCGTCAACAAATAAAAACTAGACTAAAATGTTAGGGAGGGAAGAGTGGAGAAGAGATCCAGTAGAACTAAAAGACAAGTTATTTTATGTTTGGTTGTACTCGGGTGGTCTGCTCTAAAAATAGAAGCTCACAACGCGTCACGCTGCGACGCGTTGTGAGCTTGTAGATCGTCTACTTTCAGCATGCAACCAAGTGTAAAATCGGCCATCACGACACAAGCAAGGCACCGCCAAAATACATTTTAGTCAACTAAATCAACTGTAGATTTAGTCGACTATAATCTTATGATATTTAGTCGACTAAAACTAAACTAAAACTAAAGCATTTCAGATGACTAAAATATGACTAAAACTAAATGGAATTTGATTCAAAAGACTATGACTCAAACTAAATCAAAAGTTGCTGTCAAAATCAACACTGATACACACATACAGTATATATATATATATATATATATATATATATATATATATATATATATATATATATATATATATATATATATATATATATGTTACAGGGAAATTGGCATTCCAGGGAAATTGAAAAAGGAGCGCTCGCAATTCTGTAGACCCAAGCAATTCTGTAGAACCAACACTAGAGGGCAATGCAAGCCACACTACGTGCATAGACATGAACGTGCATGCGTGTGCACGCACGCACAAGCGCACACACGCACCCGCGTGCGGACGCACGCTCATGCTTTTGGTTTATTGAAAGCATGACTGTTAAGATAATTTTATTGTGTTCTGGCTTTTAACATTTGTTTTACTTTATCCACGACACACACGCACACGTGGATAATAACCCATGAAAAGATCTATTTGAGCCATGGAAGCATTCTGAACTAGAAAGGTAAAGAGGCTGGGTGGTGGAGGCAACGCTTTGCCAGCAGCAGCATGGGCCGGTCAGCGCGGGCACTCGCGCCTGGAGGCGCTCGGGCGCGCCTCCTCGGCCTAAAGCTCTGCTAAGTCGGCTTTTTATATAGATCTTGTTTTCTAGCTTGATAAAAGCAACATCACGTCATTTTCAGTGGCACATCAACATCAAATAGCACGCGCGCGCGTGGGTCGCGCAGCATGCACGCGCGCTGGGCCGAAAACTGTCCGTTGCCTAGGGCGCATTCTGACATTAACACGGCCCTGGCCAGGAGGAGAGGAGTTGGAGAGTCATTAAAAACCCTCCTGATCTTGTCAGGTCCTGTAGCTCCGCCCTGGTGAGAATGGGCTGTGATTGGTGCGTTAAAAAAATGCATGATTAGCAACACTGATTCAGTCAGCAGACTGACAGCTGATTACTGCAGTGGCATATGACCCCACGCAGTGTCCTGCACGAATTGAATTAACACAATGTTTCATTAATTGCAATGATGGCCGAACCACAACAAAGATGCTATAGTGGCACAGCTAGTGTCCATTCCGGGCAGGTGTCCTCCTGCTTCAAATAACTTTATTAACATTGCCTACGGGGAGGTGTCCTACCCAACAATCAGGGTCAACATTTCTCAATGGAAGAGTCCCTCCAAGCACTGCAGATGTGCTATTTATAATATTAACATACTCTACCATAACGTTATGGTTAAAACAATGTTTTAAATTCAATAAAAATGGGGTCCTGGATCGTAGCTTTTAAAGCTCTAATGGAATTATAGTCGTGGGTGTAACCTCTAGCCTATACTGTATGTGAGCCAGCTTCGTTCTATCCCATGTGGGCGTGTTGTGTATCAGTGCATTTGTAGTCATGCTTTCTATTATCCAAAGAACACATTATCCCCAATGAACAAATATTTTCCACGGGTCAACACGTTCAACAAACATTCCACAACGTCTATGTGTATTTATTCAACCCAGGCCTGAGTGCACACGCATGCACACCCTCATATTGTCGTAGCACAAAAGTTGCAAGAATAGCCTAGATCTACGTCACGGCGTGCTGTGAGCTTGTAGATCTGCATACACGGTTGGTTTCCATCCAACGGTGACGATATAATTATACAGTATATAAGCCATGGTCACACATACTGTACACACACACACACACACACACAAATGCACACCAATCAAGCAAAAATAACAGCAGTGATTTGCTTATTTCCGTGACAAACTCCACTTCTTCATGCTTCTCTACTTTGCTCCTACTCCAGAGAGAGAGAGAGAGAGAGAGAGAGGAGAGAGAGAGAGAGAGAGAGAGAGAGAGAGAGAGAGAGAGAGAGAGAGAGAGAGAGAGAGAGAGAGAGAGAGAGAGAGAGAGAGAGAGAGAGAGAGAGAGAGAGAGAGAGAGACGAGAGAGAGAGGAGAGAGAGAGAGAGAGAGAGAGAGAGAGAGAGAGAGAGAGACTGGGCTAGGAGCATATCTGTGCAAAAGGCGGGGTAATTTTAATTGAGTGTGCTGAATGATGAACTTGCTTGGAGGTGCTTTAATTTGCAGGGCTGGCTAAACAGCTGTAGCATCATAAAGTAATGTAATGGAATCCCCCCCCCCCCCCATCCCACCCCTCCATATCCCCCCTGGGCACCTAGACAGAGAATGAGTGAGAGATAGGCTTTTTTATAATGCTGAAATATTCCTGTGTGCGTTTTGTGTGCGTTTTTTTTCTTTTATAGAAAACTGGAAGCCTGGGATGCATTAGCGTGCAACTGTACCTTTTTGTGGCGGTTTGTGTGTACACAGTATGCAATCTCCACATGTATGTATAGCAGTATATTCCTTTTGAAGTGCATGTACTGAATGTGTGTCTCTGCGATAGTATGAGACACATACTGTACTATACTGCTTTGAAGTCTTTTGCCTGTCCTTTCATCGTGTGTGTGTGTGTGTGTGTGTGTGTGTGTGTGTGTGTGTGTGTGTGTGTGTGGTGTGTGTGTGTGTGTGTGTGTGTGTGTGTGTGTGTGTGTGTGTGTGTGTGTGTGTGTGTGTGTGTGTGTGTGTGTGTGTGTGTCAGTTGTAGACAGCAGCTAAGTACATTACTGGAGTAAAGTATGTTTTTTGTGTATCTATACTTAAAGGAGAATTCCGGACATTTTAAGTGTTATCTTTGATGTGTCGTTACTCACCTACCGATGTAAACAGTGGCATTGTTTATTTCCAGATATTCCCCTGTCGTCATATTTTCAACCTCCTCCGTTGTCATAATGGGAGCGCGTGTCATAGGGAAATTCGTCTATTATAACCGATGCAAAGTTATTTTTTTCTCTACTACTACTCATTGTGGAGTCTGATGATAGTCAAACATGCAGTGAAAGTTCCTGAGAGGCTACCGCTAATGACGAACGAGCTAACGCTAGTTGCTTGTTTCTCTCCCAGAACCTGGCAACTTGGTGTTGCCATGTTGAGAAACAAGCAACTAGCGTTAGCTCGTTCGTCATTAGCGGTAGCCTCTCAGGAACTTTCACTGCATGTTTGACTATCATCAGACTCCACAATGAGTAGTAGTAGAGAAAAAAATAACTTTGCATCGGTTATAATAGACGAATTTCCCTATGACACGCGCTCCCATTATGACAACGGAGGAGGTTGAAAATATGACGACAGGGGAATATCTGGAAATAAACAATGCCACTGTTTACGTCGGTAGGTGAGTAACGACACATCAAAGATAACACTTAAAATGTCCGGAATTCTCCTTTAACTTGAGTACTTTTTTTCTTCTTTTCTTTTTTCTTGTTTATTCTTTTAAGCTCTATTTATTCTTTCACTCTACTATATTTCAAAGACAAATATTGTACTTTTGACTATATTTCTAAGTGACCATCAGGAACCAGTTATAAAATTACATTATTAATTGACTGCAAAAAAAAAAGCCCAGTGAAAATAGCTGATCATCTACAAGATCACAAGGCGTTGCATCATGGTGATCCTGTAGATCAGATTGTTCTTATTTTATTTTTTACGAAAAAAAAAAAGTTCTTTGTAATTTTAAGTGCTCCAGTACTTTAACTCAAGTACACATTTGAGTGAGCAACTTGTAGTTGAGTAATATTTGACCAGGAATATATCTATACTTTCACTCAAGAGTACTTTGTCCACCACTGGGGGGGTGGGGGGGTGGGGGGGGGGGGGGGGGCTGGGTGCACAAGTGAATCAGTGGGCTAGATAAATCCAAGGTTAACTGTTGTCAAGCCAGCCCTCAGGCCAGGACAGTGTTGCAAGAGCCATGAAGTGCTCCCTTAAGAGAGGCTGCTGAGCCTTGCTCCAGCTGTCGCGCCGTGGAACCGCACACCCACCCTGCAATCCCTGTCAACCCTGGCATATGTCACATGACCGCTGTGTGGGGGGGGGGGGGGGGGGACCGTGTCACAGAGGAGGTGGCATAGATTCTTTGCCTCGGCCAAAATGCCCCGAACCGGCCCGGACATGTCGAGGAGCCACATGTCGAGTCCGTGGCGCCGTTACAGCGGATTTCACAGCGTGGTAGGCAAAACACACAGCGCGGGGTGAGGTCGGACGCAAGCCCTTCCCTGTCAGAGAACAAGAGCTGGCAAGGTGAATGCTGTATGTCTCCCACATTGGCTTGCCTGTGACAGATGGGGCCCAGGTGCCATTAGGCAGACAAACGATGGCTTCATTAGGACGTGCCACTAGCGAGTGATGAATGCTAGCCCTCTCCCCAGCACCATATACAGAAACGGGATAAAGAATTGGAAAGAGGTTGCTGCTGCGGATGCTGCTGTGTGGCTTCGTGTTCGTTTGAAGTATGTATCGCTTAAGGGTCGCTTTGCTTTAGAAAAAAAAAGAATGAAACCCTCCAATATAACAAAATGGATCAATTGAATGGATGAATGAATGGATGAATGAATGAAGCTCTGGAGATCAATATTTTTGACTGCAGAGAGTTGGAGAAACAAAGCTATAGTCAGGGAGTGTTTGATGCATTCGTTGATAGATCCTACGTGTGTGTGTGTGTGTGTGTGTGTGTGTGTGTGTGTGTGTGTGCGCGCGCGCACACACGTGTTTTTCGTCATTGTCGACAGTGAGTAAAAAAACGTTATCTGTGGTCTCTCTCAAGGTCAATGTTGTTGGTATTATCTTTGAATTACATGCGTCGAAAAGGGAAACGAAACAATGACGAGAAAACATGTTGAAATTATGGACATTATCGGTGGAGCTGCTCTTATCAGTTCCCATTAGTCCTCAAACATGTCATCATGCTTTCAGTGCAGTTCGTGGAGTGCATTGCAAAATATTCCTCCCACTGTCAGCCGCTCATGGCTCATCCATTTCATTCTGGTAACATTTTTCACGTGTGACTTTGTTACATTCAACCTCTCGTCCCTACTTTGGTCGTGTCATTACAGGTGAAAACTTTCAGAAGTAAATGGCGAAGATAGTCAATCTATAGTCAATAGTCAATGTCGGTTATTTTCGCCATTTTTGTGCAACACGGTTCGCCATCAGAATATCCTGTTCAGGCCAGGGCTGATGCAAGTTCAAGCAAGCTAGGCCACAGATCCTTGTTACTTCTTTAAACAATACTTCTCAGACATGTCAGACTGCTTACTGTGTGATTTCATTTTTACACTAGAGCAATGGCCAAGGCCATCAGTGTTCACCAGACACACATACTAGTTTCTTCCAACCAATATCCACAAGGGTTTTATTCACAGTAAAAATCCTCTGGGGTCCATTTTGGGTCCATTTCTTACATTAACCACTTGAACCCTAGCATCTGTGTGGATTTTTACTGTGTACAACTCCTGTTCAGCTTAAGTTAATGTCTAAGGTTAAGGGTCTAAAGAGGCCATGCTAATCCAAACAATGCATTTCATGCCTTTGTTGAAGGGTCAGGGGGAGGGTACAGCTGTTGTTAATATAAGCCGCAAGGGAAATACATGCAAATTGTTCAACCTTTGCGGGGGAGAAAAACAACTATACATTTTTAAACCCCTCTGTGAACTAGGCCATAGTTTAATTCTATAGCGATAAACTCAGGAAAAAAAAACTGCCATGCCGGGGAGGACGATTAGAATATAGGCTTGTAGGCAGTTACGGCCAGCTCATACATTATACATCATATGGGAGAAGGCTGTGTGCGCATCACCTCCACGTGTTGGCTGAGGACAAGAAACCCCCAACAGGTCCCATCTCTAGGGGGATTCATCACCGCCACCATCACCATCATCACCATCACCATCATCATCATCATCATCATCATCATCATCATCATCATCAGTAGACGTTGCAGTATCCAGTCTCCAGCTGCTCCTGTTGCTACCTCTCTCAGGGGAGGAGGAGAGAGAGAGAGAGAATGAGGGAGAGAGCACTTGAGAGAGAGAGAGAGGGAGAGAGAGATACAGAGAGGGAGGGAGAGAGAGGAAGAGGAGCGTGGAACGGTGCCATGAGCCCTGACGGCTCTCTCTCCCTCTGTGCTCGCAAGCCGTGTGTCACCTTATCCGTGTTGCAAATTAGGCTACACATGCTCTCTGGGGACGTCAGAATGCATATACACACCCTGATGGTTGTTGGCCTGACTTTGCATGCAGTATGTGCACTGCGGTCACTCTCATGCCAGGGATTTTCTGTTTTGCAACCGAGAACCTATAGGCCTTCGAGTTTATATGGGGCCGTTCCATTTTGAAACGCTATCAAGTCCCTCCTGTCCCTCCCAACAGTATTCTGAAAAACATATTCTATATCAGTTTTTCATGTCAAGGACCCCCAAAATGATATGTATTTGGCTGCTGACCCCATCTCATTTTTTTTGTTCCAGGGACCCCCCAGAAGCAAAGCATAGACTTAAAAATGTCCGCTTTAAACAAAATATATTCAAAGATTTGCACACATTTTCAAGTTTTTTCAAAAATAGCAGATCTACAAGCTCGTAGCGCGGCACCAAAGTGTAAAATAATGCTTTTTAGCTCAAATGAAAAAGTGACACAGGTGCGTTCCAGGTCTTAATGAGTTTATATGGGGCCGTTCCATTTTGAAACGCTATCAAGTCCCTCCTTTTGAGTGGCAAAATCTCCTTTGTGAAGGTCAGCTTTTCAATATTTGTTTGATATTGTGGGATTGTTGGATGTTTAGGGGAGGATTCCCATCAAGATCCAGTCTGGAAATGGTGACACAACTTTGTCAACCAAAGACTGACAAAGCTGTGATTCATACACGCTATGTGTCCATTGTTCTCACTATCCACTATAAGTAGAGAGTTAATCGTAACGATGTCCGAACTGCAATAAAGATGTCGGGCACATCGATAACGTCCAAACCGCTGTGCCTGCTACTGACGTTGTCACGGTGAGAATACGAAGACCACCTTCGACCGCTACAAATGGTCTAGTTTTGTTTAACCCATTAAGACCTGAGATGATTCTAGAAATGTCTTCTAAATCCTAAAAAAAATTAAAAAAAAAAAACCAATTTTTTTTTTCCTCGATTTTTCAAAAATAGCAGATCTACAAGTTCATAGCGCGGCACTCGGTGCCGCGCTATGAGCTTGTATATCTGCTATTTTTGAATAGCCTAAAGAAATCTAAAGTGACACAGATGCGTTCCAGGTATCAATGGGTTAACATACGGTAGGCTACTCTTCAATACATACACACAAAATGATAATTCATTAACCCATTAAGGCCTGAGGTTCCGATTCTACAAAATGTCTTCTAAACAGTTTTTTGAAAAAACTCATGTTGCTATGTCAGTGGTTCTCAAACTTTTTCATGTCAAGGACCCCAAAATGATGATGTATTTGGCCGCGGACCCCCATCTCAAAATATTTTGTTCCAGGGACCCCCAGAACAAAGATTTAAGTAAAAAATGTTCGCTTTGAAAATATATATATTCAAAGATTTGCACAAATGTTCTTGATTTTTCAGTGGCACTCTGTGCCACGCTATGAGCTTGTCTGCTATTTTTGAATAGCAGACAAGATAGCCAAAGTGTAAAATAATGCTTTTTAGCTAAAACATAAACAAAACACAGATGCGATCCAGGTCTTAATGGGTTCAAATAAGTCCTGGATTGTAACTTTAAGATGCATAGTATCCTTTTAACAAAAGATATCATCCATGGCTAGTCATTTTGTCAGCATGAAATCCACTTTTTTGACCAACCAAATGTTTTCTCTACTGTCAGGCATATATGTCTTTATATATAAAGCCCTGTGTAGTATTAGTATTACACAAACTGTTACAGAAATACATTGGAAGTGGATAATGGATCCTTTCCACCAAACCATTTGATGCAAAGAAAGAGTGCGTGAATCAAGTGAATAAAAAAGGCAGCACTTTCTAATGGTCCTGTAATAAAACATTTTAGCGCTTTCTTGGCAAATAACTGGCATTAGCGATAAACACATTCCCCCGATCACTAGCCCGTGTTATTTCTGTGATTAATTATGTCTCAGTCACACTCTTCCCTCTGAAACCGCTGTGTAATTTGACTTCATTGAATGGTCGGGAGTTGAGGGAGGAAATCATGAAAGGCTCTCTGGAGTTTGAGTCTGCCGTTTGATTTCAACCCCCTCCTGCCGCTCAAGAGAATGTGCTCTTTGATGTGGATTGGAGAGGCAGGATTCCACCATTTCGTCTTTAAATTCTTTCATTTTCTTATCTATCTCGCCTCAGCAATTTGAAGCTAAATTCACCGCGAGGGCCACTTGAGGATGTCTGTCACATGTGCTGCACTTTTAGATTGTGTTTTGTTTGCCTTTCCATCCCTTTTCATTTTTTTAAATGCCTCCTTTTTATTTATTTTTCTGGCTCTCTCTTTCAGTGAGGCTCTGTCTGTCTATCTGTCTGTCCTCCTTGTTCCCCATCCCATTGTTCCCAGTGCTCCCATTTCGGGGAGGCAGGTGCCTGGGTTAAGGTTAGCGTTCTGCAGTGCGGGCTCTGATGGGACTGGCGATGCATGATATTGTGCATCAGACAGAGGGTCGCTTGGCTACAGACAGACAAGCAAATGGATGGTACACCCCTATATACCCACTGCCCAGAGAGAGAGAGAGAGAAAAAAGATAACAGCCCCATCACCCACACATTTTCAAATTCACGCTGAAGTGATTCTGATTGATTCTTTTTGATCCACGTCAACCCAATAGCGTCCCTATATTCTGTGTGCAGTATGTCGTAATAGGTGAACATTTGGCGAGAATAGGCGAGCAATTGCTGAAAATAGCAGATCTACAATCTCATAGCCTCCCAAAAGAGTAAATAGTAGTTGCCACAAAGCAACGCGTTATGAGCTTATACAGTAGCTTATACAGTAGAGTAGACTATTTTGGGGGGCGAAGAGATTTGGGAGAATTAGAGCAGAACAACTACAGAGCTGACCCCTGTCAACTAAGTATTAGTTTACTAAGAATAGAGGTTTTAATAAGTGGTTAAGAGGTTAACCCTTTAAGACCGGCAACGCATCTTTGTGTCGTTTTTAGATTTTGTTGGGCTATTCAAAAATAGCAGATATACAAGCTCATAGCGCGGCACTCGGTGCCGCGCTATGAGCTTGTAGATCTGCTATTTTTGAAAAATCATGAAAAGTTGTGCAAATGTTACGATTTTTGGGCGGTGTAGCCGCCCCTATAAGTGGGGTTGAGACACCTCGTTAGTATTAGTTTCCTTCACTGTGATTGGCCCAGCTGGCCCAGTTAGCTGTACTGTGATTGGCTGACTCTATTGGCTGACTCTATTCAGTACTGTGATTGGCTAGCGAGACACATGATGACATTAATAACCTATAAATAGGATTATGAACTTCCAAAAATCAATTTTTTTTGGAAGTGAGCTTCCATCACTATGATGACCACTGTGATGACCACACCGCCCACTTCACACTGGGTGTGATTTTTTCCCCCTTTTTTTTGGCAGACATTTGTAACTCAAATCTTTGCTTCTGGGGGTTCCTGGAACAAAATATTTTACAAATGTCTGCCTTAAAAAAATGTATAATCCAAGATTTTGCCACGAATTTTCACGATTAAAAAAAAATAGCAGATCTACAAGCTCATAGTGCGGCACTCTGTGCCACGCTATGAGCTTGTAGATCTGCTATTTTTGAATGGCCAAAGAAATCAAAAAAATGACACACAGATGCCGTGCCCGGTCTTAAGGGGTTAAACCAGAAAACCCGCTCCAACAGTCCAACAGCTCCGTCCATGTCCAGCAAGCTGGTAATTCACACCCAGCGGCTCAATTCGAGCGGAAACGAGCGGAAACCCCGGTGAGCCGAAACGCCGAAACGGCCGGCTCGTCTGGCTGCGAACACCAAGTCTGCTGTAGAGCCAGTCATTTAATATGCTGTTTGACTAAAGGACGGCCCTTTTGGAATGGTTTTGAAGGCTGGATGGTGGCACTGATCAATGGCATTTGTTTCCATTACAAAAGAGCCATTGCGGCAATCTAACATGCCGTTTGGACGGCAGGCGTGCGCCCGCTGGCACGGCCACTTTGATTAGATGGACCTCGGCCAACTGTCGGCACTGCAGCAGTGTGGTTTTCACTCTAATGGCATTCAAGGTCTGCACGCGCGCACACACACACACAACACACACACACGGACATATTCAAGCACCCATTACAATGACCAGCATGCACTTATGTGCATACAAACAGAACCGACCTCCGCAGACACAAATGCACATACTGTACATGCAGACGCGGTGACACACACGCGGTCACGGGTGCATTTACACACACACACACACACACACACACACACACACACCCCACACACACACACACACACACACACACACACACACACACACACACACACACACACACACACACACACACACACACACACACACACGCGCACACACACACACACACCCACACACAAAACAATGTATCACACGCTGCACCTTTTACTCTTTCTTCCCATTTTGTTGTCGTATTAAATGAACATGAGGCAGTCCGAGAGAAAGACTGCGCTTGTTTTCATCTCTCTGGCCGTCATTGACTTAGTGCCCTTCACAGATGTTCTTAGAGAAGGTCATTCCTGTATAGTGCTCAGGAGCCATCGTAGCGTGACGAAAAATATGAAACACCAACAGAGGGGACAGTATAACCTGAAAGGTCAGAAGGGCGTTCTGATTCATCGGAGCAGCTCCGAAAAAATCTGGGCAGGGGCAAGTGAGGGCATGATGTCTACGCACTTTTACAAATAACTAGCATTAACCCATTAAGACCTGAGAAGATTCTAGAAATGTCTTCTAAATCCTAAAAAAAAATTGAAAAAAAAACCAAATTATTTTTTCCTCGATTTTTCAAAAATAGCAGATCTACAAGTTCATAGCGCGGCACTCGGTGCCGCGCTATGAGCTTGTATATCTGCTATTTTTGAATAGCCTAAAGAAATCTAAAGTGACACAGATGCGTTCCAGGTATCAATGGGTTAATAGTTAGCTTCCAACCGTATTTAGCCCTCCAGGCTTTTGCTGCAGGCTAACAAATAAATAATGACCCTTAATGTTCCCTTGAGCAAGGCACTTCCCTTATATTGTAAGGGCAAAAAAACGCCCTTGCTCTTGCACCACTTTGAATGTGGCACTTTTTTTAAAGCCGTGATTTTCGATTTGTGTCTCGGGCTATTTGTGCTGCTTTGCCATGGACATCAACCGACTGTGACTGCAATGATAAATACGCCGCCCCCCCCCCCCCTCCTCCTCCTACCACCCCCCAGCCAATGTTTCATCTCTTCCTTGATTCTGTAGCAGTCACGGCCGTAGCCAAACCGCCTTTTTGTCTGCTTTGTGGCTGTCCATGAAAATCACATGCTTTTCAGGGACCATGTCATTGGCATTGAGAGTACAAGACATGCTGTGTGTGTGTGTGTGTGTGTGTGTGCGCACATGCGTGCATTAGTTAGTGTGTGTGCAGTGGTGGAAAAAGTACTCAAATTCTGTACTTAAGTAAAAGTACCAATACTGCAATATAAAAATACTCTGTTACAAGTAAAAATCCAAAATTTTAAATTTACTTGAGTAAAAGTACAAAAGTATTGGCATCAAAATGTACTTAAAGTACCAAAAGTAAAAGTACTAAATATTTGAAAATAGCCGATCTACAAGCTCTCAACGCGTCGCATCGCGACGCGAGCTTGTAGATCTGCTATTTTCAAATAGCCTATGTATAAAATAGGGCTAAAGTGGTTAATGTATGTTTCATTATATCATAGTTTATATCTGAAAAGTAACTAGTAACTAAAGTTTTCAAATAATTGTAGTGGAGTAAAAGTACAATATTTGCCTCTGAGATGTAGTGGAGTAGAAGTAAAAGTATTGGAAATTGGAAATACTCAAGTAAAGTACAAATACCTCAAAATTGTACTTAAGTACAGTACTTGAGTAAATGTACTTAGTTACTTTCCACCACTGTGTGTGTGTGTGCATGCCCAGAGGGCATGTGTCTGCGCGTGTGTGCATCTGTGCACGTGAACGCGTGTCACTTTGATTCCAAGACGTTTGCAGGGAGCACCCATGCTGTGTGCTGGCTCACCAGGTGTTGTGGGGTGAAGGCGAGCTTATTTTCCAGCTGGCTGAGCACACAAATCTTGGATTGATTTCTCTCAAGCCCTCCTCAGTAACAAAAAGGGAGCCCGGTGGTTACCATGCATACTTTAGCCCATTAAGACCTGAGAAGATTCTAGAAATGTCTTCTAAATCCTAAAAAGAAATTGGGAAAAAAAAAAACTTTTTTTTCTCCTCGATTTTTCAAAAATAGCAGATCTACAAGCTCGTAGCGCGCTATGAGCTTGTATATCTGCTATTTTTTAATAGCCAAAGACATCTAAAGTGACACAGATGCGTTCCAGGTATCAATGGGTTAATCAAACTTTAATAATAACAATTCATTATCCCATTGTCTCTCTGTGTGTTACACCCCCCCCTAACTTGCACAATACCAGCTTTGTTAATTGTTGAAAGATAAGAAGAATTATGTTCTTCTTCTGGCTTGGAAGGGAGCCTGAAAACGGAACAGCAACAATAAATGCGGTACCAAATGTTATGGATACAGACAGTTGTAAACTGAGAGACGGGGATTTTTAGCTCCTGTCAACATCGCTCTAACATTAATTTAAGGTAGTAGTAAACATTGGATAGAGCATTATGGCACTCCCATAGAACGATACTGACCAATAACATTTGTTTCCATTACAAAGATGCGTTATGCAAACTGACATTGGGTTCGTTTTTTTTCTGAGGTCGTTTAGATACGTTCCGGTAGATGACGATACGGTGCGTTACAATACGCTCCAATATCTCACATGTTACCGTTACATAGCGGTACATTATGTCACGTTACTTTATCCCATTAAGACCTGAACCCGATTCTAGAAATGTCTTCAAAATCCCAACAGTTTTCTGAAAAACCTATGTTTCTATATCAGTGGTTCTTAAACTTTTTCATGTCAAGGACCCTCAAAATGATATGTATTTCACCGCGTTGCATTGCACTGCATTGCACTGGAGTAAAACTCCATAGTGCTTTCTATGTTGTGATTGACCACCATTTACTTGTTGAGTATCAACACAGGCTGTTTGGACACAATACAGTATATATATATATATTTATTTCCTTTCTGGAGGTCTGGAGACCAAACATCAAAGACTCACATGCTAACTGGTCAACGCTGGTAGCTTGTGGTGTTGTGCATGCGCATGTACTGTATAATGCTGTACACCAGCGGTTCTCAAAGTGGGGTCCGGGGACCCCCAGGGGTCCTTGAGGGGGTTCCAGGGCGTCCCCAGCCAAGTTATTGATAGTTATTGTAGGAACTAAATGGACCCTTACAGGTCTGTAACTCCAATTCCATTTGTTTACTCTCAGAGTTATGGGAGGGATATACGTGGCCTAATTCATATCACACTGGGGGTCCTTGACATGAAACAGTTTGAGAACCACTGCTGCACACACATGCAAGTGAAAACCCCCCCCCCCCCCACACACACACACACACACACACACACACACACACACACACACACACACACACACACACACACACACACACACACACACACACACACACAACATCTCCCCATTGCCCCCACTCACTCACTTCTTCCCAGTGAACACACAACCAGTAGGGAGGAGAGTAAACTTTGAAATTAATGAGTTAAGTGGTATCCATTGCTTCTCTGGTTTGGCATTGAACCTTTCCTGACCTCAAGGTTGTACAATGCATTAAAGCATCATCCTGCACTGTTGGTGAATGCATAGAACCCCCCCCCCTCCTCCCTACCCCCCGCCCCAACCCCCCCCCCCCCCCCCCCCCCCAAAAAAAAAAGAAAAAGGAACGCCTTGCAAATCATTGGGAAACAATTTCCATATTCATACAAAAATGTCTCCTGATAGCATTGGCAGAGCCGCATGAGGCATCTTTCTCATTTCTGCAGCAGGAATGATACCATACTTTGTAAAAACACCCCCACCACCCATGCACACACACACACACACGCACACGCACACGCACACGCACACGCACACACTCACTGTCAAGCGGCATGTATCTCCTCGTCCCCTCTCTCGGCGCCCTGTTATTTAGTCTTCAAAGCCACGCTGCGTTGGAGGTGAAATAACTGTTATCATTATGCCGCCGACATCTGTTTCTACATTTAAATGGTGCTATTTTATTTTCCGGCCCCCGCCACCACCTAGCAACCCCCTCCCACCAGCCCCCCCCCCCCCCCCCCCAGTTCCTGTTCGTCCCTTCAACCGTTTGCTACAGAAGTGCGGCAGCAATGGAACTCTGACTCATAATTAATCCGACACATATAATTGCTTTTCAATCCATCTGGGCCCTCTAGATTTCTCCTGCATCCTGGCGTCGCCTCTTCCATCACAAGCCCTAATAAGCCTCGATCTGCGAAGAAAAAGAAAGCCTCGCTTGAATGGAACGTGACCACCTTGCATGAACGGCGTCGCATCCGTGACATGTGGTGAGCTTAATAGGACGGCTATTTTTGACGTTCGACACTGTCGCGCGACCGAGTATAAATCGGACTTACGAGTAGCTGCGAGGTGAGCAGTAGGTGAGGCCATAGAGGGAGAAAAGGAGAGTCGGTGTGAAGAAACAGACGGACAGGAAGACGGAGCGAAAGAAAGCGAGAGACAGAGAACACACGTGAAGGAGAATCATTCAGGGCAGTTCTTTATCAGCGACGCACAGCCTTTCTCTTGTGTGTTTACGCGTGCGAAGGAGGGAGGGGGGGGGGGGGGTCTATCTTAGGACTCCAGCCAACGCTGGGGAGGTGTTCTACCCTCCCCATCACTCCACGATGAGTTGAAAAGTTCACCCCGCGGCCTGAGCCTTCCCTATGATTCACTTACAGCACAAGTGAACCGTATAGGCTGGCCCATAGAGAGCTCAACAGTCAAGAGTGCTGAGCCTAGCTGCCCCTCCTTCTAGGGGAGGGGCTGTGTGTGTGTGTGCAGGGACGCAGGAGGGTACTTTTGGCATGAAGAAAAAAGAAAAAGAAAAAACCTCTGACATCTACACTTCATGGAGCACATTTTTTGTACAGAATTAACCAAATTAACCGAAATAAAGTAACAAAACTCCCCAAAAAAGTAACAAACCCGGAAAAGAAAATGCACGCACGGAACGCATGCAAGGGGGACGCACGCACGGAACGCAGTGCGCATGCATGTGTCCCCTTCGGTTCTAAAATGTCCTCTGCATCCGTGTGTGTGTGTGTGTGTGTGTGTGTGTACACACACGCGCGCACACACACACACACACACACACACACACACACACACACACACACACACACACACACACACACACACATCGGACATCCTTCATATATAGTATATATTTATATATATAGGGTGGTTGTTAAGGTTAAGGGAGTTAATTATTAATAGTAGCTCAAAGCATCCCCAGGGTCTGTGGAAGTAGAAAGTGATGTACATTAATGTCTTCACGGTCTCCTTATGTGAGGTTGGGAGATGGATTAGAGACTCCTGCAGCATCATTTCTTTTTCACATGACTGTGCTGCCTGCAGGCCTCTGCCGCACGAGGACTCAAAACATACCTTCATTTGTTTGTTTAGTGTTTTTCTCAACCCTGTTGTTCGTTTGTTTTCTCCCTGCGTCCGGGGACTGGAAGTTGTTATTCAATTTATTTATTAGATTTTTTTGTTATTCGAGAGAGTGAGAGGTTTGCCAAAACAAAAGTAGAAATGTTTTTTGTTGACTTTTTTCATTTAGTTAGTTAGCCTCTGGCAAAGCTTTTACACCATGGTCCCATGGTGACCTCAACCATGGTGTGAATAATAGCAAAACAGTCAGGAAAGACATCTGACTCCATGGAAAAC
This sequence comes from Gymnoscopelus braueri, assembly GCF_963280865.1. Taxonomy (NCBI): domain Eukaryota; kingdom Metazoa; phylum Chordata; class Actinopteri; order Myctophiformes; family Myctophidae; genus Gymnoscopelus; species Gymnoscopelus braueri. The sequence continues at coordinate 34,138,662 of NC_137616.1, read as the reverse complement.
AAGGGAAGGTGACCGTGTGACGTGTGTGTGTGTGTGTGTGTGTGTGTGTGCGTGTGTGTGTGTGTGTGTGTTTTTTTTTGTTTTTATTGGGGCCAAAGAGAGACCGCAGTAATGCAAAATGATATTCAAAGGCAATGACAGACAAACAGTGAGACAACAGTCTGTGAGAGTTGGCAGGGCTACAGCAGTAACAGTCTCTCTTTAGGTATGCATATCGGCTGAGTGCGTCCGTGTATGTGTCAGCGTGCGCATGTGCTCATATTTGTTTCGGGCGTCCATATATAGATGTGCGGCCTCACGGGAGCACGTTTTTTTACCTCAGATCAATCACGCTTGACGGGCTTGAACTGGCGCTCAAACCTCTCAAGTTGGGTTCGTCGCAATCAATGTTTCATACAGCGTGAATCCACTTACAGACGCCTACACCAGTGCTTCTCAAAGTGGGGTCCGAGGACCCTCAGGGATCCTTGTGGGGGTTTAAGGGGGTCCCCAGCAAAAATGTGTTAATATAGCATCAAAAACAATTTGACCATTTTAACTCTATATTGTGCATCAGCTGCGATGCGTTGTAAGCTTGTAGATCTGCTACTTTTTTATTTATTTTTACATTTCCACAACACAAATCTTGTATGGGGTCCCTGGTACAAAATAGTGTCAGTTGGGGGTCCGTGGCCAAATACATTGGGGGGGGGTCCTTGATATGAAAAAGTTTGAGAAGCACTGACCTACACCGTTGGATGTCCTGCTCTCCATTAGCAGTCTGTTTCTTCTTCGTCTTCGTCTTCATCTTAATCTTCGTCGTCTTCATCTGGTGGTGATTGCACTCGTTTACTCGACCCTTTCATTATCTCATCAATGATTGAGTGGCAGGCTAGCACAGTATTAGGAGCAGTTAACCAGACATGAAGTCAATTCTGAATTTATTCCTATACGGATCAAATTGTACACTCGCTGAGCTAAATTAACACCCCGGAACACTGTGCAGGCTGAACAGAAAGAAGCCATTTTCCAACTGAAGAGACATTTTGACGAGAGATAAAAAAATAAATAACTGTGACTGCAGAGTGGTCGTTATATAAGCAGGTTTCAAAAGAGAGAGAGAGAGACGTTTGTTTTGAGTTTTTTTCTCACATTTTTCTCAGTGTGTGTAATTGTGTGGTCAACAGTATATCGCGTTTCGATCTGCTACTCGATCTGCTACAGTACTTGTGATGCTTTTGTGTGACGCTGTAGTGTGATCAAGTTAGGGCGTTAATTTACGAAAAAACACAAAGTAAAAATACGGAGATAAGAGGTTTCTGCCTGGCAGTGATGAAATCGTGCTGTATCTGTGTGTTCACACGCACAGTGCGTCCTTGCATCCTTATCTATGGCCAAGAGCAGTCACCCTCCTCTGTGTCTCCCTACAGTCAGTGTTGCCATGTCCGCTTATTATAAGCGACTTTGGGCAATATTGGTCTTGGGCTTGTTTACAGTGTACAGTAGTTGCCTATTTGGGCTTGCTTCACAATGTTAATTTTTATTTATTTTTAATCCTGAAAAGTAACTGTGTTGGACATATGAAGTTTCCACCCGACAATTTAAAATGGCCGATCTACAATCTCACAACATCGCATCGCGATGCGTGGTGAACCCTAAAGCGTGGTACAATAGGGACACTATATAGGGTTCAAGAGGCTAATCAAGCTAAGACAGGCCGGGTCTGTGGGCTCTCTGGCAGTGTAGCGTATAGGGCTGAGCAATATGACTTCAAATCAATATCACCATTATCTCAAACGCTTGCCTTGATTACAATGAATGAAACATTATTATATAATTATTTTAGATACACTGAAAATAGCAGATCTACAAGCTCACATTTGTCGATAGGCTCATTTTCATATCGTCCCATCCCTAGCGTCCGTCCGCCCCCCCCCCCCCCCCTCTTGCTGTGTCTCTCCTCTCCAACGGGGCCCGGCGTGGCCTTGCTCATGAGCGATGTGAGAGTGGATGGATGCAGATGGCCTTATAATGGGGGCCAGGGGAGGAGGAGGAGGATGGATACAGTCATTGGTCTTAATGGGAGTCTCACCTTTATTTATGAGACAAGACACTGTGGTTTCTCCTCACAGAGGAGGAGAAATAATGCTGTCACTGTCACTGTTATACTGTCCTCCTCCTCCCCCAGTAGCACACACACAGCACCATCACTCCATGTGGCTGTGGTACTGTCTGCCTGGGGGGGTTGTTGTTGGCGTGTGGGTGCGTGTGCATATGTGTGTGTGTGTGTGTGTGGTGTGAGAGAGCGAGATTCCTTCAAACATTATGTGAAGCGTGTTTTTACTGTATGTCTGTGTGAAGTGTGAGTGTGTCTTGAAGTAGTGATGTGGAAGAGTGTGTGTGTGTGTGTGTGTGTGTGTGTGTGTGTGTGTGTGTGTGTGTGTGTGTGTGTGTGTGTGTGTGTGTGTGTGTGTGTGTGTGTGTGTGTGTGTGTGTGTGTGTGTGTGTGCGCGCGCGCGCAGTGTTGATGTTTGTGTGCTTGAGAGAGTGTCTCTTCTAGTATCTTGTGTGTGTGTGTACGTGCGTGTGTGCATGCACGCGCGCAAGTCTTCAAGCATGAGCAGTGTTGATGTTTGTGTGCTTGAGAGAGTGTCTCTTCTAGTATCTAGTGTGTGTGTGTGTGTGTCCGTGCTTGTGTCCACTCAACGGCAGCCACTTTATTTGCCCTGCTGGAGTTTTTTCATTTCATGGACGGGAAATCTTTAATTTGACGCCCCGGCTCGCTGTCGGCCGGCTGGCCCTCTCTCTCTCTGTCATCGCTCTCCTCTGTATAGTCTTTTGTCGCTCTCCAAGTGGAAATCAATTGTTGATTGGCTGCTCGGGCTCGGCCTGAACGCCCTGAACGCAGGCCCGCTCTTCACTTTCATCCGGTCATACAGACGGCTCTGAAGTCGCCGTCACTCAACGGCCACGTACGAACGGACCGAGTGGGAATAGATTCAACAGGAACAATTCAATCAAGCCTCTGCTGAAAACGTGGGAGGTCACACAGTTCACACGGCCGGAAAACATATGTGAAATGTATTGATTTTCTTTTCTTTAGTTTTCTTTTGACAGTCAGCCACGTCAAGGCCTGCGATTGATGCTATTACAGTGTGAGTTTGCACACGTGTGTGGCTCTATACAGTATTGGTCTGCTGTCAGCGTTTACTTTGCTGGCTTTAGCATTTTGGATTATTTGTCTGCAGCCTCAGAGTTTCAAGTTAACCCATTAAGACCGGGAACGCATCCATGTCATTTTTTATTTCTTTGGCTATTCAAAAATAGCAGATATACAAGCTCATAGCGCGGCACCGAGTGCCGCGCTATGAGCTTGTAGATCTGCTATTTTTGAAAAATAGTGAAAATGTGTGCAAAACTTAACTAAACATAACTCAAATCTTTGCTTCTGGGGGGTCCCTGGAACAACATATTCTGAGATGGGGGTCCGCGACCAAATGCATGTCATTCTGGGCGTCCTTGACATGAAAAAGTTTGAGCACCACTGATATAGTAACATAGTTTTTTTTGCAGAAAACTGTTAGGATTTAGAAGACATTTCGTAGAATCGGCCTCAGGTCTTAATGGGTTAAGGCAGGGAGGGGGGGGGGGGGGTTGCGAGAGAGGGGGGGGTTCAAGGAGTCTGACCTCAATCGATGCGGTATCGACGCGCTCGTTTGGGTTCACAGCTGGAGTCTGACTTTGGAACTTAGAAGCTCAAGGCCTCATCGTTGAGTAGCAGAGGTGGATGCAATCAACTCCGCTCACCTTGAAAATCCTCTTCCATCACAACATCAGCACTCCGGAGGAACATTGTTATATAAATTATTGAGTAAGAGGAAGGGGGGAGGAGGAGGGGGGGGGGGGGGTGAGGGAAGTAAACCAGGAATAATACTGCATTCATAGTTGTTTATTTTTTCATGTCTTATGTCAAATACCGTAATATGCTTCTCGTATGTTCGACTCGCAATACTTTCATGATGACAGGTAGGCCTTATGCCATGTGTGAATGAGTTTTTTGATGTTTGTGTGCGTGTGCGTGTGTGTATGTGTCTGTGTGAGTCTGATTTTGTGCAAGTGTCTGCCTTTTATTTATGTTTGTTTTAGAAGCTCTGCTTTGGTGTAAAGCTGTTTTGCCCCACTGATGTTTTATTTAAAGTGACAGGTTACTCAGCCTTAACTCTTGCTTACCCCCTTCTCTCTCTCTCTCTCTCTCTCTCTCTCTCTCTCTCTCTCTCTCTCTCTCTCTCTCTCTCTCTCTCTCTCTCTCTCTCTCTCTCCCTTCTCTGTTTTTTTTCCCAGTACATTTTTTTCCCTCTGTCATTTCTCATGTGTGCGTTCACATTCCTCAGCGTCCGTGGTTTACAGAAGACGTCATGCATAATTCAGCCGTGGGAAGCTCTGATGAATTGACCTTGAGGCAGACCGAAGGCTTCTGATTACACTCCAACAGACTAATGCTATAGGCTACTGGAAAATACTGCATGCTTTATTTAGGGTCTATTGGTACGATTTACTGCCCGATGTACAGTATGGAGTAGTTATTGGAGGCTCTGCGAGCGAGCGAGCGCGTTTGTGTGTGTGTGTGTGCGTGTGCGTGTGTGTTTGTATGGTTTGACTGAATAAAGAAATGTTTCCGCGCACTGCAGCAACTCAGATTATCTGTGCTGGACTTTAAAACGCCAACCGACAACAGAACCAAAGCAACAGTCATTCATTCAGAGAGGGAATGCAGTCAGTCAGTCAAGTCAGCAGTGGTGGAAAAAGTACTCAAATTCTTTACTTAAGTAGAAGTACCAATACTGCAATATAGAAATACTCTGCTACAAGTAAAAGTACAAAAGTATTGGCATCAAAATGTACTTAAAGTACCCAAAGTAAGAGTACTAAAATATTTGAAAATAACAGATCTACAAGCTCACAACGCGTCGCGATGCAACCCGTTGTGAGTTTGTAGATCGGCTATTTTCAAATAGCCTATGTATAAAATAGGGCTAAAGTGGTTAATGTATGTTTCATAATTTCTATCTGAAAAGTAACTAGTTAAGTTTTCAAATACTCAAGTAAAGTTCAATTACCTCAAAATGATACTTAAGTACAGTACTTAAGTAAATGTACTTAGTTACTTTCCACCACAGTCAGTCAGTCAGTCATTCAGTCAGTCAGTCAGTCAGTCAGTCAGTCAGTCAGTCAGTCACTTTACTGCATGTCTGTAGAATGGAAGTGAGTGACTGGAATGAAATGGGAACGGTGGGAGCTGTGGTCGGGCTAGCTAACCGCTGTTGACAGGCCCGTATTCCCTACAGTTTTGCAGGGCCGCTTTTGAAGACAGATTACTCTGGATTAATGCAGCTGGCAGTCTCTTAGAGTTTTACGACTGTGCCCTTTCGCCATGAGTGGGAGCAAAAAGTCAGCTCAGGTGAATTAAAGGCGGCCCCAGTTTCCCCTCTGTTCCCCCCTCTCTCTCTCTCTATCCCTCTCTCTCTCTGCCTCTCCCTCTACCCTCTCTCTATTGCAGTGGTGGAAAGTAACTAAGTACATTTACTTAAGTACTGTACTTAAGTACAATTTTGAGGTATTTGTACTTTACTTGAGTATTTCCAATTTCCAATATTTTTACTTCTACTCCACTACATCTCAGAGGCAAATATTGTACTTTTACTCCACTACAATTATTTGAAAACTTTAGTTACTAGTTACTTTTCAGATATAAACTATGATATAATGAAACATACATTAACCACTTTAGCCCTATTTTATACATAGGCTATTTGAAAATAGCAGATCTACAAGCTCACAACGCGTCGCATCGCGACGCGTTGTGAGCTTATAGATCGGCTATTTTCAAATATTTAGTACTTTTACTTTTGGTACTTTAAGTACATTTCGATGCCAATACTTTTGTACTTTTACTCAAGTACATTTTTAATTCTGGACTTTTACTTGTAACAGAGTATTTTTATATTGCAGTATTGGTACTTTTACTTAAGTAAAGAATTTGAGTACTTTTTCCACCACTGCTCTATTGGCACTTCGAGCATCCTGCCCTTCTCTGACTTCCCCACCCCAAGGAAGTTGATGAAGGTCAAAATGCTACTCGGTTTCTATTAGTTTGAAACCCCTCGACATCGGGGAAACTCCCCCCTGTCCGGGTGATAAGAAGCGGCCTGCTCGCTCCTCATGCATTGCAGGGAGGCATGAGCTTCAGCTTGGGCTCTCCCTAGGCTGGCAGAGGGAGAGTAACGCCCAGGATTACATAGGCAATTGGCACTGGGTGAAAATATGGGTTACAAAATCGTGGGATAAAAAAAAAAAGAAACCCCTCGACGCTGTGAAACCCCGAGTGTTCATTTAACTCTGAGAGCATGCAAAATGTAACCAAATGGACCCGTAAGGCATTTTGCATGCTCTCAAGAGTTACTAACGGACAAATTAACCCCCGTCTCTCCTCTCGTATTTTTTAACAACATTTTTTTTTAATAGATTATCTTAACCCACGGCTCACATCACGCTTTATGGTTAGCGCTCGGGCTTTATGCGCCATGTGATTACTCTTCTTTACGGCTCTTATACGCCGTAGACCGCGCTTTAGGGGTCGGGCGAGGCTCGCAGGCAGGCTGCTGTGGCGGCGGCGGCGGCGGTCCGTTCCGCCCGCTGCACATGTGCAAACATCTGCATATCATTTCGCCGCGGCTCCCCATTTATCCTCGCAACATTAACCCATTAAGACCTGAGGCCGCTTCTAAACATTTTCAAAATCCAAAAAAAATAAATCAGAAAAAATATTTTTTTTTTTTAAATTCACGATTTTTCAAAAATAGCAGATCTACAAGTTCATAGCGCGGCACTCGGTGCCGCGCTATGAGCTTGTATATCTGCTATTTTTGAATAGCCTAAAGAAATCTAAAAGTGACACAGATGCGTTCCAGGTATCAATGGGTTAAATCCATTTACCTCACACACGCCACCAGTCTAAATCGGGGGCCGCGAGTAATTAAATGCCATTCTCTCCCTCCATTAGAGAGATAATTAAGTAGGAAACCAGCGCTCGCCTCGTCGTTCTTTTCGCCGTCGTGCGGTGGAAGTAAACGCCTTGTCAAGCTCGGGCAATATGTGTGCGCAGGCGGCGGGCGCTACCTTACCGTACCTCAGATGCCTCTCAATTTGGGTCACATGATATTAATTAATTAATTAAACTCTGACAGTGTGTATAGATGGAACCAAATATGTACACGCTCAGAGTAAGATTTACACACGGGTTTTACAGTGCACCATATCTTGTATGTCTTAAATTCAGCGTCTGTCTGTCTCTCTCTCTCTCTCTCTCTCTCTCTCTCACTCTCACTCTCTCTCTCTCTAGCTCCTGCCATCCGTCCCTTCCTCTTTCCATCTTTAACTACTGTATGAGAGAGTATACAAATGTAAAGAAATGGACCCGTAACGGGACCACAATTTGTGCACACAAAAGGATAAACTAAGACTGAGGATTTTGCTGTGGTATAGCTGGTTTGACTGAAAGGTGGCATCCAAAGATACACAGTAGACGTGGCCAGTGACTTTGACCAGTTTCACTTTCAAAACCTTTGCATCATGCATGTCACACAAACAGAATGCGGCACACACACAACACCAATGGTTTTGATCACGTGGATTGTGGAAGTTAAATGGTGGATTTGTGGATATAGGACTCTATATGAAAAAACGTGTTATATCAACAAAACGCATCGCATTCTGTTTGTGTGACATGCATGATGCAAAAAGGTTTTGAAAGTGAAACTGGTCAAAGTCACTGGCCACCTACTGTAGTTATGAAGGATGTGATGTTTATGGACTCAAAGCTCTGGGTTACCGTACTGCGTACTGTTCATTTGTATCAACACATACAGTAGTTTGTGCTATTGACCTTGATGAGTGGCATTAAAAAAAAGAAAGAATCGGCAGCATGAATGCAACACTGACATCAGTGTTATCAGCGCTATATGACGCTGGAAATAGCACGCAAAGACACACACACACACACACACACACACACACACACACACACACACACACACACACACACACACCTCTAACATAATGGTATATGGATTGGAGGTGCTGAAGCTTGATGAAAGCCAGTGGTGGAAAAATGGAGGGGAGAAAAATAAAAATACATTTGACGAAAATCTCACCATTGGTGTTAAACCCCAACAAACCATCCCCCCTGTCTATTTTAGCATGAGGCTATTATCCCGTTGGGGATTATTGGAGATTAGGGAGCCATTGAAAACGGGAGTCTAAACATGCAGAAGAATCCTGTTAGCGATCTAAAGAAGCATGAAGCTTGTATTAGATTGGATGAGATTGAGTGATATTGGTTCCGGAGATAAATATTCTAGTCTTGGGCAGGCAGTTCTTCATTTTTGAGTTTGAGCTCGTCTTTTGTTTGGTAGATTAAAAATGCTATTTCTTACCAGATCTTTGCAGAGAAACGGACTCAAGAGTGAAAGCTTTTGAATTTTCTTAGCTAGAAAAATGCACTGGCTATAAGCTCGTTAGAGGTTTGTCCAAAATTCAACTAAAGGGGTCTGTCTTTTATGGCAGTGGTTCTCAAAGTGGGGTCCGGGGGGACCTCCAGGGGTTCTCCAGGGGGTCCTCAGCAACATTAGTAGCATCAAACCACTTTAACCCTATGCACAACGGCTATTTTAATTTAGCCGATCTACAAGCTCACAACGCGTCGCAATGTTGTGAGCTTGAAGAGACTCAAAAAGTCTTAAAAAAATGTACGAGTTTTTTTTACATTTTAACAACATAAATCTTGTATGGGGACCCTGGCACAAGATATTTTTAGATTGGGTTCCGCGGCCAAATACATTTTTTGGGGGGGATCAACACATTGATTGACAAGATATTAAACATAGTTTTCTATATCCTTGCCAGCGTAATTACCTCAATCCGATGATATTTGAAACGCTGTGGAAGCGACATTGTGTCCCATAAAAACAAAAAGAATAGTCCCCGTGGTTTAGCGGAGGGATCTTTGTATCCATAGGAACAACAATATTCCAACCGCGATCCGCCATTTTGGGGCTACGGCCCGTTGAAAACGGGTGGTTTTCAATGCAAAAAAAAATAAACTGAGTTGCAGCTGTTTTTCTGAAAATCCCATCGTTGGGATGAATGGATGTGACGGATTTTGCGATGACGTCACATCCACATACTACTTCTCTGAGTGACGATCCATCATTCCAAAGCTGTGTTAGGGCGCCCCTTGTGGAATTTAAAAAAAAAAAAACCGTTTTTTTTTAACATGAGAATGAGAACATTATGGCATGACACAAACACAGCCAAAGACAGAACCCGGGCACGAGCGGAGGAGGCAACGTTTCAAGCAAATGGGAAGCCAATGTCTTTTTAACCCATTAAGACCTGAGAAGATTCTAGAAATGTTTTCTAAATCCTAAAAAAAAATTGGAAAAAAAAACCAAATTTTTTTTTTCCTCGATTTTTCAAAAATAGCAGATCTACAAGTTCATAGCGCGGCACTCGGTGCCGCGCTATGAGCTTGTATATCTGCTATTTTTGAATAGCCTAAAGACATCTAAAGTGACACAGATGCGTTCCAGGTATCAATGGGTTAAAAGCCTAACGCTGTCGTCAGCATGTGCAATGTTCAGAGACTTTCAGGCAGATGTTCCTGCTCAGGCCTGATTGCGTTTGCCAAGGCCCATCAGGGATTGCACTTAGCCTTCCGCCGAAATAAAAAATAAAAAGACACAGCAGCCATGTGAGTTATTTTAGCTCCACTCCATTCCTTCCACGGGATCAGCTGAAATATTGACGCGGCTTGTTCTTTTCGCTGCTATCCTCCTCGGCCTGCATCTCGGGTAGCTGGGGTTAGAGATCAGTTTTACTAGATGTTTTTTTTTTGGGGGGGGGGCTGAGTGTACTTTGCTGGGTTTGTTATGGATGTGCCATGCCACAAATTGGACATTTGCTGAACCCTGTGAGATGTGGGTTTGGCTGGTTTGATTTATCCGTTGATTCCTTAGCATGCTGCTCTGCTGGCAGCAGTACACTGGTAGTCTCAAGAGATTGTTCCTTTTGTGCTGCAGGCTGTGTTGTCCGAAGTGTGCTCGTGGTTTAAATGATGTTTACTTTATTCCTGTTTGCCCGTATATGTATCTCAAGGCAGCAAAACGGTATAGTTTAGCCGACCAACCTTGAACAATCATTCTTCTTGAAGCTATACTGGCTTTTATATTTCATTAGCAATGTCTATATTTGATAGGAACACATGCAAACTCACTGGCTTAACAGATGTACCAAATTGTTACCATTTCTACCATAAACATCCAATATAGAGCAGATCAGTGAAGCAGGGGAAGCCTTAAGCCCAATCCGGAATGCATAAAAGATACAGGGGTCTGTAATCCTTGTTACCCCTCTATACACCAAATCTCTTTGCCGAAAATAGCAGATCTACAAGCTCACAATATGCCGTTTTTTTTTGTGCAGAATATTCACCCCATTAGGGACGCATGTTAAAAAAAGAACTTTTTATCAATTCTGTAAATGCAGATATTTCCTTCTCAGTATAAGTGAACATCCAATCTGAACTACAGAGCTGACGTCTCGTAAAGTGAGTCTGAACATTTACATATTATCCCCCCTCTATCATCATACTCTTCCCAAAAGCAACCTAAAATCACAGCCTCCCCGCCGGTGTGGTGAAGGGAGAGAGCCCATAACAGCTCGTAATTACCCTGCTCCATATTCATGGGGAGATAGATTCCTGCACCAAATGTCAGAGTTTCATACCACGGGTCAGTCTCTCCTCCCGGCCAATCCTAATTGGACCGTAGCGGGTGCATATAAGCGAGGAGAGGCGGTGCACCGGTCTGGATTGCGGTCAGAGACGCCTGCAGTTGATTTTTTTATCACCACAGACAGCAGCACAGTATCCGTGATATCTGGTAATTAAAACATGTCCTCTTGGTCATTTTCGCCCCCAGCTGGTGAAGCGTGATTTCATTTGTAGGAATGCACTTAACCCAGCAAAACCGGGGAAAACATCTGTGCCATTTGAGATTTTAACCACTTTTTAACCGTTATTCTAGACTTTGGCTATTCAAAAATAGCAGATATGCAAGTTCATAGCGCGTCACTTTGTGCTATGAGCTTGTAGATCTGCACTTTTTTTTTTTATCGTGAAAAATTGTGCAAATCTTTGAATATATATATATTTTTTAAAATGAACATTTTTAACTCAAAACTTTGCTTTTGGGGGTCCCCGGCCAAATACATACAATTTTGGGGGTCCTTGACATGAAAAAGTTTGCACACCACTGATATAGAAACATGCGTTTTTTCAGAAAACTGTTTTAGAAGACATTTGTAGAATTGTCGCCCTCAGGTCTTAATGGGTTAAAGTCAAGGTTATAATTCTCAGTCAGGTGTGTTTTTTTTATAGAACAAAGGGCCGTGTGCGATTGCGGGACGACACCCACAACCTATAGGATTTGCCTTTTTATGCTGAGTGTTCTGCTATATTGCAGCTAAAAGATCAACGCGGTGTATGATGTCACCGCGTTCCCCTTGAGGTATGACCCAAAACATCCATACACATCATAAGTACAGAAGCAAAAGCAGCCGCTGACAATTTCTGCAGTGACAGCAGTGTTGTGGTACACCTGGCGCGAGAGAGCGAGGGAGAGAGGTCTGGATACCTTACTGTACACCAGCATCTGTTCTATATCTGCACGATTAAGTGTGTTTTGATGCAGACAATTGCACATGCCCCCACACCACAAACACCTGTGTATAGTGTGCGCACGCACGCGCACACACACGCGCACACACACACACACACACACACACACACACACACACACACACCACACACCACACACCACACCCACACACACACGCAGACACACACTGTATATTCACATGCATGCATGACAGAGATTGCTCTTTAGTTGAGCGTTCCTTGTCCCTGTCGTCTAGCTCAATGAAGCGAGGCCTAGAGAGAGAGAGAGAGAAGTGAGAGAGACTAAAAGGAGTGCAGCTCTACCTTTTTAGGAGTGTTTAGGGTGCAGAGAAAATGCAAATCGGCTTTTACTTCAAAGCCAGGTTATTGTAGCCTGGTAAACCCCTCCCTCCGGAAAACTCATTTCCATTTGTTTTCAGAAGTGAGTCTGGCCTACAGGCCTGTCTGGGCGTTTCTGCGGAGTTCATAACATGAACTCTCCTATCAGCGTCCTCGCTCAATGTTTTGTGATTGACAGCGAAGGTTGGCCAATCAGGCGAGTTCGAGTGAAACTGAATGGAACCGAGTGCAGCCAACAAAAATGGAACGGGCCGCCATCTTGTCTGTACGCTATAAAACTTTTCGCTTTAAAACGCTCTCAAACTTTTGAGGCACGGAATTTACTTTTAAGATATTGTTTGGATAGAATTTAGTTATTTAACTTTTGTTTAACTATATGTGGTCAATTAATCATGAGAATCACAGAGCCTATATATATTTTTTAATTCAGAGAACGGGCAGGGGCGGGCAGTGACATCCGAATAAAGCAACCTATTTTCCGCATAGCCCCTTCAAAAGTCCCCTTGCGATTGGCTGAAGGGGATCGAACTCCTGATTGGCTGAAGGGGTTATCAGTCAACTCTACTAATCCAGCCCAGCTCCCAAATTGCCCATACAGGCCTGTAGACCAGACTCCTTCCTGAAATCAAATGCAAATGAGATTTCCGGAGGGAGGGGCCGGTTTACCAGGCTAAGGTTATTGTCTATTGTCCTGCAAATTAGCTGCCAGTCAAGCTGAGGAGGGCCAGTGGACGTACAGTACTGTATGTCAGGTGCAGCCGGTGACCAGAGGGCTTCATAGTGGCCACACCAAGGGGTTCTCATACATTTTCCTGCCAAGGACCCTGTGTTTGGCCGCGGAATCCCATCTGGAAATAGTTTGTGCCAGGGACTTTGTCACGTTGTTTCAATATTTTTCAAAATTTTAAGATAGCAGACGTGAATGCAATGCGCTGCTCAACACTTTTTTGACAAAAACAACGTGTGTTCTTTTAAGTGACAGGAGATGGGGGCCGGAGATTGCTTTTTGAATGGTCACTGGTCACAGAGATGCTGATTACAAGCTAGAGTGCAGCCATATTGTCAGCCTCTCTCTCAAGAGTCTCTAAAATGAGCTGAGCACACATGGTGTGTGTATAGGACCACATCATAATGTGAAAGAGGGGTGTGTGGGAAAATGTGTTTTTTTTTTCCCACCGGGGACTGATTTATATGGCAGGCAGGTATGGCTTTTAAAGACAAATACACACCCGGCTCGCCTCAATTTCTCTTTTAGTGAAGCCGACGTTTCAGCTCCGGGATAGATTTCTAAAGCTGTGTGTGCAGTGCGTGTGCATGCATGGGCGAGCGCGAGGGCTGTGCATACCAACACATACAGTATATATGCACGCACCTGTACCACATTAACATGCATGTGTTTTTTCTGCATGCATACGTACATTTCTGTATGCTAGTGTTCAGACTGAGAACAGGCGACGTCCACCTATTAACGTGATGATGGGCTTTCTCACCAGAACCCTCACATACAAGCAATCATCTCTCTTCTTCGCTCTCTCTCTCTCTGTCTCTTTGCCTGCTCAGGCACCATTTGTATCACTCATAACATACAGTACACACACACATACACACACACACACACACACGCACGCACACACACACACGCCACAAATACCCCTGGCACTCTCCTGCCTCCAAGAACCATGATCCATATTTCATATATTGGCTGTAAATCGCTCAGGCTGAACCATTTTGCCAAAGCCCAGGTGGCAGCAGGGGGTAGATTGGCTTTGTACCTTGTTCATACCTAGAATACAAAACAAGACCTGCACATACAGTACCTGATGTCTAGCACAGTCCAGTGTGTGCCAGTGTTGGAGATATATTGGAATGCGCAGGTGCAAACCATCCATTAAAATGTTATACAATTGGATAGAATAGTTAACACGGGCTACGTGACACATTACAAACTGCCATTATTAAGGGCCGTCCCCAACTAAAGCTATTCTTAGTCAACTAATAGTCGGAGGAATGTGTCCACTGATCGATTAGTTGATATAATCTACAAATCTTAACAATTGTGTTTGCTGCATACAGTATACGTTCAATTATGCAGAGACCAGCCTTTTTCAGTTCGACTATTCCAATGCTGATTTCACAATATAGCTACTGGCTATTGACAGTTATAGACTGGCAGAAATAAAGGGTTATATCTAGAGTTTACAAGATATGTTCATGGAAATAAGTATAAATAATGATCAATCAAGAAAATTATTAGTCAACTAAGACCAATCCACCGAATTAAAGGCAGGGTAAGTGATATTTTTGGGTATTTTTGTTAAAAGGTTAAAGAACTATATTCTGATAGTAATCATTGCGACAGAGTGTTTGTTCGGTCACAGGGGTCTCCCCAGCTCTTTAGTAAACAGAATATAGTACATTTTCAGGTAGGTGACAACATTTAAGCCAATCAGTAGAGAGCACTGAAAATGCATTTTCTGTTTAACTCATTCACTGCCTGAATTATTTCTGGCCGCGTTTGCCCACTGCCAGAGATTTTTTCATTGAAAAAAAAAGTACTCAGGAGCCGAGATACAACATTTTTAAGTTTTAAGTTAACAAGGAAGTGGATAGGAGTCTAGATCTTCGAAAAATCATATCTCCTTGGTCTTTGGGTAAAAATAAATAAATAAATAAATAAAATTAAAAGTCGTTTTAGTCGTTCTAGGCAGGGAATGAGTTAATAAAGAGCTGGAGAGACATGGGAGACTCCTTTTACTGAACAAGCAATGAGTTCTATCAGAATATAGCACTATTTAACACTTATATTAACAAAAGTAAATCACTTACTACCTTTAACGCATTAATTGACTATGAGGGCACATCCCTACCTTGTGTTTCAACATAATGCCTGCAATTATGTGCTTTTAATGCTTTTGTGTGATGTATGATCAAGTAGGCCATTAATTTCCACCAAAGAAACGCCACAAAAAGTAAAAATATGGAGAGGTTTCTGTCCGACAGCAACAATATACTGTATCACTGCATTGGTCTCGAGACAGCTGCAAGTGCAGTATACTGTAAGTATGTAAAAGGTGCCTCTACACCAGGCCTGTGCTCTAGCCATTGAATGTATACTGGTCTGTGAAGTCTGTTAGCTTTTTAGAATGCAAAACGACTCTCTCACGGCCATCTGAGATGCCCGGTCTCCCATCTATTTTGATCCCTGGGTGTCACCGTTTATCACTTTCACCTTTGATAGAGTGACACGGTGCCGTGTGTGTGTGTGTGTGTGTGGGGCAATCGTTTGGAGCTGGATCACCTTGAGGAGAGTGGCTTGGCAATGTCATCTGAGAGCTAGAATAGACCTGCTCTCCAACAACATCTGAACAAAAGACAACATAGAAGGAAAGAGAGAGAGACAAAGACGGCAGATTCCTGTGTGTGTGTGTGTGTGTGTGTGTGTGTGTGTGTGTGTGTGTGTGTGTGTGTGTGTGTGTGTGTGTGTGTGTGTGTGTGTGTGTGTGTGTGTGTGTGTGTGTGTGTGTGTGTGTGTGTGTGTGTGTGTGTGTGTGTGTGTGTGTGCGCGCGCGCGCGCCTATGTCTTTGTACGTTACACACTTGGACACATGGGAGCGTATATCTATTCACACATTAAATAACATAAATGAGGCAACGGCATAAAGATTAAATGATTCACAGCGCGCCAGCCGTCCATGTGTTTGCATTCATCTCAGGAATATTTAAAGAGACTCCCATCTGTGACAATGCATCACACCACCACCACCATCTCCCATTGGAACGTTTCTTCACGCCGAGCCCTCGCACGCACGAGTCGACGACGAGTGACTCTTCCACACGTCAACGTATTACTGTAAAGATATCCGGGGCCGTTATGGAATCTGCATAATGAAAGTAATGTGAAGATTACGTTGTATTAGCGATGCTTTTTTTGTTGTCAAGAAGCATTTGTCAGTGCTCAGGAGGAGTGGACGCCCGGAGGCTATGACATCACCCACTGCAAACAGATGGCACAGTCACAACAGCACTTTTGTTCACTGCCTCTTCATTTGGTGCTCCAGCAAGCATCCAGTGCATGTGATCCCTCGCTCGCATCCATGTGCTGCTTCCAGAGCCGCAATGGGGGTGATATCTCTCTGAAAATAGACTGTTTTACCAGCAGGATTTGCAACACAATGGGTAAAAAAAAAAAAAGAGACAAAAGGGTCATAGAGAAAACGGGTTCTAAAGCCACTTGATTTTTTTGCCCATTCAATCCGGGAACACATCTGTGTCATTTTAGATTTCTTTGGCTATTGAAAAATAGCAGATCTACAAGCTCGTAGCGCGGCACTCGGTGCCGCGCTACGAGCTTGTAGATCTGCTATTTTTGAAGAATTGTGATTTTTTTTTTGTGCAAATCTTTGAATATATATATATTTTAAAGCGAACATTTATAACTCAAATCTTTGCTTATGGGAATCCCTGGAACAAAATATCTTATAAATGTTCGCTTTAATACAATATATATATTCAAAGATTTGCACAAATTTTCAAGATTTTTCAAAAATAGCAGATCTACAAGCTCATAGCGCGGCACTCGGTGCCGCGCTATGAGCTTGTATATCTGCTATTTTTGAATAGCCAAAGACCTCTAAAATGACAGATGCGTTCCCGGTCTTAATGGATTAACCATGAAAATAGCCGAGGCACAAGCTCACACAATGCGTTGCTATGTGACGCGTTGTGTGAGCTTGTAGAGCTGCTATTTTATAGGTGGCAATTTTCACTATGACGACATGCCCAAAATACAGTTCGGACGCCAGGTTTAAAGTGGTGCACTTTGGGTCATGTTCAGCTGTCTTCCTCTGGAGGCAATTTATTCCCCTTTTTTACGTTTTTTTGCAGAGGCGCGCCAAATCAATTCACACTCTTTTTCAAAGTAATATCTACTAGGCAAGGCTCTCCGTTTTGTGCTGAGCACGGCCTGTGTGTCCAGTGTGATGCGATGGGCACATTTCCCGTACCGATATCGGTGCACAAAGTCCAGCCTTCCATTATACCTCTAATAGCTAACGTCATGAAAACATCACATGATAATCTATTCTAGCCTCGCGTGGCCAGACTATATCACTGCCTGGATATGAGTCTGGTGCTTCTATGAGGACGTTTTTTTTTCCCCCCAAGGGGGCGGGATCAAAACAATGTGCTCTGGACGCAGGTTAGACCTATACAACCAACTACCAATTACAGTCTCCCATATTTGAATACTGGGCCCTGATTCGTCACCCCAGACTTCGGGAGCAGGAAATGGATTCACAATGGAGCGGTGCCAGACCCAAATCGCGGAGGGCATTTTTTTTTTTTTGCACTGGCAGATTCGTCTGGTCCCAGGCTAATTCAGGGGTTCCTTAATTCAGTGGTTCTCAAACTGGACCCCCATCTGAAAATATTTTGCGGCAGGGACCCCCCCCAGAAGAGAAGATTTATATGCTCAAAATTATTCACAATTGTCCAAACATTTCAAACATGAAAAAGTAGCAGATGAGCTTGTAGATCTGCTGTTTTTCAATAACCAATGATTGTGACGCTATAATAGCTATTTTACTGGGGACCCCTGGAAACCCCCCCCCCCAAGGACCCCACTTTGAGAACCGCGCCCTTAATTAGCCCGTGAAGTGCTGCAGTGATGCATATTAGTTGTTTGTGTCGAGACCAGTTTCAGTTGGAGTCAAATGATCTTCCATTGAGTCAGTTGTGACCAAATGTAAACTACGGGGGAATTGAATTGATTTATGTTCTTTATTAATTCATTGAATGTTTTCATTTAGTATGAAAGTGGATCAGAGCTACAGAATGAGATAGCACTTGCTTACATTCTGTCCTCTCTACAGATTATTGAAGTATGTGTTTCTTAAAGCTGAAATCCTGAGAAATCTGGGTTTTTCACACATTTCACACTTTCTCGGCTCAAAATACATCTTTGGAGGGAAAAAATAATCTCTTTGAATTGATGTATTTTAGTTAATACTTTACCCAACAGAGGGGACAATGGCTCGAATGTTTTATTCGAACATTAATTTTGTATCAGGAATGATGAAATAATTAAACTATCCCTATTCGTACAGTAATTAAATAAAACAATGTTTTGTTCTAGTTAATCCCTAGCCAAACCCCTTTTCCCAGAATTCAATGAATTTGAATACCTGGAGCTCAAGAGCTCAAGACTCATCCTTCCCCCGGGCAGTCACACCACAAAGCGGGTTGGACAGGCCTTTGTGCCGGTAGCCATCAGGCTCCACCACCAAGCCTGACCTCCATACGAGAACTAAAGACCTCCTTTCATTGTCTGGTCTGTTCCCTGGGATTACGGACTCCTGCTTGACTCTGGTTCACTTGGACATGGCCTACTACTGCAGTAGTATGCAAACGACAGGCACATGACAAATGCCGTTTAAGGACAACTGCTGTGAGAGTTGCAGTATATTCACTCATGCATACATTGTTTATGGACCGTATATGTACACACATACAGTATACAGTTTACCGTGATCAGTGGCACGACAGTGATGTGGTCAGGAACTCGTTTGTGCACTTGTACAGAGCCCATCTCAACCAATTAGATTGCTTGGTCGGAACTACCTGTATAATATCTCTTATGTTTCCCTGTGGCTTTTAGCAAGCTGTTCACTTGAAGAACTAACATCTTCATTATTACATTATTAATGTTTTTTTTTTCTCTTACAACGCGGCAGGTGGCATCGTACTCCTTGAATTCCTCTCACCATTTGCACTCTAGAATTATGATGTAATGACCAGTGGGTTTCAGATAGGAAGAAGTCACATGGCAATGCCTTTCTTTAGGGACAGTGGAACATCCTTTTATTTTTAAAACAAGCACAGGCCAAGCCTATACTCTTCACGGAAACCTGAAGGGAGGGGGGGGGTGCTCCCTGTAATTGTCCTTATTGGTTAGGGTGTATTCCACAAACGCACATACAAAACAAATCGCCAAATGAATGACACAAGACAACATAAAACATGAGCTTCCATAACAAAATCCCCATAACAAATAACAATGCAATAACACAATAATAACTGTAGCGTGTGCGCCCCGAGGCGTGCTGGAAAGACTCCTCTGCCACTAACCGCCTGGGACGTGAATTTTCCCTAACGCTATGAAGTTAATTTTCAAAACAAAAGACTGCAAAAAAAACAACACAGAAATTGTGCCTTTTACAGCAATGAATGATACGTAGCCTGCGAGTTAGTTCAGACAGCATACACTCGAGAGGTTACATGTATGCTCATTAATATGTGGCTGTATACGGCGTCATGCAAGACCCATACGTCATTCACTGACGTGGCAATCAGCTGTCCAATCGGGCGGGTTATTTAAGCTCACCTAAAGTCTGCGTTCCTTCCGCTTGTGTGTTATGGTTGTTGTCATGCTGCGTTTGCTCCCACCACCACCCCAGCACCACCGGTGGGCTCTGCTATTGGTCTGTTCCCCATGGGGGGTTGTTATTATATACTGTATCTATCTAGCAGAGCCTGAACGCCAAGATAAAATATTACATCCACACTTGTATTCTCATTCTATATTCGAGTTTTCTGACTGAACTATAGTTACTTGTGCTAATAAAGTACCACAGAGTTGCATCAACTTAACACCAACTGTTATATTATGACTGTAGTTTAAAGATTCATCCCACTCATTTTTATTTATGAAGAATAAAAAGGAGAATTGCACACGGTGTGTGCGTGCAGGATAATGTCTGCGCTCGTAGAATTAGGCACTTCTGGGGGTGTCATGATACTGTTCACAACACTGCAGATGGAAAACAGAGACAGGTGTTATCTTCACTTCACTTAAGCCCTATTTTATAATTCGTCTTACAGCGGTGTCATGTAATAATAGCAGATCTACAAGCTCACAACGTGTCACGACGCAAAGCCTTGTGAGCTTGTAGGTCTTGTGAGATTGCACCGCCAACACACACACGGGACATGGCCGACCGAGTCCGACATAGTCTTGGAGGTTCACACACCGCGAGTATCAGCCTTGAGTGTGTTATATATTTGTTCTGTTTTGGTGCAAAAGTGTGGTTAATGGTTGTAGTGCAGGGACCTGCATCAACCACCATCTTTTTGTTTTTCAAGTTCCCAAGCAACAAAAACAGGGGTCATCGCCATGCTGACTTATGGTGGACATTTTTGTCAAAATCAAATTGTTGCCACAGGCATACAAAATGAGCGGACGCCGGACGATAATATTACCAGAAACACATAAAGATCTAGCCCTGAATGACCATAACAGGTCTGTAACTCTGAGAGTGTACAAATGGAACCAAATGGACCCTTACGGGTCCATTTGGTTCCATTTGTACACTCTCAGAGTTAAGGGGGTCCTTGCAAATAAAACATTTGAGAACCACTAGTACTAGTTGGACTCCTAATGTGCCATAGCGTCTTTTGTAAATCAGTGTCATACATATTCTGAAGAAAACCTGGTGACTTGACATTCAGTAATTAGATATTATGATCAAAATACCATTACAATGGTGTGTAAAAAAGAAAATCAAAAATATGCCACGGACAAGACCAAGTCTTTGCCACGGACACATTTGTCCGTGTACGGACATAGATGACCCCTGAACTTATAGTAGGTCCTGAACGAAAGATGACCCCTGAACGAAATCCTTGAAAGAAGCGTATTTTTTTTAAATGTTCACCGTTTGGTGAACCTTGGAAACATAAAGTTTGAAATCCACTGGTTTAGGTTAGTAGCCTACTGATGGTGAATTAGAGCTAACAACTGTCACGAATATGAGTGGATGGGTTGCTTATGTGTATTTTAAAGGCGAGACCTATAAAGATATTGCACATTGCACAACACATTATTATTATGTGTTGTGCAATGTGCAATATCTTTATAGGTCTCGCCTTTAACACATTGACCGCCAGAGGTTAATCTCATAATGTACTCACCAGTGCCAACGTTTTATTGTTGTTTTTTGTTTTTTTCACGTCGCCATAGACGTCGTTAAAATCCTTAAGATTGATCTGTGCACTGTTTGTAAACATCGCGGACATCTCCCTGTGTCTACCAGTCCAAACCACGTGTCAAACGGGGCATCCATTGTTGAGTTAGAACGGTTTATGTTAAACAGTGATCAGCGAGGAGAAAAACTACAATCGAAGAAAATGGCGTTTCAGTGTAGACTTTAGAATGGGAGCCGGCGTGATCGTCAAAACCGGATCCCAAATAATTCTGTTTCCGGTGGTGTTACAATGAAATGTGCCGTACCGGAAAATTGAAAAAAAAAAAAAAATCGAAAAAAATCGAAAAAGCACCACAGCCCGTAGGCTACGGGATCGGCGGTTAAGCGTTGGATTTAACGGCCCGTAGAACTACGGGCCCGGCGGTCAATGTGTTAAAATGGCACCTTGTAGAACAATGGAGGCGCCTCTATATGGCTTCACACTCAACGACAGCCTACAAGCTTGATGGTGGTGTGTTAACGTTATGTTTTTTAATCTGTTTTTAACTAAATGTAAAAGTAAATGTTGTTAATTCATTGATGATGTACTTGATACTGAACTTATGGTGTCACCTAACTTTGTCTAGTCCTATGGAATTGGGTCTTCATTTATGTGCAAAATCATTATTTTACACTTATTTTATTTTACACCATTCAAAAAATGGCAGATATACAAGCTCATAGCGCGGTGCCGCTGTATGAAAATCGATTGTATGTGTGTCACTTAACTATTGTAATGATGTCATTGACCATCCTGACTTGTTTGGTCACATGGGAAAATGTCTACAGCTGTAAGGCATTCCATATGTGATGTTGATTGTATTGTGGAGTTGTATAAGATTGGTGTTCCTCTGTGTTCACTTTAGTCTGAGGAAGAGCTTTGTTTGAGCTCGAAAGGTCACAGCTTTTTTTTGTGGTGCAATAAAGCATCTGTCGCATTGGAGCCCTTAGTGTGCGGGCGTTTATTTATTTGTCCTTGCTTACTGTTTGTCGCTCAGCACCTGCCCAAGTTCGGGTTGGGCATGTGCATGTCATTTTCCTTTTTCCATGCAATATCTCTATAACCTTTGGACTGTAAGTTGCACTTCCGTTTTCCAGTGTTTTTGACTATACAGTACAGTACAGCATGTGCTCATCACAGGCCTCTCTGCTAACGGGACCCCCCACCAATGCCGCTTCGCTTAATGTTTCGGCTCGGTTAAGCTCTGCCCGGCTCGGTTCGGTTCAGTTGAGGTTCTTGTCTTCCAGTAGGGGACTCGGGGCTCATTCATAAGTCATATGGGCTTTGCTGCATTTTTAATCTGTCAAACGGATGGCCACGTTTCAATTGCCACTTGTCAGTTTTGATTTTATGATTCATTCATTATTAAGTGTGTTAGTAAGGCTGCAGTACTGTGCAATGGCTGGATTACTGCACGTGGGCCGTGTGTGTGTGTGTGTGTGTGTGTAGTGTATATCCTTGTGTTTGTGTGGGCGTGAGATATACAATAATAGAGGGCTACCCATGTAGCCTGCTGTATCGGCTTCTTTATTATATATTGT
Source organism: Gymnoscopelus braueri (assembly GCF_963280865.1). Taxonomy (NCBI): domain Eukaryota; kingdom Metazoa; phylum Chordata; class Actinopteri; order Myctophiformes; family Myctophidae; genus Gymnoscopelus; species Gymnoscopelus braueri. The sequence continues at coordinate 34,115,988 of NC_137616.1, read as the reverse complement.
ATACTGTATTGCATAGATGCTTTCTTTATCCTTATCTTTACTTTGATATTTTTGAGAACTTGAAGTGTAGATATTTCTTAATTCAATCATTATTCAGTGTAATGCACCAAACCTCACTGAGACAAATCCCTTGCATTGTGCAAACATACCTGTCAGTGAAACCAAGTCTGATGCATGTATTTGCATCCGTGTGTACTGCGTATGTGTGCGCATGTTTGTTTCCTTCCATTAAAAGTTTGCGTCAGTCATAACCGCGCCCCGTGCGAGCTGCAGAGCCCCAAACACTGCAGTCACAGTCGCAATCACATAAGCGGTGTAAATGAAAGAGCCCCTTTTTCTCTCTCATTCTCATCCATTCTCTGCGTCTGTTCGGGGCACTGAAGCGTTCCAAAACCAGTTGAGTCACCCGTTACATTGCTTTCGCAGTAATTCTCTGTGAAAATGCGTCATGGGCAGGTTGAGGTGAAACTGTCACTCTGTGTGTTGGGGGCTGTCATATTTTTAAAAAGAGCTGATGCCTGTGTTAAAAACATGAAACGGCTCGAAAAACCTCAGAGCTGGAGGCACAAAGGATTAACAGTGCTGCTGTTTATGAAGCGCTAGAGTGGTGGATAAAACAACAGCTCTGCAGTGCACGCCAATACACACACGCACACAAACATCTGAACACACCTACATACACACGTGCGTGTGGTGTGCACACGCACACACACCAATGCTGCTTCGCTTAATGTTTCACACACACACACACACGCACACGCACACGCACACACACACACTACTCTTGGTGAGGGCCATTGGAGCCAACTTGAATACCTGCCATCAAATGCTGTTTACCGTGTTTGCCGTCGGTATTGTTTTCACTGTGTCGCTCTCCTCTGGCTCCTGTCATCACTCCACTATACTTCACTCTTGTGCCAACCTCTTGACGCTATGAGAAACATTCAGGAACATTACTCTTCATTCCCCCACCTTCCTCTTCCTCCTCCTAGCCTCCCATCAGAGTTATATACCTCAAACAAGGCTGAAGTCTTGGAGTTGTCTCCTCCGTGCAGGTGCGCGCAGGTGCGACATCACACTCTGGCAGTTTGTTCTTTTATCTTTCGCTTTAACCCTTTCAGACCGGGAAATAATCTGTGCCTTTTTTAGGTTTCTTTGGATATTAGCAGATAGCAAAAAATAGCAGATCTACAAGCTCATAGTGCTGCACCGAGTGCCGTGCTATGAGCTTGTATATCTGCTATTTTTGAATATCGGATATTTGAAAAATCGTAAAAAAATTAGCAAATATTTGAATATATATATATATTTTTTAAGTAATTTTTTTTTACTCAAATCTTTGCTTTTGGGGGGATTCTACTAATGTCTTCTAAATCCCAGTTTATTTTTTTTTGCTATAATCAGTGGTTCTCAAACTTTTTCATGTCAAGGACCCCCAAAATTATATGAATTTTGGCCGCGGACCCCATCTCAAAATATTTTGTTCCAGGGACCCCCCCCAGACTCCCCAGAAGTTGTAACAGAGTTAAAAAATGTGCGCTACAGAAAAAAATATATTCAAAGATTTGCACACATTTTCACGATTAAAAAGAAAATAGCAGAAATACAAGCTCATAGCGCGGCACTCAGTGCCGCGCTATGAGCTTGTATATCTGCTATTTTGTAATAGCCCAAATGACACACAGGTGCGTTCCCGGTCTAAATGGGTTAACAGTCTGTATTTGTACTTTCGCCATCCACACACGCGCACACGCAGGCGTAGTTCAGGTGTCACAGCAGCTGTCAGAATTAATATTATTTTTTCGTCTCAATAAAAACTCACAAATTAATTAATTCACTGATTTTAGTGTTTAATCTGCATTAATTGCCAGCATGTGATCCAATACTGAAGGAGTTTATTATTTTTAATTGCTTGTCTTGTCACCGAAAGGTATTTATTTAATTGGCTATAACTCTGATTTGAATAATTCCACATTTTACTCTCAAGTCATGATCGTTTTGACAAGGTTTGCTTTGTCCTATATGTGGACATCTTTTTTTCAGTGACGACGTCTTTAATTAGGATTCCAGTTTGAGCTGAAGGTATAATAGACCTGTTTCACATTGACCTGTACCAGTAGGGTAAACACAGTTGTTACCAGTGATACTAATTAAGGTTCCAGTTCCATTTAGTTTTAGCAGAGCACATAGCAACACCCTGACTCTGTATGACCTAAATAGAAAGGAACCTTAATTAGTATCCTACTATTTCATGTCAGAATGGCTGCTGGGAAAAAGTGTAACAAGTTTCCAAACTATCTCTCTTTCTCTCTCTTTCTCTATCTGCCACAGTATTTTTTGAGACACACATACGGGTATTTAGAGGTGTGGCCGGGTGCACCAATTGTCTTGGGGGTGCAAACAACACGCTTGCACGTAGCATGCCTAAAGATATTCCCACTGACCAGAAGCTGAAGTTAGGTTGGTGAGGGCCTTGTTGTAGGTTATGTGTAGAATTTTGAAATATATATGCTGCCTGTGTCTGACTGGGAGCCAGTGAAGCTCATGGTGTGTTGTTATGGTCTCTGGAGCGGGGTACTGGTGAGCACTAGGCGAGCTGCAGAATGTTGTGCATAGCGTAATGAGTTGTTTCTGCCGCAGTGTGTGTGGGTCAGGCTGGGTCGGAGGCGGGCAATGTTTCAGAAGAAGTGGAAGACGGCTGATATGGGTGATCTGATTGACCTGGGAGGGGAGCAGCAAGGAGAGGGTGGAGTCGAGGATAACGACAAGGGACTTGGGGTGGAGAGGGTAACGATGGAGCCATCAATATTAGGGGTTTTAAGATGAAGTAAAATTGAGGAGTGGGTGACTGATGATTAACTTCAGACTTAGTGCTGTGCGGTTTTAGAAGGTTCACTTTCTGTGTGTGTGTGTGTGTGTGTGTGTGTGTGTGTGTGTGTGTGTGTGTGTGTGTGTGTGTGTGTGTGTGTGTGTGTGTGTGTGTGTGTGTGTGTGTGTGTGTGTGTGTGTGTGTGTGTGTGTGTGTGTGTGTGTGTGTGCGTGCGTGCGTGCGTGCGTGCGTGCGTGCGTGCGCGCGCTCACACCAGGCTGATATTTCAACTGTCACAGAGAGACACCTTGGAGAAATCGGAGTGTAAAACACTAATTAGCCGTGATCTCAACGCGTGTTCATTACCAGCGCAGCATGAGCATCCCTGCATGCTACCATAGACCGTCATTGGTTGACTCTTCTTGACTGAGACTAAGTCGGGGGAGTGTTTTGGTGGGGTTGTGGTGTGTTTGGGGGTGGCGGGGGGGGGAGTATTTTCAAGCCTTCATTTGATAGCGACAGTGGAGAGAGACAGGAAATGGCAGGAGAGAGAGAGATGGGGAAAGACATGCAGCAAAGAGCCGGCTGCACCAGGGACTGAGCTTTAATGGTACGCGCTCTACCCGGTCTGACCACCGGGGGCGGCCCAGGTATTGGTAGCAAGCTGTTTATGCTATGCTATGCAGTGGTGGGGAAAGTACTCAAATGCTTTACTTAAGTAAAAGTATCAATACTGCAATGTAGAAGTAACTCTGTTACAAGTAAAAGTCCGGAATTAAAAATGTACTTGAGTAAAAGTATAAAGGTATTGGTATCAAAATGTACTTAAAGTACCAAAAGTAAAAGTACTAAAATGTTTGAAAAAAAGCAGATCTACAAGCTCACAACGCGTCGCGATGCGACGCGTTGTGAGCTTGTAGATTGGCTATTTTCAAATAAAATAGGGCTAAAGTGGTTAATGTATGTTTCATAACGTAATAATTTATATCTGCAAAGTAACTAGTAACTAAACTTTTCAAATAATTGTAGTGGGGTAAAAGTACAATATTTGCCTCCGAGGTGTAGTGGAGTAGAAGTAAAAGTATAGACAATTGGAAATACTCCAGTAAAGTAAAAGTACCTCAAAATTGTACTTACAGTAAGTACAGTACTTGAGTAAATGCACTTAGTTACTTTACACCACTGATGCTATGCTTACTTGTACAGTGTGTATGTGTGTCTGTTTGTAATTATTAGCTCAGTTGCTCTATATTCTGGTCCAGACGTGGCTTCAAATAGTGGATATGCCTTCCATACTGTAAGTGTGGATCAACATACATTTATCTATCTTGTTGTGAAGTGCATTTTCTCCAATTTGTCCTCATATTTTGGGATACTTCATGAACTTACCATGGAGAAATGTGAGCATCCTCGCATCCAAATTAAACCCGATTAGCTGGTATAGATGATTTTATTTGGAGGAAAACCCACAGTGCTTCACAAGCCATTTTCTGCTGATGCTTGACTATATTCCCTTCTAAAGAGTGGTGGAAGTAGGATTCTTCTACTATGGTGTAGCTCATTACAAACCATTAGGCCTGGAGGCCATTTTCTGAAATGTATTTATGAGGGCTGCACTAAGCGGATACAAAGAGCATTTGCATAGCCTGTGCAACAAGGCTATACTGAGACGGAGCGTGGGTTATAACTACTAGATCAAGTAGCAATTGGACTTTTTATATACCTACGTACATCATGAATTCACATAGTTAGAGTACTAAACAGTACTTTCTGTTATTTAGTACATGTATGACTCCATCACTGGTATGTTCAGCCCATTAACGACTCAACGTTATACTTGACATTACTTTCCAAAGCACTAGCCTTGTACATTAAAGCTTTTTGGTTTTGCCTTTTTGAAGAGTGCCTTGGATTCGTTTCTTTTGTATTTTTGATGCTTTGCCTTTTTTTCTTTAGACCAAAGAACACCTTCCTATAACTTTGCTTCACCACGGCCTTGGAAAACCATAGCCGTCCTCCGTTTCCAGATTTTTGTCTGTTTGATTTTTTGGGGATGGATAATTTTATTTTTGTACAGTATGAAAATCAACTTGGTGGCACAACCAATTAGTGCACTCACCGTATACTCCTTATGAGTAATGAGGACCTGAGTTTGAATCACACTTCTGTCATGTCATGCATGCAAGTACATTTACTTAAGTACAATTTCGAGGTATTTGTACTTTACTTGAGCATTTCCAATTTTCTGTACTTTTACTTCTACTCCACTACAAATATTGTACTTTTACTCCACTACAATTGTTTGAAAACTTTAGTTAGTTACTTTGTAGATTTTGATTATTATTACAAAACAAATATTAACCACTTCAGCCCTATATACATTTCGGCCATTTGAAAATAGCCGATTTACAAGCTCACAATGCGTCGCATTGTGAGCTTGTAGATCGGCTATTTTCAAAAGATTTGTATACATTTGAAAACGTGTGAAATGGGACATTCTGCACAATGAGTACTTTGTACTTTTGGTACTTTAAGTACATTTTGATACCAATACTTTTATACTTTTATTCAAGTAAATTTTGAATTCCGGTCTTTTACTTGTGACAGTATTGATACAGTATTGATACTTTTACTTAAGTAAAAAATTTGAGTACTTTTTTCCACCACTGCATGCATGTTTCCACTCTCTCTATATGCGCTCCTATCTAAATAACGAAGGTTCCCTGTTCGATCCCTGGCTCCTCCTGGCTTAGTGTCACTATGTGTCCTTGAGCAACTAGACACTGAACGTTGACTGAACCCTCAACTGCTCTCCAGGCGTCGCTAATTATTTGCCCGCTGCTCCTAACAGTTAGGATGGGTTAAATACAGAGGACACATTCCAGGTATGTGCAAATGCACTTGGCCAATACCCCGGCAACAACTAAAGGGGACACATTTTAATTAAGCAATAACTCACGACAGGCGCTGCTTCGCATCGGGGCAAACAACACCCCTTAGCTGTGATATAATCACAATATATCACGGAATGGAGTGAGTTATCGCTTTTATAACATGCTTATCAAATATAGCAATATGGAAATTATAGACCCACCCCAATTAAAACAAAAGTGCATTATTTTCCCGGTGGAATTGTTCATCCCGCTTATACCATGGCCACTTAACAATGAATAAAGTATGAATAGTGTTTTTTATGTAGGCCTGTATTTTGGGGCAATGCGCTCTTTGGAACTTTAAGTGGTTAAAATGGCATGTACTAGCTGTATTTATGGCAATATGATCCTTTACAATCTAATAATGACTGGGTACTCTACCCACCGTATGTATTCATTGGAGCTGGGCAGAATCTGGTCTAGAGACACAATGCACTCAGTATAACTAGATGTGTGAGGGTGACAACATCGCGACATTAACTCAAGCCGGGAGTGACATAAATGAAACGTGAAATCACTTAACGCGGCAATACGTTACGAATATCTGACACCACTCTCGCCACTCACAAAACTGTGACACGGCTAGGTGATAGCAAAAAAATAAATAAATAAATGAAATAGAATTAAATAAAAGTGGCAAGATGTTACGCTTCAAAGCGAAAGGCAATAAATATCATGGCTCCTGCCGTGGAATCTGAACAGTGTGATAAAGCTGACAGGAAGAGCCAAGATGAGTGAAATGTCACGGATCGGATGGCGTTGACGGGAAACGGGGTGTCAGGTATGCTGCTATCACCAGCTCACCTGTTAAGAGGAAGAAGCTTATTATCTCGGAACACGTTCACACCCATGATCCCAGGGGCGCGCCAGGAACAAAAAATCTGCCTGGGAATTTAGATTACAGCCTAGCTGTATCTGCCTAAATGCCTACATTACAAAAAAGAATAGTTAACCACTTTAAAACATGTGAAAGGAAAAAACTTTTGTGCAATTAAATAAAAAATTATAAATAGCAGACGTGACACATCTAATAATCAGAAATGTTTTGCCGTTAAGTGGTTTAAGTAGTTAACCCTTAAGACCTGGAACGCATCTGTATCATTTTAGATTTCTTTGGCTATTCAAAAATAGCAGATATACAAGTTCATAGCGCGGCACAGAGTACCGCGCTACTAGCTTGTAGATCTGCTATTTTTGAATAGCCAAAGAAATCGTATTTTTTCTTGCAAATCTTTGAATATATATTTTTTTAAAGCAAACGTTTTCTTTCAACTCAAATCTTTGCTTCTGGGGATTCTACGAATGTCTTCTAAATCCTAACCGTTTAAAAAAAAAAAAGATGTTGCTATAATATCAGTGGTTCTCAAACTTTTTTCATGTCAACGACCACCGAAATGATGTATGTATTTGGCCGCGGACCTCCATCTCAAAATATTTAGTTCCAGGGACCCCCAGAAGCAAAGATTTGAGTTAAAATGTATGTAAATATATATATATATATATAATATATTTAAAAAGATTTGCACACATTTCCACGATTCTTTTCCAAAAATTGCAGATCTACAAGCTCATAGGGCGGCACTCGGAGCCCTATTTGGGCTATTTTTGAATAGCCCAAAGAAATAAAAAAGTGACACACAGATGCGTTCCAGGTCTTAATGGGTTAAAGCATGCAGTCAAAGCACATACAGTATACCACCTGATCAGACGGTACACGTGCAGTACAGTATATGAAAGTAATACACACTAAAGGGACCAGCATGATAGTCAATAAGACCTGTCCTCAACATCTGTTTTGCACTCTGCACAGGCATATGAAACAATGGCATATTTTGAAAGCACTGGCAGTTTTGCACTCTATGGGAGGAAATATACAAATGCAGTTACAGTAGCAGTAAATCATAATACCATCTTCATGTTAAAATGTGTCATTTGCAGATATGTACGACATGGACAAAAAATATGGCATAATAATCATCCAAAGTAATTTCGGTCAGGAACACTCATGTCATAGAAAAGATGTAACCATTTGTAGCAACAAATGGAATACAGTTACTTTGTTGACGGCTCTGTGAATTAGCCAAAACAAGCTAAAACAGGGAACGCAATGCAGAAACCCCCTCATGGGGTATATAGGCCTACACGAGCAGGCCCAAAGCAATTCATTGAATTCAGATTAACTCGAGAACCATGGAAGAAAACATTGAATTTCAGTTTAAACTTTTAAGTCATGCGAGACTCGAACCGGAAAGGTGGTGTCAAAGCTTCGCCAGCAGCGGTGTGTGTCAGCATGGAGTAGCAGAGATGCAGCGTAGGAGGAGGGAGACACATTTAAATGGACCTGCCTTGGTGTGAGAATGGACTGTGATTTGGCGTGTAGAAAAGCGTGGCTGATTAGAAACACTCATTCAATCAGCAGACTTACTGTACAGTAGCCTACAGCTGGTTCCTGTGTCCTGCATGAACTAACACGACGCTTCATGTGAGCGAGGGAAAGATTAAATGTAACTAAAGTGCTTAGTGAAAGGACTAGCTTAATCCCAAAGAAGTGAAGAAAATTCACAAAGTACTTCTTGTGCAAAATGATTGGAAATCAAAAAAATATATAATCATGAGATTTAATAGGACAAAATAATGCTTGTACTGGGAAGTGGACTCCCATAATAAATAATTTACTGTATAACAGCTTTTATTTTATTCCTGTGAGTATTTTTGAAGCTCATTTTCATTTGATATAAAGCTCATCTTGCACTGTTTTTTTTTTTTTATCTCACAATTTTGTAACCCTTTTTTCACCCGGTGCCAATTTTCTAAGTGATCCTGGGCGCTACACTCCCCCCACCAGCCTAGGGAGCCCAGGGCCGAGCTCATGCCTCCTTCAATGCATGAGAGCCAACTGGCCTTCTTGTCACCTGACAGGGGGAATTTCCCCGGTAGGACGTGGAAGGAACACGTTATTCCAACCAGTTCCATTCCCCTCCATCAGGATTACTACATGTTTTTGTGAGGGTATTAACTACTCTAGGAGACACGGGGAGAACATGCTGTTTTCTGTTATTGTGGGGAAAGCTTTCACTGAAAATAGCCGACAGACAACCTCAACAACTTGTGAGCTTATCTATCTGATATTTTTATCACAGGACATTTATACAACATTAACATATTAATTAAATAAATGCATTTATTTCATTTATATGCATTTAATTGAAAGCACATTACATAATTAACATGTTTCTATAGACTTCAATGTGAATGTTGAGTAAGCTCAATGTGTGCCTCAACCACTAGAGCATATTAAGTAGAGGACATCTAATAGATGGCTCAGTCAGCAGACATCAGTTTGAATCCGACCGGTGATGTATGTCCAATGACTTTCTCTCTCCACCTTATTCTCCCTTATAAAGCAGAAAATGCACACGCACCCACGCACGCACGCACGCACACGCACACGATTACTCTTTAAAAGTTTTAAAAAGAAAGTCACATTGTAGTGAGCATGAGGCAACTTGATGTGCAAGTGCACCCCCTGGACATGCCAGTATGTCGCAGGGACTTAACCCCCAACCCAACCCTTAATGCTCAGTGCCAAGCAGAGATGGTAACATTTTTTATTTCATTTTATAGTCTTTGGTATGGCTCCCCCAGGAATTGAACCCTTGACCTCCCAGTCTCACGGCGGACAATTTAACCACAAGGCCACTGGAGCTGGTTTATTACTAAAGAGTATAGTGCCATAAAATGTAATGTAGTTGTTCACAGCAGGTCGAAAGGTGTTTTGGGAATGTACGTTTCTTTTCATTCACGCTGACAACACCTGGCTCAGATGATAGCATATGAATCCCATCAATTTATTCGTTCACAGCACGGGACCTGCGGATTTCTCACCTCTCCTGCCATCATCATGACAGTGTATCAAAGTTCATCTGAGGTATCTCCTCTGTTTTCATTGCGACAGTTGTGACAAAACATCATCAGATGTACAATTATTGTACAAGTGATGTGCTCTCCCTTCTGACAGGATTCTGTAAAAGAAAAACACACTATAGGATTTGAATTGATTTGTTATGGCATTTTTAAGGGATGGGTGAAGTTTTCATTTACTGTAAGTCTCAGAGCAGTTGGAAGAGAAATATCTTCAATACCTCCTTTTCTCTCACATGTACTGTGCTGCAGGTCTCCTTTTCTCTCTCTCTCTCTCTCTCCTCCTCCTAAGATGGTTTTGCCAGCAGCCTCAGAGAAGGTATATTTAGCCACGAAAATGAAAAATTGTTAAACCTCAAGGTACGCCTACAGACCTAGAGACAATGCTGCTCCAATACAATGCCTTTCATTTTAGCTGTCACTTTCGCACACCATTTTGTCAAATAACTGTTCACCCGTTTTCGCCGAACGTTCGCCTATTATGCCATGCCCGGAATAAGGGATGCTAGGGGTCCATGTGGTCAAGTATTAAGCTGTGGCTGCCCCGCTTTAGCCTAGATACTGTTTGTTCCCAGTGTGCCGCAGTCGTTGCCTTTTTCCTTTTACACTGATCTCTGGGTGTCACAGAGCATCCTCTCTCATTCATTCAACCGTGAATTATCTCTGTGTTCAGCGCTCATAACGAGCAAGTGCAATAATTGCACCCCCTGGGTGCGTGAGATAAGGACCCTTTGAAACCAAAGGAAGAAGGGACCAAATGACAAATGGAACACTAAGTAGCAGACCAAAGGTATTGCTGTGGAGTGTTTGCGCTTTGGTGCCTCTTCAAAGACGGCAAAATGAGTCATACATTTCCAATTTCTTGTTTTAGTTTTTCTCCTCGGTCTTCTCACCACCTGTGATAATTGTTTATCTAAATATGTGTAAATTCTGCTAATTAGTTTGTGCAACAGAGACACACGCTGTGAATCCGAATGTCTCCCATAAGGGTCGCGTTCTTGTTTACTTGTTTGTTTGTTGGTTTTAACATCTTGCAGAGTGTTGAGGGGAAGTTCATTGCGAAGGTCAGCCGAGTTGAAATGCTAACGCTTGGTGTCTTTTGGAATAATTCCGGGGGAAGAGACACATTATGATTAAGGAACGAGTCTACTTTATGCATCAGCGTTTTTTTCCTCAAGGACCAGCGACAGTTCCCCCTCAGAAAGCTCGGAAGATTGACAGAACAGGGACTCGAGGCTTTTGTTCTCTGTCATTTCTATTTCAGCGCAGAGAGATATTGTCATTTTTTTCTTCGCCAAATCTCTTCCAGTGTGCATAATGCATGTTTTTATTTATTTATTTTTTTAGCTCAATGGTTCGGCTTCAATAGGCTTTTCAGACGCATGAAAAAAGCAGAGGAGGGGGGGGTCATGCTGTTGTGGGGGCAGGGGGGAGTGGGGACAGTGAGTGACACCGTGATATCTGGAGCTGGGTCACAAAATGGGATTCCAGGCATGGTTAACAGTAACTGCTATCATTTCTCCTCTTTCACTTTTTCCTCACCTTCATTCTCCCCCATTTTCTCTCACTGTACAAACTCTACCCTTCTCTCTCTCTCTGTCCGTCTCTGTCTGTCTCTCTCTCTCTCTTTCTCTCTCTCTCTCTCACACATACACTTTCTACTGTCCTCTCTTCCTAGCTCACTCTCCATCCTTCCTCTATCTCGTTCTCTCTCCCTATGCTCTCCCTATCCTCCTCTCCCCCTCCCTCCCTCCCCTCCCCTCCCGCTCTGCTCCCTGTGACTAAAGGCAGCCCACTCCTATGCAGTGGCTGCCTGACTCCCTGATTTGCTGGCTGCTCGGGGAGGATTTGCATAGGCTGGCCCACATGCGGGGTTCATCCCTCCCCCTAACTCCCCTCTCTCCTCTTCCTCCGTCCCATCATCTTTGCTTAGTTTCACCTGAGCCCCGCTCTCATCCTCTATTCGTTTCTCTCTCTCTCTCTCTTGATCTCTCCTCCTATCTCGCTCCCCTTCTTGCTTCATCCCCTCGCACACACGCACGCACGCACGCTCACTCTCTCTCTCCCACTCACTCGCTCCCAGCAGTTTCTCATTTTCCCTTCATTCACACTCTTTTTTTCCCCCTTGCCCCCCCCCCCCCCTCCCTCCTCTTCATGTCTTTCTTTATCTGTCTGCAAATCTCTGTGTCTTCTGTGGAGTAATACAAAGAGCTATCAGCCTGGGTCTCCCCCGGGTTAACAAGCCAGACCACCGCTCTTTCTCCTGAGACTTGAGGGGGAAAAAGAAATTAAGGAGAAAACCACGAAGAAGGTGGATAGAGAGAAGAAGAGGGAGAAGAAAGGCGGCGGGGGGGGGCGAAACAGACAAGCGAAACAAAATTGGATCCACAGTTAAAGGAGATTCTTTTTTTTTTCTCCAAGGAGTTGAGGGAGTTAATTCCACAGCTGAATAGTGAGGTTGAATCACAGTGAGAGAGAGAGAGAGCGAGAGAGAGAGAGAGAGAGAGCGCGCAGGGAAGGAAATGAGACCGCCACTGCCGAGACGATAGAGAGGAGGAAGGGAAGAAAGCTGACAGTTTGTGTGCGCTTGGTGGAGCCGCGTGTGCGGAGGTCCGTCTCTCTCTCTGACTCTCTCTCTCCATCTCTTTCTTCGCGGGGTCTCATTGCCGAGGCGGTTGCTGTGTTATCTGTGGCTCGACAGAGCGGAGCGGCACAAATCATATAGCCAAAGCGAGGGGACGGACGGGGAGCCGTGGTGCAGAGGGTCGTTCCCACCGGCCGCCGTAACTCACACCGCCGTGCCCTCAGGTGAAGGGGGGGTGCGATGCACTCCAGGTGTCTCCAGCACCTAGACGCACCCGCGCAGTCTCGCTAGCATCTCCCTGTCACACGCGCGTACAGACGCACGCACGCACGCACGCACACACGTGTGCGTACAAACACTCGCGGTGGTCATCAAAGGAGAAAGCCACGGGGGGGGGCGAGGAGAGAAATAAAGACATATTGGATCCTGGTTCAAAGAGCAGCTGGCAAACGGGAGACCAGCGGGGGATCCTTTGCGCTGCCAGCCTAGCCGCTCCAAGACACAAGGTTGCACCGGGCACTTTGTTTGCGTTAAGCTGCTGGATCCTGTACGCCAAGAAAAAAAGAGAAGGAACTTTTGGAGCTATAGTGTTGATTTTTCTCTCTGCTATGGAGTTTGCTACTTGGCTACCGGGAGGTCGTTTATTCTGAGACCCCTTTGTACCTGCGCTCTGCTCTCGTTTAAGTAGCTGATTCGGGGGGTGTGTGTGTGAGCCATGCACGCTGTAGGAAAGCCCCAGGAGGGCTGGCTATTTTGGATGTTGCCTCTCATTGCATTGGGGTGGATGGTGCTGGGATCCGCCCGGGGCTCCTCCTCCCCGGACCTCCGTCTCTTGTCCCCGACCCCCGGAGCCCCGCTGCCCCCTGCCTTGCCCCGACCGGACCACCCCCTGCAGCACCCCCAGACCACCAGGCACCACCAGCCGCCCGTCTCCATATACCGCTCCCCGGCCTCACTGCGGGGAGGCCACGGTGAGTCCGGCTACACCACCTCCCACCTATCTCCACTCTCTCTCTCTCTCTTCTTCGACTATCCTACTTTCCATCGATAGGACTCTCTCATCACAGTGAAGAGGAGCCATCTATAACCAACTCTCTCTCTCTCTCTCTCTCTCTCTCTCTCTCTCTCCCCTCCCTTTCTGTCGCTCTCCCTCCCTAGTACTTCATTCCCATCCGACCGCATAACAAGGAGCTAATGATATAGTTGATGGCGTCTCTGCATCGTTGGACGTAGTGCGTATCGTTGACGACCTTATAAAGCTTTGATCGTCATTAACCCTTTAAGACCTGAGGCGATTCTTTAAAAAAAATCTAAATCCTAACAGTTTTTTGAAAAAAATATAAAAAATATTTTTTCACGATTTTTTCAAAAATAGCAGATCTACAAGCTCGTAGCGCGGCACTCGGTGCCGCGCTATGAGCTTGTATATCTGCTATTTTTGAATAGCCAAAGGCATCTAAAGTGACACAGAAGCGTTCCAGGTATCAATGGGTTAACAAAGCACGCGGTTGTGGCTCTGTCAACGTGCACAGAAACTATAACCAGGATGCTCATTGAATAACGCGAAGCTACACACATTTGGTATTGGGGGAAGTTGTCCCTCTAATAGGGGGCGGGGTGCAGGGTGGGGGCACCACTCCCCCGAAATTACAATGTTGCCCTGATGATTGCAGATGCATGCGATGAGCCGCGTGACAAGAAAATTGCATTAAAGTATGTACTGTATGTTCTGGCCATTAATCATGGAGTATGATGACCTCCCTCGGGGACCCCCTGGGGGGTTTAATTCATTCATTACACGTTCATTCATTAAACTGCATTGGAAGTGTGTCTCTCCTGGAATGTTCTCGACCCAAATGGATGAGATAAAATGTCATCCATTTCACATTTAGCAGCCAGATTTTTTTTTTTAATAAAAACAACAAATTCAATCTTATATTCAAAGATTTCAGTTTGAAACTGTATTGAACATTATTTATCAGTGGTAATGGATAATAATATTCCATAATCTCCCAAATTGGCTGTAACATGTAATAATAATGTTTATCGATACATTTTCATGTGATCCATTATGGATTAGTGCCATGATTGATTGTACTAGTTGACCACTCTCTGGTCTTACAGTAACTGGTAGCCTATAGTATTTATATAGTTTTGTATTATAGAGTTTTGTAATTATTTCCATACATGCTGTGAGTTACCTGAACACTGGAATTTCATTCAGGATCAATACAATATCCATTATGTACATGCTGAGGAAACACTAATTGGCAACATCAGAGTTTGCAACTCATCACTATATATTTTTTGCCTCCTTTGCAAATCATTACTTTGTTATTTTCCACATGCATTCTCAAGCACATGGTTATGAACATTTGCAGATATAGAGCGTGGGGTGGGACTCAGCCAATAATAACATTTAAACTTAAGTCTGCACATTTTCTTCAGCAAACATGCTGATGATGATAGATTATTTATGACTAAATCTATTTTCAACCATAAAAATATCATTGTCCCTGTTTAAACCATTGCGTGCTGCCTAAGCTAACCAGTGTACTTGGGTACACACTGAAAGTGATGACGTAAGATACAGAACAGAAACTGGATAGAAAACTGTCTTGGACATACAGGCCCAAGGCCTACTGTATGTTTCTTGTCCAGTTTTTTAGCTTAACCAACTGTTAGTGTGATATAACCTTCATCAGCAAACAGGTGCATGTCGTGTCGTGGAGAAGAGCAACTAACATTATAGCTATAGAAACATTAATTAGCTAGAGTTAACAGACATTGGCCAATACTGTAAAAATACAGACATTACTTGAAGTCACTGTGGAGAAATGACAACAAACTTTTTAATTGTGACATCCAAGGCGGTGGCACTTTAAAAAAAAACACTGTCATCTTGTGGTGACAGCATTTCATGTTGTATTATAACAATTGAAGCAATTGAGCAGCAAAGCCTGGAATAGTGGTGTTGCGAAGCCTGCATTTTGAGTGACCTGCCAGAAAGTCAAATGATTGACTGCCCATTCTATTCAATTCTAGTTCTGTGGGTATAGGTCAGTGGTGTAAAGTAACTAAGTACATTTACTCAAGTACTGTACTTAAGTACCATGTTTAGGTACTTTTACTTTACTGGAGTAATTCCAATGTTCAGTACTTTTACTTCTACTCCACTACATCTCAGAGGCAAATATTGTACTTTTACTCCACTACAATTATTTGAAAACTTTTACTAGTTACTTTGCAGATATAAATTATTACATTATAAAACATAACATTAACCACTTCAGCCCTATTTATACCTAGGCTATTTGAAAATAGCCGATGAGAGCTTGTAGATCTGCTTTTTTCAAACATTTTTGTACTTTTACTTTTGGTACTTTTAAATACATTTTGATACCAATACTTTTCTACTTTTCCTCAAGTACATTTTGAATTCCGGACTTTTACTTGTAACAGAGTACTTCTACATTGCAGTTTTGATACTTGTTACTTAAGTAAAACAGTTGAGTACTTTTCCACCTCTGGTAAATAAGTCCACATTAATTTCAATGTACTGTAGAATACTAATTATAAAGGTACACCAAATGACCCAATTGTCAACTACAGTGCCAGAGTAACTGACCCTGTGACCCCATGTGACCAACTGGAGCTGCTGGTCACAACACATTAGCGTCAGCATCAAATACTAATAACATTCAATTGTTTATCGAGGCGCTAATAAAGCAGAATCATTGGAAAAGATTCTTGGTGACGGAAACACCTGCTAAAAAATTCAAGGCATCACTTTTGCTTTGCTCTGCTTTTTAAGTGGCCAATTCTTCACCATTTTTGGGACAATCACGCGCCACAGCGGATCAATTGGGCTCTGAAGGGAAATCAAATCTGTTTGAAAAATAAATTTAACTGGACTTCTTTTTGCACGTCGAGGGCCCGTTTTTAGCACTTGGAGGGCTATTGGAGCAGATGGGCCTGACAGGCAGAGGGAGAGAGAGGGAGAGAGAGAGAGAGAGAGATGCTCTGCATTACTAATGTGGAATGTGCCAGCCATACAAATTCCTGGGCAGGGGTTCGGCGGTAGCCATTTAAAACACCTCAGGTACCATGCATATTGCTGTGTCCCAGACAGCAGTGTTGATTGATGAAGTGTCATGCAGCTCTCCATCTCGCAATCTACTTTGCTCTGCATTACAACTGTGCCCATTTATTTGACTGGAATATGCCATTATGCCCGTTCGTTCCTATATTACTGTACGTGTGCGGTCAAGGGTGGGTGGAGCCGGGAAATTACCACCATCTGCCTGGGAAATGCTGGCGAAACGGCTCACTTCAACCAGACAATTTGGTAGACAAAATAATGATATAGGTAGGTACTGTAGTAAGTGTTTTTTGACTGTCACATTAACCCTGGCATCCCTATACTTGGGGTACGTCAATATAATTATAATTTCCCAAAAGTTACCAGAATTTCCCAAAATTGTTAAGGAAATTCAAAAATACTCTAAATGTTCCCTATACTCATCGTACCATTAAGTATATAGTATAGGGCAGGGGTCTTCAACAGGGGGTCCAGGACTCCTAGGAGGTCCTCAGAGTTACTACAGGGGGTCCGCCAAAATCTTCGTGTGATATTTTATTTTTTTCCTTAAAGGCATACTAGGTAACGTTTTCAACAAAACTAAAGTTAAATTGTATATCTTTTGTGAGTGGCAAAAGTTTCACAACACCCACTCCATGAATTTCACCCCCGGAAGCCTTTTATTTATATATTTTATATTGAACGTGGACTGGGGGGACTTTCCCGGGGAAATGACGTCATCTGGCCGGAAAACGGAGGTGGAAATGCACTGGTTTCCTGTTTGGCCAGGAACTACCGCAACGGTTTCCTGTTTGGCCAGGAACTATCGCGCTAATAACAAAAATGAACCTCACGCTGATTTTAAGAGAATGTAGGATTAGTAGATCGAAAAAGAACAGAAAAAGAAAGCACAGCTCATGGTAACTAATGCTCCACTGGCTAAGAGAAACGATCCGTAGATAGTATAAAACAATTAAAAGATCGCTTTTTGAAACGCTTCCGGCTTCCGGTGAAAACGAATGGAATTCTGGGTAATCGAGGACTTCGGAAATTGTATGCAGTGACGGTAGTGACCAGCAGAGGTTGCTAAAAATCGTTAGTTGTGAATTTGCATTAACTTTAACTTGAACCCTAGAAGAGAACTTTAGCCAAAAATAGCAGATCTACAAGATCACAACGCCTCGCAATTTTATGGCAAAGAGGTATAGGTGTGTAGAGGGAAAAAAAGAGCAGACCAAGTAAACAAAAAAAGTGTAATCTGAAACTCAATGTTATACAATATAGAGGGGGTCCCTGCTTCATCCCTCTCTCTGCTAGGGGGTCCTTGGCCTGAAAACGTTGAAGACCCCTGGTTAATGAGAATGGCTACAAAATCCTAGGATGCACCAGCAGCAATACAAGACGGGATACTGTGCAAGGAGTTGTGTACGTGCGTGCCTTGGGTATGAGGACAGGGTGACTGGTTGTTGTACAGTATCTATCGGTGTTTCTAGGCTTATATACTGGTGTTATATTATCACACAGTTACAGTGACAGCATTTGCTCTGGGTCGGCTTTCATGTGATTCTGCTTACAGAATCTGCTATCTCAGTACAGGGCGAGATAACAGAACGAGAATCGAATCAAGAGATAAGGTGCACGCGCGTGGGTGTGCGTGCGTGTTTGTGTGTGCCTCTGGGTGCCTGTGTGTGTGTGTGTGTGTGTGTGTAGTCTGTTTATAATTCTGCAGGAACACATTGACCCTGGGCTTGGCATGATTGTAATTACAGATTCAGGAAAAGCCTTGGAAGATTGTATAAAAATGAACACCCTCTGACACAGACGCTCAGATACACGCACGTGCACGCACGCGCGCGCACACACACACACACACACACACACACACACACACACACACACACACACACACACACCCTTACAAAAGGATGGATATTTATATATTGTGTGTGTGTGTTTATGCCAACCCACACACACCCCCATACACACAGATGCACATTATGCTAATATACAAACACACAGACACACACTAGGGAATGGCAGCCCCGGCATATGTATTTATTCTTAATTAGAGGTAGAGTATGAATGATCCACTCTGCACAGTAAAATCCATAGTGTTAATATAACTCTGAAAGTGTACCGAATGGACCCTTGCATTTGCACACACAGTTAAATAAAGGATTCGGCTGTGGGTTAACCCATTAAGACCTGAGGCGATTCTTTAAAAAAATCTAAATCCTAGCAGTTTTTTTAAGAAAATATTAAAAAAAAAAAATCACGATTTTTTCAAAAATAGCAGATCTACAAGCTCGTAGCGCGGCACTCGGTGCCGCGCTATGAGCTTGTATATCTGCTATTTTTGAATAGCCAAAGGCATCTAAAGTGACACAGAAGCGTTCCAGGTATCAATGGGTTAAGGCAGGATGAAGTGGAGGTACATTCATGTACTGAGGACTGTATTCAATAATAGCCATGGGCAAGATCCAATTAAAAGATAGTTTTTGTTATTTATATTATTTATAGTCAGGGATGGGTAAAAACAGCTCTAGTTGACAGATAGGAGTTTAATTCATTAGTCATCACCAAGACGTTTCAAGACACCTCCTTGTGTTGTTTTTATTTGTTTCATTTTCACGTGCTGCTATTTATCTGAATATTTTTTTATTTGTGCTGTTATTATTTGTTTTATGCCCTTCTTTGAAGCACTTTTTAACCTTGTTAATAAAAGTGTGAGGTAAATAAAAAAGTTCCATGAGCGAACCCCATGGAAGGGTTACGTGGGCCACACATTGACACCTGGTTGTCATGTGGTTTGAAAATTATTTTTATTATTAGATGAATCAGTGGGATCACTTTGTGATCCCCGCTACTCTTCTTTCAGTCAGATATGGTTTGTGATGTCTGTTGCACCATGGGGGTGCTCTTTTAGCGCTGAGAGCTTTTTAAATCCAGCTGAATTTGAACGACTTGCCTCTGACAGCTGGGAGGAACATTTCACAAACAGTAGCAGTCTAATGCCTCATTTATACTTGGTTGCGAAGCTGTGTCGCCGGTTTTCTAGCACATAATGCATCACGATGCAACATGTTGTGAGCTTGTAGATCTGGTATTTTTGATGCTCTACACTGGTATATAAGTATAAAGGCTTGCACGACTTTGGTTGCCAGCAATGGCAGCTATGACATGAAAAGGAAAATGGCCACCGTGTGGTTATGGTCAATAGTATAAGAACAGTGACAGAACAGCGATCTGATATGGGTTTGACCACGACATTTTTATGTGTTGAATTTTCTTATGTTTCATTAAGCCTTCACAGCTTCATTTAATTAAAGACAGACAATCCGAAACGTGAAAATGATGTACCCTTGAATACTGTATAGAAACTATATGCAAGCATTAATAGAATCGCTTCCACAAGTGATGCACATAATTGGTTTACTATGACAGGCCTGAAATGAAAAACTATGTAGTATTTTGCATAAAATAGAGCAGGGAGTAAGGATTATCTCAGAATGAGCCTTTAACATTGAGCACCAGCTGTGAGAGAGCTTTGTTCCTGCATTGAAGCTCTGCCCTCAACACTTAGAGAGAGAGTGAGTGAGTGTGTGTGTGTGTGTGTGTGTGTGGGGGGGGGGGGCAAGTGTTTGAGGCAAGTGTTTGAAGCCGGATAACCTTGAGCAGACTGGCCCAGGCATCGCCATCTGGGGCACAATGTAGACCAGCACTCTACCCAACAAAGAGACTAAGGAGGGCTGAAGTAGAAAGAGAATTTGTATTGTATCATCTATTCTTTAAGGTCACCTCTCTTGAAATCTGCCCTTTGCAATGGATTGCTTAGAGGTTATCCAGAATGCTGTCTCAGGAAATGTTAATCGGGATACCAGTGACTCCAGGATAATTGAAATGAGCATGCTGTTTTGTTTTTCTCTTTTATTCACCCTACTGTTGATGTAACATGGCTGTAGCAGAACAGCACTACGTAAAGCCCAGAAACCTCCCTTGGCAAAAGTGGGATTCCCCTTTGACTGAGCGGTTGATGTTTGGGGGCTCGTCCGGGAGCGATTTTTCCTTTTGGGCTGCATCAAATGGGGATGAAGGTCTGGTCTGTGGCTCACCAGGGCTCCAAATGTACCCTTGTAGCTCAATCCAGGTGGTGACACGTGGAGGAAGTGGTGGTATTAGATCTTCAGTAAACTGTTTTTTTTTTTACATTCCTTATCGAAGCAATGAAGCATATGGCATTGGGTAACAATGGCATTGGGCCGAAAATAGCCGATCTACCAGCTCACAACACGTCGCATGGCAACATGTACTGTAGTAAGCTTGTAGATCGGCTATTTTCAGTTTTTGCCATTTATTTGGATCATGTTCACCTATAATGTCATGCTAAAAAAAATAGCAACGCCCGGTAGAAAGTGGTTAACCGGCTTCCTCTACAGCTTTCAGCAGAGCAAAATCCATCCCAAAATATGTGACAGTAGTTGTAATGGATTTGCCACTGACACTTACAGCCAGCCATTTCTAGGGTAGCTGAAGGACAAACCCTCGAATGTGTTTTCAATATGTGACAAGTGCCGGTTGAAGAAAAAAATGACTACATTTCATAAATGCCAAAGTGTCCCTTTAACCTTTGAATGGGTCCATTACAGCAGCGAGTAGAGATAGCGTGGCAACACACTGGCGTGATTTGTGTTGTCACCGGTGATGTTGTATGAAACAGGATTTTCCGCCCCCGAGTCTCCTGTAAAATGCATTGGTCCAGGTGCGATGGCAGCGTAATGACTTCTCCCACATGTACGCCCGCTATCTGAATTATTCCAATGAACTGGGATGCATTGCTGGCTTTGTGTCACCTTGATGAGGTGTGTGTGTGTGTGTGTGTGTGTGTGTGTGTGTGTGTGTGTGTGTGTGTGTGTGTGTGTGTGTGTGTGTGTGTGTGTGTGTGTGTGTGTGTGTGTGTGTGTGTGTGTGTGTGTGTGTGTGTGTGTGTGTGTGTGTGTGTGTGTGTGTGTGTGTGTGCGCGTGCGTGTGCATGCGCACATGCCTGTGTATGCATACATTATAGTCAAATGATATTGGCCCCTGGCCATGTTTGATGTGTGCAGAATGAAATAAGAAGTAGGGAGCAAGGGAAGGAGACAGTGAAGGGAAAGGAGAGATGGGTGTGTGTGTGTGTGTGTGTGTGTGGGGGGGGGGGGGGGGGGTTGGGGGCACTGGATGTTTTCAGCCGTGTCTCTGAGAAACAGATACTGTACTGGATCATCATTGGAAAGCATTCCATCATTGCCTCTTCCTCACCCTTTCTCCTCCTCCTCCTCCTCCTCTGCCCTGCCACTACCCCCTCCTCCACCCCCCTCTCTCACACATACACTTTATACCCTTCCCGCTGCCCCGTGTTCTTGCTCTGGACAGCAAATCAATAGGAAGAGCTGTTTTGGGGGCTTAATTATGTGGTTATTTTAGGTTTTTTTGCCTCCTTGGTCCCTCCCTCGCTGTTTCACGGCTGAAGGCATTTTATCTCACAGAAGACAGGGCTGTTTTTCAGCCTGCCCGGGAGGGGAGGAGAGGAGAGGAGAGGAGAGGGGAGGGGAAGAGAGGGGAAGGGAGGGGAGGAGAGGAGAGGAGAGGGATCAGTGAGGAGAGGAGAGGAGGGGAGTAGGAGAGGAGAGGAGAGGGGAAGGGAGGAGAGGAGAGGACAGGGATCAGTGAGGAGAGGAGGGGAGTAGGAGAGGAGAGGAGAGGAGAGGGATCAGTGAGGAGAGGAGAGGAGAGGAGAGGAGAGGAGAGACGAGACAGTGGGAGATGGTAGGAGTGAAGAAGAGGAGACGACAGGAGAGAAGTGAAGCAGAGAAGAGAGTGAGACAAAGAAGATGAATAAAGACAGGTGACACCCTGCTGTCTCCTCTTCACTTCTCCCTCTTTCTTATCTTCATTGTCTCATCCTTATAATATATATCGATCGATATCTATCTATCTATTCATCTATCCGTCTATCCGTCTATTTATCTATCTATCTATCTATACCCTATATATATCCTTTATGTCACCAAATATGGAGAAACAAGTTTGTTTTATTATATTTAGTTTTTTTCTCACCCTTAAATTACTCAGCAAATTCAATGAGGCAGTCCGTCTCCTGAAAACTCACATTACCTTTTTTCCTCCTTTGGTTCTATTATTATTTTTGTTATTTTATTTTGTATTTTATTCCTCTCTTTGGTCACCGTCCCCCTTTGCTTATTAATTAAACTCTTATGTTCTCAACTTCTTCTAATTATGTGGCGTTAAAGGGGGAAATAGTTCAACACCTCTGGTAATTATCCATCAAGTGATTATTCATTTGTACAAACCCCCACTGATCACTGCTCCGTCCTTGATGCAAATTAATCCTCTGATGAGCAGAAATTGCGCCAAGTGCACATAAAATATCTATATTCATTCCTTTTCATCGCTTTCTTTTTCTCTTTTTCCAGAAGTTCAGCCATTTTTAATTTCACTGATTCTCTCTGTGTTTTGGGGGGAGTTCTTATAGAATTGGAAATTCCCACAATGTGGACAAGAGTTACCTAATAACTCTCATCCCTCCCCTGGCTTTAACGGCTAATTAGCTTGATAGGCTTTGCCTTTCATGTCAATCCCGTTGCTATGGAGACTTGTGAAGGAGCCTCCGGTGGTTTATAAGGCAGTGTTTCTCAAACATTTTCATGCCAAGGACGGACCCCCAAATTAATATTATGTGTCTGGCAGGGGACCCTATCTGAAAATATTTTGTGCCAGGGACCCCCGACCCCCGTGCTAGATTTGTGTTGTTAAAAAATTTACCAAAATGTCCCCCAAGAATTGAAGATTTGGGGAAAATAGCAGCAAAAATTGCTATTTCAAAGAGCTAATGTATATAGGGTTAAAGTGGTTAAACTGATTTAGCTATATTTAATTTTGCTGGGGTCCCCCTGGAACCTCCTCAAGGACCCCTGGGGGGTCCTCGAACCCCACTTTAAGAACCACTGTTCTAAGGGATCTCGTTTTTTCTTCTTTTTCTCTTTTTTTTCTCCGGAGGGGTCATAAATTACAGTGCGTGTGACCCGTGCTGACATCCAGAGGTTGGCTAATGGGGCGTTAGCTAGTTCTTTCATCAATCTATCTGTTCCTCTGTCATTCTTAATTGAGTTTGACTGGGCCCAGCATACTTTATTGGCTTATGAGTTGAGAACAATATGCCCTTCTGTGTCTGTGTGCGAGTGAGAGATGGAGTTCACGCTCCTCTGTCTTTCCCATTTACTCTGGCTCTGTGCTCATATTATGGTACCCTGTGACCGAAGCCCTCGCACCCCTACCATGACCTCATTGTGAGCTCACCGTGTGTGACACTCAAAGTAAAAGTACCAATACCACAATGTAGAAATAATCTTGTTACAACTTGTCTTCAGTGACTTGCTACGTTACGTGTTAAGTATAAAAGGCTTGTATTAAAAATGTTACGTATGAAAGTACAACAGTACTGGTTTCTAAATGCTTAGGCTGCAGTACATCACCAAAGTAAAAGTGCTAACATTTTGTCAAAATGTGTCAAATTGATTTCAGACTTAGCCGATCTGCAAGCTAACAATGCGTCGCATTGTGATAGCTGAAGTATTAAACAGGGCAGCCGCGTAATTGGTTAATGTATGTAGTAAAAAGTACATTTGCCTCTGATAACTATAAAATATTAAAACATTTGAAATACTCAAGTCAAGTAAAACTAGCTCAAAATTGTACTTAAGTACAGTACTTGAGTAAAGCCCTCGCACCCCCACCATGACCTCACTGTGAGCTCATCATGTGTAGCCATGGCAATTAGGACATAACTAATGACACTGTGCTGTTTCATTTCCTCATTCAGATGGAGTGTGTGAATGAGAACACCAGTGGTGGAACAAGTATTCAGATACACAATTTTACTTAAGTAAAAGTAGCAATACCACAATGTGGAAATACTGTTTCAAGTAAAAGTCCTGTATTAAACAATTACTTGAGTAATGGTCAGGATGTGTAAAATGCTCCCTCTTTCCCCCCTAGCTCAATTGTAAAAATGTCAGCAATTCAAATCCGGGGTAGAGGAGGAAAGTTACATAGTGCAGCAAGTACAGTACTTGAGTAAATGTACTTACTCTGCGTACTTGACACCACTGGACATAACTAATGACCATGTGGTATTTCATCATCACCCAGGCTGATGGTACATGCGGACCCTGTGCACTGTTTTTTTTAAGGTTATTTCAATGTGATATATA
This sequence comes from Gymnoscopelus braueri, assembly GCF_963280865.1. NCBI lineage: Eukaryota > Metazoa > Chordata > Actinopteri > Myctophiformes > Myctophidae > Gymnoscopelus > Gymnoscopelus braueri. Next base: position 34,091,393 of record NC_137616.1, on the reverse strand, counting down.
GCTTCATATATCAGAGATGTGGATCAGCACCATGACCTGCATGAGCAGACCAGTTGAATATGAGCCACTCAGTGTCACCATAGATACACAGTAAAATCCTCAGTTTAATGCATCCATATTAAATTAATCTAAATAATAACAATAATAAACTTTATTCATTTAGCACTTTTCAAAGTTTACACACACACACACACACACACACACACACACACACACACACACACACACACACACACACACACACACACACACACACACACACACACACACACACAGACACACTTTCACAACCACTTGTATATCACGGTTATACTGTAATGATCAGTTTTATGATTGTTCATTGATTCTCTGAGAGGCTGAGCATTTTCAAATACAGTCAGTTCTACCCACATTCACTTTGCTTAACTTATCTTATTGACAGAGCTTATTGAAAACTAAAGGACAACTACATTCAGAGGTAATCGTTGCAGTCAATATAAAAAAGATGACCTAATATTGAATACTACTATACTATATACAGTATGTAAATAGCAATTAACCTAATACTAATGCCCAATGGACCAAATGAATGCCTCTCAATCTGTTTCCCAGCTTGGACAGATAACGTATAGCATAAACAAGGGTATTTTTCTTATTGCCCGGAGATGCAAAAACTGCGTATGTAGATAAACACGTCGTTTTCCCACACATACACGCTAACAAATTATTCATCCTCTGATAAATATATTTACAGCCAAGTAAATCATATTTGTAATCCCCTTCATCCCGTCCCACAAGGACTGGATAAATATCTCAAAATGGGGGTATTTCTCTTTCATTGTTGTTCTTATCATTCTGCCAGAGAGCAAAAATAAAGGATGAGAGAGAGGAAGAAAATAGGAGAGTGGGCACAATATTACAGAGAGACATGGGGATTGAAAGAGAGAGAGTGAAAATGTGTGAGAGAGAGAGAGAGAGAGAGAGAGAGAGAGAGAGAGAGAGAGAGAGAGAGAGAGAGAGAGAGAGAGAGAGAGAGAGAGAGAGAGAGAGAGAGAGAGAGAGAGAGAGAGAGAGAGAAGAGAAAGGCAGAGTGAACAAGGAAGGGAGAGAAACAACAGAGGAATATGAGAGAGGTACAGAAAGAGAGAGAACGAGAGACAGATTGGAGTATCCCTCCCTCTATTCTCCATCGCACTCCTGGTCCAGGCTAAAGCAGCTAATGGGCTTGCCCAGACGCGCCTAGTGGTTATTGAGCTGGGACTGACTGCAGTCCCTTAGCAAACAGGCAAACAGGCCGGGCTAAGAGGCTCGCTGGCCAGCTGGAAACATGATATCATCTGTGCTAGTGGCACTAGAACACACAGACACACAGTACAGACAGACAGACAGACAGACTGGCAGGGTGGCAGAACACAGCCACCTGCAGTGATGGAAAAAGTACTCTAATTTTTTACTTAAGTAAAAGTATCAATACTGCAATGTAGAAATACTCTGTTACAAGTAAAAGTCCGGAATTCAAAAGTACTAATGTACCAAAAGTATAAAGTACTCATTATGCAGAATGTCCCATTTCACAAGTTTTCAAATGTATAGAATGTATAAAAATATTTTGAATAGCAGAATAGCAGATCTACAAGCTCACAATAAATCGCATTGCGACGCATTGTGAGCTTGTAGATCGGCTGTTTTCAAATGGCCGAAATGTATATACGGGCTGAAGTGGGTAATGTATGTTTTGTAATAATAATCAAAATCTACAAAGTAACTAGTAATTCATGTTTTCAAATAATTGCAGTGGAGTAAGAGCATACTATTTGCCTCCGAGATTTAGTGGAGTAGAAGTAAAAGTACTGATAATTGGAAATACTCCAGTAAAGTAAAAATACCTCAAACTTTTATACGTAAGTACAGTACTTGAGTAAATGTACTTAGTTACTTTATACCACTGCTCACCTGTGACGTCGGACACGCTGACGGATGGTCTGTGGGGAGGACTGATTTGTGTCGGCTGACAGACAGACAGGCCAAGCCAAAGTGTAGTTATACACTAAATCACACTACCACCACGTCCCGCTGCACACGGTGCAAACGGCGTGGCTGAACGCGCACGCCCACACGCACCCACACGCACCCACACGCACCCACACACTCCTACTGTGTATCATCGCTGTCGGGCAGAAACCTCTTATCTCCATATTTTAACTTTTTTGTGTTTACTTTTTTCGTGAACTAACTCTTTGACTGCCAGAGTATTTTCATAAAGTACTCCCCCATTGCCAGCAATTTTCGAGTTTTTTTTAGTTTTATATTTTGAAAATTTTCATGAAAATAATTGATCAGACTGTTTTATAAAGACGCAGCACAAATCCGCCACTAGAGAGCAGCACATGACAGCCTGATCAGCTCCTGGGGTCACTGTTATCCTTCTTGAGCGATTAGACAGGGAAAACCATGAAAACGGAAGTGACGTCGTCCCAGATTGTTTTGATCGCCAAAATTACGATGTGATACACGACGGCGATGACTGATCGTCACCCAGACCATAGATTATAGAAGAGAATCTGTCCGTTTGTCTGTCATACCGTGTGAAAAAACCGTTTTTTTTACCTATTCTTGACGAAAATGACTGGGGGAAAATAATCAAAAAACGGAAACGGAACCCAGGACATGAAACCGGATGCAGATATGGGTGAAGTAAGTGGAACTCGAGAATAACATTGGATTTTAAGCAGCATAGCGCGATCAGAGATTAAACAATGAACGCAAATCCAACGCGTCAAACGCGTTAATGGCGTGGGTGGATTAAGTAGTAATTGACGCGTTTTCGAGTCAATGGCGTTTATAGAGTTAAAGGAGAGAGCCAGCCTAGAACAGTATTGGGTTTGATGTGCCCATAATAATTCACCAACATACCTGATGCGTTTGATTTTTTTTTCATAGAAGCCCCTGTTGTCCATGCTGGAGACCCCCTCCCACCGGCAGAATGGAGCCTAGAGCATAATCCTAATTCGGCTGTTTTCGTCGCTCCAAACATCCTCTCTATGTAGTGTCCTGGCACTCACACATGCACTGTTTGTCACTAATGAGCTGCCGTTCCTACAGAACTCTCGCGAGATTCCCGCGTCCCGCGATATTTCGCGTGTAGCGCTCCCCCTCCCCTCATGAGTGACAAACAGTGCATGTGTGAGTGCCAGGACACTACATAGAGAGGTTTCATGAAAAAAAAAGTTTGGAGCGATGAAAACAGCCGAATTAGGATTATGCTCTAGGCTCCATTCTGCCGGTGGGAGGGGGTCTCCAGAATGGACAACAGGGGCTTCTATGAAAAAAATCAAACGCATCAGGTATGTTGGTGAATTATTATGGGCACATCAAACCCAATACTGTTCTAGGCTGGCTCTCTCCTTTAACGGCCCCTACTTGATCAAACCACAGCGTCACACAAAAGCATCAAAAGTAGCAGATCCACAAGCTCGAAACGCGGCACAAAGTGACGCGTTTCGAGCTCGTAGATCTGCTGCTTTTGTCGTTTTTTTAAATTAGAATCCCGAAAAGTAACAGTTTTGAACACATGAGGTTTCCACCCGACAGAGACGATAATACCTACAGGATGATGTGACGGCCCTGAACCAGAACATTGTATGTTGTCGTGACGAATCCAGACAGATGGTCACGGGATACCATGTTACATAAGTAGTGACGTGTTTGTATGATTGTGCTCCTCTCCGTCTTGTCTCTTTTTTTTTGTCCGATTTTCGGTCAGTTATGAAACAAATAACGACTTTTCGACTGTTGTTGATGGAAAGAAATTGAATCGTTTGGATTTGGGGATCCACATGTGAACGGCGTGGCTCCAATGTGGGCCAGCCATATACTATGATATATGACTCTATATATATATATATATATATATATATATATATATATATATATATATATATATATATATATATCTGGGCAAGGTCCATTGTCTTCCAGTACAAAACTGAAAGTAAATATTTCTAAAAAGAAAAAGTGGAAAATAAATAAATAAATAATGGAAGTACTTCTGTGGCTTTGCTGGCATTGTGCACAACAAATTTACCACTGATCGGTCCAGTGGTTTGCGAGATTAGCTCAGGAGACACACACACACACACACACACACACACACACACACACACACACACACACACACACACACACACACACACACATAATGAAAGCAGTCTATGACCCTTTCGACTGCTAGCCTCCTGCAAGCAAACGCCATAAAAAGTTAAACAAAAAACAAGCAGAGGTTTCATCCATCTATGGAAGTAATGTACATGAGTAAAAAAAGGGTTATACCATTCAAGATAGGCTGGCATATATACTGTAATTGACTCTTTTTACCTGAAATTAATTGAATGCCGTGGATCTAGGAAGTTTCCGTATTAAGCCCTATTAGGACTAATATCACATGATGACCTTGGGGTTTTAGTATGCTTAGCCTGTTCTAACAACACACCTGAGCAGAGTTCAGATGGAGTTGCAGCTGTTGCCTAGCAACCTATCAAACATGCCACCGAAGTGGTCTTCACAACCAGCACTGCATTGTGGGATGTTTTGGGTCATGGCCGTAATCACGTAGCTGTTTACTAAAGCTTCCTTACACTGGGTGTTTGTTTATCAATTTGTAACCCTGAGAGTGTACAAATGGAGGATTTGATTGTGTACTGTTAGTTCCGACTGCGTCATAGAGAGAGAGAGAGAGAGAGAGAGAGAGAGAGAGAGAGAGAGAGAGAGAGAGAGAGAGAGAGAGAGAGAGAGAGAGAGAGAGAGAGAGAGAGAGAGAGAGAGAGAGAGAGAGAGAGAGAGAGAGAGAGAGAGAGAGAGCGGCGCGCACGCAAATATGGAGGTATACACATATAGACAGAGATGTACAGAGTGCATACTATGTAAGTGTCTACATTAGCATAATGTTAATACGGTATGCTAAATAAAATGGCCTTTGACCTTTTGAGTGTGGTAAGGATTTTATGCATGTGAGCAAGTCCATTATGTCTGTCAGGCAGCAGACGTATAAAGAGAGAGACAGAGATAGAGAAAGAGCCTCGCCTTGCCCTCGGCAGAAATTCCTCCATAACCGGCGGCAGGGAGTTTTTTTTAAGGCATGAGTGTATAACCTGTGATTCATCCAGTTTTACAGGGCACTTAGTGGATATGGATAATTCATACAGATCCCAAAGGCCCCCCAGGGCATCGTAGACGTAAACAATATATATTCCCATATTCATCTGAATGAGCAGTGTACGGAGCATTTCAGCCTCGCGCACACAATGGAGCAACCTCCCTGTCTGGAGGAGATTGATTAAATACTCATTTGTGTGTGTGTGTGTGTGTGTGTGTGTGTGTGTGTGTGTGTGTGTGTGTGTGTGTGTGTGTGTGTGTGTGTGTGTGTGTGTGTGTGTGTGTGTGTGTGTGTGTGTGTGTGTGTGTGTGTGTGTGTGTGTGTGTGTGTGTGTGTGTGTGTGTGTGTTAGTGTGTGTGTATGGGGGGGTGCACGTTTGGGTGTCTCCCTTTTGATTTATCAGGTGCTCAATAGCAGGCCTCAGGATTAATCACTGCAATGATATACTGTGCCAAGCTATTTTCTATAGTGCTTCATTTTAGGATGCACTGACAATTTGCTGTGCGTGTGCGCTCGCGCATAGCATAGCTCCACTTGAGAGAAGCAGTTTAGCATTATCAACATTACAAGAGAAGACTTTTGATCTGCACCGAAGCGTGCGCGCGTGTTAGTAGGGGGTACTAAGTGAAAAATCGTTACGCGGCGGATAAAAGCATGAAATTTGATACAGATGTCCCTTGGGTCATCCTAAAACATCCTAGAAGGGGTGCCCAAAAAAATCTTAAACAGGAAGTGACTTATGGACAAAATTCAAAATGGCCACCTAAACTGTTGACCGTTGACTCAAAAGACACCAAAATAATCTCCAAAAAGCATAAAATGTGGCACACATGTCCTTTGGGTCATCCTAAGACATCCTAGAAGGGGAGCCCAAAAAGATCTGAAACAGGAAGTGAGTTATTGACCAAATTGAAAATGGCCGCCTAGTGTTGTCGATTGACTCAAAAGACAACTAAAGAATCTCCAAAAAGTATAAAATGTGTCACACATGTCCCTTGGGTCATCCTAAGACATCCTAGAAGGGGTGCCCAAAAAAGTCTTCAACAGGAAGTGAGTTATTGACTAAATTGAAAATGGCCGCCTACAGTGTTGGCGATTGACTCAAAAAGCCTATAGAATCTCCAAAAAGTATACAATTTGGCACTGTCCCTTGGGTCATCCTAACACATCCTAGAAGGGGTGCCAAAAATAATCTGAAACAGGAAGTGAGTTATTGACTAAATTGAAAATGGCCGCCTACAGTGTTGAAAGATGATGCAAGATACCTACAGAATCTCATAAAAGCATGAAATGTGGTACAAATGTCCCTTGGGTGATCTGAACGCATCCTACAAGGGGTGCCCAAAAAGGTTTTAAACAGGAAGTGACCGCCTAAAAGCAGTTGACACAAAAGAAAACATAAGGGGACGTCATAAAAGTGTATAATTTGGTACGTACATTGAGTGCTTCTTAATATATCCTAGAAGGGGTTATTTATTTGTTTGCTTGTTTATTAAACTTTTTAGGAAGGGACCATGTTGAAGAAATTCTAAAGGGCTGTTTAAACAGTTGACCATGGCAGTCTGCATATTATGCAGACTCAATACGACAGGTTATGCAGTGCATAACTTGCCGTATTTTGTAGTCTACCTTCTGTTTTCATTTCTACATCACTTATTTATTTTACTTTCTGCATAATTTTTTTATTGTACTCTTTGAATCTTCTTTATTTATCTAACTCTCTGCATATTCTCATTTATTTTACTCTGCATCTTATCTTACTCTGCATATTCTTATTTTACTCTCTGCATCTTATTTATTTTGCACTCTACATCTTCTTGCTTGTTTTACACTCTATCTTCTCATGTATTTTCTTCTTGATCATTACTGTTTTTTTGTGATTAGTGTTTAGTAACTACATGTATTCATGTGTGCCATTTCGCAATTACCAGCACATTGGCATAATGCTCTGCAAGGTAACCCAGCATCCCGGCATCTACACTTTCTCGAACAGAAGGGCTCAGCTTTGCAGCCACACTTGAGTTCTCTACAAACTTAAGCAGCCTCTGGCAAGAGTGTCCATAAAGGTGTCCACGAATCAGCGACTTTAATTTATTTGTCAGGAGATGGTAGAGATTGCATAGCTTTCAGGCTTCTGGACCAAATGCTAGATTGGCTGCTCGATTTGAATATTGTAGCAGTGCAGCCCGTGTGGGAGGAGTGTTTTCCATTGAGAGACTATTCAAACTTTTTTTGGCACCCCTTAGGATGCATTCAGATCACCCAAGGGACATTTGTACCAAATTTCATGCTTTTATGAGATTATTTTTTATGAGTGTCTTTTGCATCATCTGTCAAGACTGTACACAGCCATTTTCAATTTAGTCAATAACTCACTTCCTGTTTCAGATAATTTCAGGCACCCCTTCTAGGATGTCTTAGGATGACCCAAGGGACATGTATGCCATTATGAGATTCTTTAGTTGTCTTTTGAGTCAATCGACAACACTGTAGGCGGTCATTTTCAATTTTGTCAATGACTCACTTCCTGTTTAAGATTTTTTTGGGCACCCCTTCTGGGATGTCTTGGGATGACCCAAGGGACATGTATGCCAAATTGTATGCTTTTATGAGATTCTTTAGTTGTCTTTTGAGTCAATAGATAACACTGTAGGCGGCCATTTTCAATTTTGTCAATAACTCAGTTCCTGCTTAAGATTTCTTTGGGCACCCCTTCTAGGATGTCTTAGGATGACCAAAAAGACATGTGTGCCAAATTGTATGCTTTTATGAGATTCTTTAGTTGTCTTTTGAGTCAATCGACAACACTAGGCGGCCATTTTCAATTTAGTCAATAACTCACTTCCTGTTTCAGATTCCTTTGGGCACCCCTTCTAGGATGTCTTAGGATGACCCAAGGGACATATGTGCCAAATGTTATGCTTTTTGGAGATTCTTTTGGTGTCTTTTGAGTCAACGGTCAACAGTTTAGGTGGCCATTTTGAATTTTGTCCATAAGTCACTTCCTGTTTAAGATTTTTTTGGGCACCCCTTCTAGGATGTTTTAGGATGACCCAAGGGACATCTGTATCAAATTTCATGCTTTTATCCGCCGCGTAACGATTTGGCCATTTTTTGTGCTTAGTACCCCCTACTATGTGAGTGTGTGTGTGTGTGTGTGTGTGTGTGTGTGTGTGTGTGTGTGTGTGTGTGTGTGTGTGTGTGTGTGTGTGTGTGTGTGTGTGTGTGTTGTGATGTCAGTGAGGAGGATGTAAGCTACTGTATCTGGGTCAGGAAGTGAGTCACTCTCCAGTCTCTCTTCTTTTCCTCTCTTCTCTTGAGCCTCAAATCACTGAGTTGTCCACTCTGCTCTTTGAACTGGATGATACCATCAGCAACCGGCCATCCGTGAATAACGCACACACACACACACACACACACACACACACACACACACACACACACACACACACACACACACACACACACACACACACACAGTGTTACAAGTGATTGCTTTTCTCGTAACAATTGGCTATCCTCAGCAGCCACATGTAATCATCAGGAGGCTTTCACTGTCCATAACCTTCCATCTCTGTAGATTTAGTTTCCAAAAGACAACAACCGAGCAGGAAAAGTACCTCTAAAAATCAATGTGCAAACAGGCAGAACGCTCCTTCCATTAAAAAAAACACATTTATTACCTTCCATTATAATAACATTTATTGGTGTGTTTTGTTTTTGATGGAGAAAGTGATTGCTCCTGCTTACTAATGGATTTTTGTACCTCAAACAAAGGTCCAAGGTTTGTGGTGCTTCCCACAATTTCACATTGTGCTACTACTACCAACTTGATGTTTATTTTAATTTAATAATATGAAGTTTAAGTCAACTATTTATTCGCCATAAATAGCCAATCTACAAGCTCACAACGCGTCGCGCAGAGATTTGGTGTAAGTGAAAAGAAGCGGTCTAAGTACACTAACCGTTTTACTAAGAATAAAGGGTTTTAAGTGGGTAAACATTTCAAGAAGACAAATGGAGGATGTAGTTATTTGGCCTATTGGAACTGAATTCTGAACAAATCGTTGTGAGATTGTAGATCTGCTATTTTCACAATTTTTTAATAATATATTTTAATTCCCCCAGTCCTAGAATTGTAGTGGAGTCAAAAGTACAATATATGTCTTTGAAAATGTAGTGCAATGAAAGTATCCAAACATACAAATACTCAAGTAATGTACTTAAGTACAGTACTCAAGTAAATGTACTGAGTGAAGGGCCGTTCACACTGAGCAATATAACTATATCTATACAAAATATAGTTTAAAAAGTCGTTCTAAGTCAAGTGGATGGCAGAGTTCATACAGTACCAAAAAAAATAAATGGTGAACGATATAATTATAGTTATCATTATAGTTATAGTCCTCAGTGTGAAAGGCCCTTTAATATTGTCCGCCACTGAACAATACACTAATAGTGTCGATACCGTGTGAGGGGGGCCCTTCAAAACCGCCTATACCTCGGTACACATGCAGTACGTGCGCTGCGCAGGGAGTTATAGGTACAGCGCAGCAATTTGACACATTATTTTGTTTTGTAAGCCTTCTTACCCGCTGCATCGCCCCCTTTTCTTCTGGTACAAGCGATGACAGTACAGTGTGGCACCGAAGCCGATTAGTTCTACCCAGGGACTTGGCTTGGATAGCACATCCAGCATGTTGTATAGGTTACATCTGTGAGTGGAGCCAGCAGCTTAAAGGAAGCCTGGAGTACACCCTGCCAGCTCTCCGCTGAGCTACATGTCCCCTACGACGCCATGGGACCGCTCGACTCTCTACCCACGCATGATGTGTCAGCAACACTAATCCTGTCACAACCCCACAATCCAAACCCTATCCTCATTTATGTATCCTTTCCCTCCTTTTCCTCGTTCTCTCTCTCTCCCTATCCTTGTCTATCTCTTGTGTTTATTTTTTTTCATTTTCCCTTCATTACTGTAGCTCTCTCATTATAGTCTCTTGTCATTCCTATCCCCCCACCCCTCTCTATACGTCCCTACCATCTTCAACCCCGACCCTCTATATCAGTGGCTCTCAAGCATTTTCATGTCAAGGACCCCCAAAATGATATGTATTTGGCCGCGGACCCCCATCTCAAAATATTCTTTTCCAGGGACCCCCAGAAGCAAAGATTTGAGTTGAACAAAAAATATACGTATTCAAAGATTTGCACACATTTTTCACGATTTTTCAAAAAATATCAGATCTACAAGCTCGTAGCGCTGCACTCGGTGCCGCGCTACGAGCTTGTAGATCTGATATTTTTGAATAGCCAAAGTATAAAAGTGGTTAAAACATATAGAACCAATGCTCTATATGTTATATACATGCCCTCCCCCCCCCCCCACGCTGTCTGAACGAATCAAAACGCCACGCTGCCGCCGTTTGCAGACAATCTAGGACACGCGATGGAACAAAAAAACAAAAACTAGGAAAAGAAAGTCAACCCCTCACTCACTCCATATCTATCTGACCGCGCCAGAACGGAGCTTATCAGCCTCTCTGCTATGTGACGAGGGAGGAGGCGGAGGGGAGGCGATACCCACTCCGCTGTAAAATGTATACCCACTGTGGGGCCATAGAGTACATATCAGTCAGAGACCATGGGGGCCGCGTATATCGCGCCGCTGCTTGAAATGTCATGTGTGTGGGTGTGGTGTGCATGTATGTGCTCGTGCGTTTGAATGCATGTGACATTGTGTGTGTGTGTGTGTGTGTGTGTGTGTGTGTGTGTGTGTGTGTGTGTGTGTGTGTGTGGCGTGCAAGTGTCTATGTGCTCCTTTAAAGCTTGAGTGAGTAGCTGTGGGGTGAATTAACGGTTCCAGTGACCTTATGTTCGCCACACACAGCAGAGAGACAGCGAGGCTTCATTAGCCCACAGGAAACCGCCTTCATACCAGACTATAGAAAAACCATGTCCGTATTGCCTCCTATGCGCTATTTCCGACTTTATGCATCCATAGTAATGCATACTGTACCAGTGTACCTGCCAACCCTCCTGATTTGACCAGGAGTCTCCCGATTTCAGACCTTTTCTCCTGGCCTGCTCGTGGTTCGTCATTTCTCCTGATTTGGGGGAACACGGCAACCCGTGTCAGAGGTAAACTGTGCTATGTGATGACGTCATGGCATCTGCATGGGTGTTACACACCCCACTGAGAGCCAGGGGCCATTCATGTTAATTTGCACTCTTTGTTGGGTTTCACAATGCAAATAACCAAGGCGGTGTTTTGTTGGAACGCGCAAATGGATCTCTGATGCTCTCTCTCTCTCTCTCTCTCTCTCTCTCTCTCTCTCTCTCTCTCTCTCTCTCTCTCTCTCTCTCTCTCTCTCTCTCTCTCTCCCTGCCCTCTGTGTTTCTGGCAAAAGTAGAAATCTCTCTCATCAATGAAAGAGTGGGAATATATAACACTGTTACTGGCACAGCGGATGATTCGAACCCCCAGTCTCCGCAATGGTGGGCAGGATCTTAAACCCTGTATCATCCGAGCGCCTATCCAGTGTTTAGAAACCCTACTGTACTGTTATTACACTTAGATGTGTTTATGTCCGTAGTGTCAAAGTTACATACAATAAATCTGTAGGTCTTGAGACTTTTCAAAATTCAAGTCAATAATAAATACTCTATACTAATATTGGTGTTTAGCTTAAGCCACTGTGCATGATCGAAAATGCTCTCCAGCTGGGGAAAGCACAGCAATTTCACCAACATGCACGTTTAGAATACAGTCATAGCAAAACTCTGGTATCAATAATAAATACTGCATACTAATATTGGTGTTTAGCTTAAGCCACTGTGCAGATCGAAAATGCTCTCCCGCTGGTCAAAGCACAGCGTTTCACCAACATGCACGTTTTAGAATACAGTCTGCGTGCTTGCGGTTGGTAACTGATAACCCAGCCGGCGTTAATTATTGCAGTAAACACAGATGTACACCACCGCCTTATCTAACCTCCTCGCAGTGAAGCCGATGTGATTGATGACTGAATGGGGTGATTATCGGAGGAGGGCATTGATCACGGCAGACAGGATCGATGGCAAAGTGCTGGCATTGATCGTTGCGGTGGATGTTGATGAGGTGCACAGGGTTTGGTGCTGTCAATGTGTGGGACCGCTGGACAGGAAGTGCATGGCGGCGCGGCTCAGGGGGTGAACACAGTGTGAGGGTCATCCAGGGGTAGGTGTGGGGGGGGGGGGGGGTCTTCATTGACATGACAGAGTTTGCTGTCCAGAAGGAAAGTTTGCTTAACCCATTAAGACCTGCGGCCGATTCTACGAATGTCTTCTAAATCCCAACATTATTCTGAAAAGAAACATGCATCACGTTGTGATGCGTGTAGCTTGTAGATCTGTCATACAACATAAAAAGATGAAATATGGAGGTGCAAGGTTTCTGCCCGACAGCGACGATATATTTAAACCTATATTGTGCCTTTGAGTGTAAAGTCAATAATGTAATGCACTGGTTTTTTGAGGATGGAATACAGCGAAGGGGCCTAGTTAAACGTTAAGGTGCAGAACACAAAAACCTTCAGCACATTGCTTTCACTTTGCACAACTTCCAAAACACACAAACCGATGTCATATTTCTTAACCATGTATCTGCCCAATTCTTCAGTTTCTTTCTTTCGTTCTCACACACTCGTCATTTCATATATAATCTCAGGGCAGATCCAATGACAGGTCTTCTTTAATCACAAACAACCGTTCCGGCGGCTTAACTATAAGCATGCCGCACTTAGAAGCGTCAGCGTCAGCATCGACTGCAGAGATAAGCAATTGTTGCCTCTGAAAAGTAAATGTGCAGCACAAACTGGTTTGTGAAAAAAAAATTGAACGTCTGCGGTGCAGATCGTTTTAAACGCATCACAGAGTAAGAGCAGACAAGAGCGAGTGAGAAGAGAGTGCACACGCACCGAATGGCCAATTGCATGCTTTTTTCTTCCCCGGCAGACAAATGTTGGCATGTCTGGTTTCCGGGAGACTGGAGACTAGATTTGAGCTGGCAGGTAAGGCGGTTTGTAGCCCACTCTTGTCTCATAAAATACTGTCACTCGGCACAGTCTGCCTACAAATCGTTATGCGTCTGCATGCAAGTGTGTGTGTGTGTGTGTGTGTGTGTGTGTGTGTGTGTGTGTGTGCGTGTGTGCGTATCAAAGCTTCGGAATGGGTCTGTGCTGTGTATTCCACATGGCAGAATGGCTCCTAATGGAAACTGGCACTCCAGGCACACACACACACACCCCCACACACACACACACACCCCCACACACACACACACACACACACACACACACACACACACACACACACACACACACACACACACACACACACACACACACACACACACACACACACGCGCACGCACATACACAAAACCAATCACACTCATGTACACACAGAGAGAGATAGTTACAGGACTCTATAAACACTTGCACACAGACAGACCTACAATTACACACCCCACCTGTTTGACACACACACACACACACACACTTGCACACACATTATTCAAAAAGAAATGGGAACCATCAGTTCTGCAATGTGTATTCAGGTCGGAGACGGCTCTGTTCATCCCTCCGTGCAAAAAGAACACAAAAGTCATGAATTGCATCTCCTTTGAGACATTGATTGCGGAAATGAGTGCAAAGCAAGTCAAGAGATCTGTTGCAACATGAAGAAGGCACGGAGCCCGGGGTTCATGTCTCTTTGTTCTGACAGCCGGGGGCATAAGGCCACCTCTCTATTTTGGTCGTAGCGAGATCATCATCAGAGCCCGGTTCAGATCGGAACGGGAAATCCAGAAGATAATCGTTTGGATTGTATTTCAGCTCGACTTTAGGAAACCAGTCAACCGTGCTTTCAATTGTCATGCACAAACATGTATCCACAGATATGGGACTATAGCAGTGGTTTTCAACCTTTTTTCGTGTCAAGGACCCCCAAATTGACACATATTAGCCCACGGACCCCCCATTTGAAAAGATATGCCAGGGACTCAACCATTTTGATTTCTTGGGGGTCTTAATCTAGACTGTATCATCATCATTAGTGTTCATTTAACTCTGAGAGTGTACAAATGGAACCAAATGGACCCGTTTCCATTTGTTTCAATTCAACAAATTCAAATTAAACAAATGGAAATGTTTCCATTTCCATTTGTTTCAATTTGGTTTCTAACTATTAATTTGGCTGGGGACCCCCTGGAACCCCCTCAAGGACCACTGGTGGTCCCCGGACCACTGGTTGAGAACCACTGGACTATAGGATGATTCAAGTCCAACGGGCTATAAATCCTCTTCTTCTTCTTCACTCCCAAAACACACGCCATACCCCTGGTTAGCTCCCCCAGAGTTATTCAGAGGTCCTGGTCTAGAGCTCATGAAAAACCAAAATAGGCAGTATAGGAACAGATGCATTTTCCAGCCAAAACACATTAGAGTCAAACCTCACAGGGATCGTTCCACTCTCTCAGATAGCCTACGCTAATGCACACAAACCACCGCACGTTGCACACTTCCGCCACAGAACCGGTCCCCGTTATCGCCACTTCCCCACTCAACATTCACTTTGTCATGAATATGGCGCTGGGCCGGTGACCGTTAAACTGTCCCCAATTGTCTAGTTAGAGGCATCTGGACAGGAGCCAAAGAGCCGATCGCATTGCCCTTTTATCTTTTCCACGGCTTTCAAATGGAGTGGAGACATTCAATTTAAACGTGTAAGGGCAGACAGAGGCACGGCTTGCGTAAGGAGTACCACACAGCGGTAAGGGGAATCAAAGAGCTTTAACCCATTAAGACCTGAGAAGATTCTAGAAATGTCTTCTAAATCCCCCCAAAAAATTGGGAAAAAAAACCAATATTTTTTTCCTCGATTTTTCAAAAATAGCAGATCTACAAGTTCATAGCGCGGCACTCGGTGCCGCGCTATGAGCTTGTATATCTGCTATTTTTGAATAGCCAAAGAAATCTAAAGTGACACAGATGCGTTCCAGGTATCAATGGGTTAATTACCCTCTCGCAACGAGAGATACAAGACACTGATCGAAAGAAGGATTGTGCATGGAGAAAAAAAGAGAGGGAGAAATGATGGAAGGAAAGCAATTAAGCAAGAAAGGTGGAGTGACGGAAGAAAAAGACGGACATAAAGGGAGGGAAGAGGTGATGGTCGAAGAGATTGGAGAGGGAGAGAGCGGGAGAGAGAGAGAGAGGGAGAGATTGGCATTATCTGCCATAATATTGGCTGAGCTGACTAATACTGTTCCTTTATGCTGCTGAAGGGCCCTCAAGGTTTTAAATCGCTCCCTTGCTTTCATTATCTGCTGTTGGATTGGATTATGGAGTCCTGCTGAGGTATGCCATCAGGCAGTAACACGGCGCTAATAATCTGCTTTGATTCGCTCGTCTCTGCAGATATAAATCTGCGGTCCCAAAAAAAAGGCAGCATATATTTACAGATGTTAATAACTTGTTGTTAACGATCGTAATGACACAGAGGGTCACTGTACTGTAGCACATGGCAGGCATGTAAGCACGGGCAACAAATTACCCTGACCGGAACAACCCTAGCACACGTGTATTCCCAGAACAGGCAGGTACATAAATAGATATCATGCATAGATATAGATACTGTGCATAAATTATACAAATGCACAAATGCATAGATAGTGTTGGTGGTTATGCATGGCTATGCATTACAAGTATGCATTATCAGGTCAAACATTTTTTTTAAATTGTAAAGTAAAGCATTTCTCTCAGAAATTCAGTTATTCATAGTTTAACCGATTAAGGCAGTAACAGTAACAGTTTTTCCACAGTTTTTCAAAAATAGTAGATCTACAAGCTCATAGCTATGAGCTTGTATATCTGCAATTTTTTTGAATTGCAAAAGAAATCTAAAATGACACAGATGCGTTCCAGGTCTAAATGGGTTAATACCATTGAATCAATTTGTCAAAATATAATACCCTGTACCAACAACGGGTGTTGCACTTTACTGTATGAGTTGGTTGTGTTTCAACAAAATGCTGTCAAACTAGCATTTTAATAATACCCATACATATTGCGGTATTTTTCTCTGTTCTATTTAGCATGCCCTCTTTCATTTAACCGCGGCTAAATACCCATCATTTTGGATGGTCCTTGACATGAAAAAGTTTGAGAACCACTGATATTATAGCAACATAGGTTTTTCCAGAAACCTGTTAGGATTTAGAAGACATTTGTAGATGTGTTCCCGCAATTGAATGGGTGAACATGAGAGTGTACAAATGGGATCGTTGACAGATATAGACTGTACATATATACAGTGGTGGAAAGAAACTAAGTACATTTACTTAAGTACTGTACTTAAGTACAATTTTGAGGTATTTGTACTTTGCTTGAGTATTTCCAATTTCCAATACTTTTACTTCTACTCCACTACATCTCAGAGGCAAATATTGTACTTTTACTCCACTACATTTATTTGAAAACTTTAGTTACTAGTTACTTTTCAGATATAAATTATTACATTATAAAACATACATTAACCACTTTAGCCCTATTTTATACCTAGGCTATTTGAAAATAGCCGATCTACAAGCTCACAACGCGTCGCATCGCGACGCGTTGTGAGCTTGTAGATCTGCTATTTTCAAATATTTAGTACTTTTACTTTTGGTACTTTAAGTACATTTTTATGCCAATACTTTTGTACTTTTACTCAAGTACATTTTTAATTCTGGACTTTTACTTGTAACAAAGTATTTCTATATTGCAGTATTGGTACTTTTACTTAAGTAAAGAATTTGAGTACTTTTTCCACCACTGCATATATAGACAGATAGACGTAGATTCGGGAGGTTGGACTTATTATAAAGCACTAGAAAGCGGAGAGAAAAGGCACAATCCCCTCCCAGCCTCTATTTTACTGTTGCCGCTGTGTCCCAGTAAGGGGGTGACAGTGGGACAAGCCAGACAGCCAGACAAAGTGGAGGGGTTGAGGGGGTGCTCTGCTGGGAACTGGGCGGTAAAGGTCAGTAAGATGAAGATGGGCTCTAGCACAAGGACATAATTGGCTAGGCAGAGAGCCAGCCTGAGAGAGAGAGAGAGAACACAACACACACACACACACACACACACACACACACACACACACACACACACACACACACACACACACACACACACACGCGCGCACACAGTAGTGGTGGCGGAGCAGCCAGCTACTGGGGGAATTGAAGCCACATGAGAACACAGAGAAGGGGAATGGTTGAAGGTCTTGACAAAGATAGTTGAGTGCTTCATCCATTCACCTTACCTTTCTGCCAACCCCCCCCCCCCCCCATCTATCCCCCCCCCCCCCCCTCGTTGCTGCTAGAACCCCTCCTTATTTCTTTTAATCTGCAATGTGCTCCATCTCTGATTTTCTTCCCTCTCTCTATCCATCTCTCTCTCTCTCTCTCTCTGTCTCATCCTCTCCATCTGTGTGTTGCAGCGCACCACCACGCTCCTGTCTGCCCCCCCTAACTTTCTCCTTTCTCTCACTCAGGAAACTCAGTTTTCATTCTCCCCACACACACTCCCCGTTGCTTTTCACATCAAAATCAATTTTTCGAGGTTCCTCCCTCGGCAGTATTTCACTGTCGTCATCAAAACAGTCTCTCTCTCTCTCTCCCTCTCTCTCTCTCTCTCTCTCTCTCTCTCTCTCTCTCTCTCTCTCTCTCTCTCTCGTTCTTACTCTCTTCTCTGGAGTGGCACTAGTCTTCATCGGGGCCAGATTCCAGCAGAATACCAATGGTACTTCTATTGAATGGTGCAGCAGTGCCCATCCAGCCCAAAGATCCTAATCTCCAGTACGGATCCATTTCCCTGTTTTTCTCCTGTCAGAGGAAGGACTCAGAAAGTTGCTCCTCTGAAACAATGGGAGGGGTAATCATGCATCATTCAGGGACTTCTATATCGTCCTTACACCATCAGCGCTTCTCAAACTGGGGTCTGGGGACCCCCAGAGGTCCTTGGGGGGGAGTTCCAGGGGGTCCCCAGCCAAAGTAGTTGTTACAGCCTCACAGTCATTTTTTACCGATTTATCCATTTTAATGTTGGCTATTAAAAAATAGCAGATCTACAAGCTTGCAGATTTACAAGCTCACTGTGAGCTTGTACATCTGCTATTTTTTATATATTTTGAAAAATATCGACAATGTTGAATAATGTTTTCGTTTGTTTTGACATAAATCTTCTCTTTCCGGGGGTCCCTGGCACAAAAAAGATTCAGAGGGGGGTCCGCAGCCAAAATACACATCAATTTAGGGGGTCCTTGACACAAAAAGGTTTGAGAACCACTGCCTAGCTATAACACAAATGTTTTATCTATTAAGGCACGCAGGGAGGGAGGATGGTGTCGGTGAAGGCCGTCCCTCCCGGCGTTGACAGCTTCACCGTGCCGCTCATTTACATTGATAATGGCGGGTAATAAATACTGGCTAGGGAGCCATGCACCCGCACCCTCCTCCACCCCACAGCGTACACCACTCTCAGGTGTGTCATCAAATAATGGCTTTTTGTAGCTTCGGGGGTGTGGCGCATAACTTTACATCAATTGTCACTCGCGTGGTGGCATGCACGTACGGGCGCTCCCACAGATGCACGCCACTAGCGCACACACACACACACACGCACACACACACACACACACACACACACACACACACACACACACACACACACATACACACACACACACACACACACACACACACACACACACACACACACACACACACACACACACACACACACACTCAAGTCCCCAACCCACCCCGTCTAACTTTAGGGAATGCCATGCATAACAATGATTGCCCCAATGTCATGGCAAGGATAAATGGAGAGAGAGAGAGAGAGAGAAGGAAGGGAGGAGACAAAGAGACAGAAAGGAGGAGAAGAAGGGACAAGGACAGGGTTGAAGGGATGGCATCAGTGTGAATTTAAATCTGGTAACGGATGTAGAATGTTATCTTGGTAAGTAAACAATAGCAGGATAGAAGGTGGGGGGGTTGGGTTGCCATTTTCATTTCCGGGACCCCAGTCTCTACTGTAAAATCCTCAGTGTAAATGTAACTCTGGAGAGTGTAGAAATGGAACCAAATGGACCTTCGACTATACTGCGGGTCCATTTGGTTCCGTTTCTACTACCGTAAGGTTCCAATCGGGACCCCTGGTGGTCCCTGGACCCGACGTCGAGAACCATTGTGTTAGAACAGTGGGTTTTCAACCTTTTTCATATCAAGGTCCATTATTTATTCGACATTTGAGCCACGGATTCACCATTTGATGAGATTTAGCCTCTCAGACCCACAAGACTTGTTTTCGTTGGATACGATTTTGTCCACAATTCCATGCTGTATTGGTTGTTGGTACCAATAGGAGAGATAACAGGCAAACGGTGATCACAATAACAATTCTTTAATGAAGTAATGCAGATGTTTAACAATAATTTAACTCTTGAGAGCGTAAAATGAAACCAAATGGACCCGTAAGGGTCCATTTGGTTTCATTTTACGTCCTCAAGAGTTAAAGTTCTATAAGGGTCCATGTGGTTACCAACTCTCCATCATTTAGCTGGGGACCACCTGGAACCCCCTCTAGGACCACTGGTTGAGAACCACTTTGTCAGAAGACAGGCTGTGGATGTGGAGAGAGAGAGAGAGAGAGAGAGAGAGAGAGAGAGCTCCACTCAAGTGGCCCACACGCTGCAGACCTTGATTTAATGTGACTGCTATAAGTGTGTGTAAGTGAGGAGATGGTTGGAGAGAATGAGAAGGATGGCTCAGCGTGTGGTTTTGATCCGCTTGATGCTTCGTATGCATCTCGTCTCCATCCTCCCAACAAACAATATCATTGATATTTCACCTAGACGTTTCAACACATATCTGTTTAGTCACCGCAGCTTCGGTATCTGTTTTCAGCTTTCAGTGTTCAATGGTCATAATTAAGCAATAAGTAATTGCGTCGTTCAGTGTTCAATGGTCATAATTAAGCAATAAGTAATTGCGTCGTTCCTGATCTGTGGCAGAATCTGGCACGCTGTAAACATCCTGAGTGTTGATTTACAGCAACTCACGAGTGTAGAATTGGACCCTCAGGGACGAGGGTGCATTCGGCGATCCACGTTTCACTGTCCCGATGTCCTTGATATAGGAGCTTCAACCGAACAAGGTGACCCCCAATTTCAAGTGCTTTATTCGCCATCCAACTCTCCTCTTCTCTCTCTCTCTCTCTCTCTCTCTCTCTCTTTCTCTCTCAGTACAGTACACAGTACTCTCTGAGAGAGAGAGAGGGGGAGGGGGGAGGGGTGTTGTTGATGATCCCTCCCCTGCTGTCATCCCTTCTCATGGGAACTCTTTATGCGTCTGTGTAATGTTATATTGATTTATCGGCATGCGTGAGCTCGATCCATTTATCCCCTACCGTCTCACAGAGAAATATGAGCTCCATTGATATGTTCTGGACGAATAATCCCCGTATTAATCGAAGCCAAAAGGTGTTGAGATGAGACACGGACTGAAGAGCATAGTGGGGGGGGGGGGGGGGGGGGTTGGAATTAAGCTAATATACGCCAGATAGAGAACGTGATCAAGTCGGAACCTCAACAGCGAAACAAAAGTTTGAAATGGACTTGATGAACGCTCTTTGTTTGGGACTTGTTTTATTATGTTTTATTGTTTGCAAAAGTATTCGAATGAAATTAGAGGGACTTCTATAAAAGGGATCCTTTCTTGGGGGTTGCATCACCTCCCAATGGCATGGCAACGGAGTGCAATTTAATACGGCGTCTCTTTTAATTAAAATTCAGGCAGAGTTTTTGTGAGTGGCAGATTAGTGCTTAAAGAGATCCAATTAAAGTGTTTTGGTAAGAGAGGGGCTCCGGAGCCTGTTGGGTTTCCTCTTCGATAGATGAAACACCTCGAAGCCAGTGCCCGATAGCGCCGATAGCGAGAACATTACATTAGTGTACAACCGCCGAGGCGGGCTGCTTTTGTATGCCCCCCCACCACCACCCCCGCCCGCCGCTCTCATCCCCCTCTCCTGCCCTCTTTTGCTTGTGATGGTACACAATCAGTCTGCCTTTGAGAGAGAGCGCAGGGAAAGAGAAAGATCCAGATTCACAGCATCGAGCCTCCCCTCGCTTTCAATAGAGCCTGATTACCATCGCTTTCTTGTGGGACGCCCGCTGCAAAACAAACTGTGCAAGAAAAGGGAAGAGCCGACTGTTTCTGAGGAGTTTGTTTGGTTTTTGTTCGTTCCCTCTCTTTCCCCACATCGCAGATACATCTCTACATCTTTTTTATTTGATTCCCAAGAGGCTTGAGCCGCTTACAAAAGTCGATTTGGATGAAATGGAAATATTAAGCGTGCTTGTGGTTTTTGCACCATTTACTTACTATGAATAATGAGTCTTTTCTCACCACAATCTTTTGACACGAGATACATGGCCATCACGGAAGCCCTGGGTGGAACATATGTGTCAAAACCTCCAATGGGTAATGGTACATGAGCTGTCGCCCATATTTCTCCATGTTTGTTTCCACCCGGGATCATTAATAGTTTACCCCCCCCCCCGTCCCCCCCGTCCCCAGCCTTCACCCATAATTACCGCACCCATGCATGCAACGCTTCACTGACCCCCCCCCGTCTCTTCCCCAGCATAGCGCTTTGCTCTAACTATTAGCGAGGCAATCAGCACGCTGGATGTAATGTAAATATTTGCCCTGGGCAATCGTATACGAACCTCACAGTTTGCTCATGTTATGCATATGAGAGTGCAATGGGTGAAACAAGCACTCATGTATAGATATGGTGACACGTATAGACACACTGTAAATAAATTTGGGGCGCATGCCAAATTAGATTTAATGAAGCGCATGCAATTGCACACACAGAGAAGCATGAAGGAATTTTGCACACAGACTGTGTGTCCTCTTTCCTTCCTCTCCCGCGGTCTATGTACAATACAGTACGCACACGGATGCAAACATACACATTAGTGCACACAAACACACACACACACACACACACACACACACACACACACACACACACACACACGTACGTGCGCGCACATTCAAGATTAAAGAAACATATACTTCTGAATTTAAAAACAATTTTATTAGCAATTAAAAACAATCAAGATGAGCAATACTTAAAGTGCAGTTAGATGTCAGAAAATAGACCGCATACATTTAGCAACAATGATCAACAAATATGGCATATAGGCATATTTGCACAGTAATTCATATATCAGTCAGTGATTCTGTTAGACTCGACAACTTGCAGCTGTGGAGGGCGGGGGGGGGGGGGGGGGTCAGTCTTGTGGCGTGTGTGTGTGAGGAGAATATTTAACAAAACTTATTGCACTTTGCCCGCACACATACACATGTACACAGAGCGAGTGACGGCTATTGATATTCCAAGACAGCCATCATTCCGAGAATCTTTGGGGATGCTTGGACGCAGGGTTCCTGTTGTGTTCCCAGAAGGAGAATAAATCAAGAGAATCAAGAGAATAAATCAAGAATTGATAAAAGTTTCAAAACATTCTTCTCTGAGAAGCTTTTGATGCCCTTTGTCTCACTTCACACATGTCTTATGATGAAGAGCAGACGGTCTGAATTAGATTTCCCAAAATAGACGATTTGCAAGCTCACAACATGTCACATTGTGAGCTTGTAGATTGGCTATTTTTGAAGATTTTTAATGAATAAAGATATGACCAAAATAGGGGCACCAGGTTGAAAGTTGTTACAAATTGGGACACATGGGCTGTATCATTTCCCTTACTGATGTCATAACAAAACTCATTCAAATAATGGCCGATATCAGCAAAACCATGTATCAACCTGTCAGACTGAACCGCAAGTCAGCATGTCTGGGTTGGTCTAAGGAGGTTTCATGGTTGGTCAAGACTTCTTGTTGACTGTATGTGCACGCCACGGGCACTAAGGTGCCTTCCTAGCCATTTTATCCACTCTCGCTTCTCTGACTAATTGTCTGTCATTTCACATTGTCAGTATCACATTCTGACAGTGTGGTGATGTCTCCTGTCAACACCATAAGTACTACTGGTAGTAATATAAAAATAAAATAAACGGTTGTTTGTTTTATACAACGTCGATAATGACCTCCTGGTGGCAGTAGTAAGCCCCTCTAGTGTAGCTGCCCTCTGCGACCTTTTAAGCTTGCCCTTAGTGCTGGTGGCCTGACCTCAGCCAGCGGTGTTCATTTCAGTGCCAGGCCGTCACCTGTCTCTAGAATTACCGGAACCATCCATCAAAATCCAACAGTCACCTCCCAGCAGCTCTGCCACGTCCCCTGCTGTCACGCCGCCCATCTGGGCCAGAGCGTTCGAGCAGCAGGGACCCCTTGACGGAGATGCACTACCTGTCTGGAGGCTGCCATGACAGGTTTGGGTCAGGAGCGTATAGGAGGGTGTTTTCCGTGTGAGACGAGGGAGTGAGGAGGGGGTTGGGGTGGGGTTGGGGGGTTTGCTCATGCCCTGGCCAGCTGCTTTCGAGATAAGAAGACGCGTTTCAGTGATAGATGTTGACGCATAGTAGATGTTGACATGTGCTAGCGAGGAGATCTTGACATGCTATCAAGCATGCATGAGCTAGCTGCTCAGAGAATGAGATGCTCTTTTTTTTCATGTTTGCTTCTGTACTCGATGACACCAGGCTTGCGTGTGTGTTTGCAATTCGCTTTCAAATGTGGACGGAAAATCAGGCCCCGCCGTGTGTGATTTCATTACCCTATGTATTGTGTTTAAATGAATCTCCGGCATGGCTGCCGATCCCATTCAGCATGTCATTATTCCACCTGCGCCCAATGGCCGTGATACTTCAAGGTGACCAGAGCATATGCCCGTGTTAATATAACACCCAACAGTGCCAGGAACTCTCCAACGCTTGCAGAAGGCCTTGGCCGGCTGCATACAAAGCAGTCCTTTGTGTTATGTATGTAATATACATACTCAAAGCTCCACCATAAAAGTTATTTACGGCGCTCTCCGCATAGCGTATACGCTACTGTTTATGCATCCCTCAGCCTCCTCCTAATACACACCTATCAGAATTCATCACGGGCAATGCATTGAAATGTAGTCACATCCTGATAGGCTGTGTGTGTGTGTGTGTGTGTGTGTGTGTGTGTGTGTGTGTGTGTGTGTGTGTGTGTGTGTGTGTGTGTGTGTGTGTGTGTGTGTGTGTGTGTGTGTGTGTGTGTGTGTGTGTGTGTGTGTGTGTGTGTGTGTGTGTGTGTGTGTGTGTGTGTGTGTGTGTGTGAGAGAGAGAGACTATGGCACCGGTTTCCCTATTAGGTAAGACCATAGATTGATGTCTTCTCTTTGATGAGACGAGTGTTTATGTCTAGACTGTATAATAGCTTTTCTGTAACCTTGTCTTTTGACTGCGTTCCAGTGCAGGGTTGTGTTGGCCACCAGTTTCCCCACACCTTGATATTTTTCGTTTGTCTTTTAACAGAAGTTTGTTTCCTACCAATTTTTGTGTCTCTGAACAAATGGTGACATTCCCCCGGGCGCAGCAGAACAAAATGCTTCAATATTATAGCGGTGTGAGAAACGCCTGCTACGTGTGGTGGTAAGTATTGTTCCTGCAGGACGAGCTCGGGCCCTTTGGCTGGCTGAGGCCGTTTTGTCAAAACGCAGCTGTTGGGGTCGACTGTTAGGGTTGTGTTTTCTTTACAGAGCAGAGAGGTGTGCAAGCCTGGTGGAAAGGATTGCAAATCAGCTTTGCCATTTAGTCCGGGGACAACTTGAACTTTTTGAAATGTCCAATTCTGTCGCCACCTCTTTTCACCTCCTTCTCAGCCGCACCACAAACAGCCTCACGGCCAGTGAGAATGAACCTGTGCAAAACGGTTCACCTTTGTTGTTAGTTTACATTATGCCACGTCATTTCTTGCCTTTTTCGACACCCTTAGTCAATAGGAAGCACTTTTGGGTGACAAACAACCGGCTACTAGCCAATACGAATGGATTATGGGAAAAAGTAGGTTTGTGAAAAGCAAATACCAGACAGCTGTGCAGAAACACGAGCAGACTGATTCATGAGTATTCAGTATGTTCAAACAGGCTGACTCAGTACTGTATGTATCGGACACTAAAAGGATTTGTTTGTTACTATTTGCCCAACTCTAGACTGGATTGACCTTAGAGTAAACCTGGAACACCGACAATGTTCTATTTAGGCATATTTTAACAGTTTATGGACATTGTACTGGCGAAAATATTTTAACTTCCCTTTTCAAAGCCAAGTTTTAGCATGGATGTCTATAACCGTTTTGACATCTCTTAAAGGGTTTATATTTAGCCTGTAGTGGAGATAGGGAACTAAACAGTCGCCTAAATTTGGGTGGCATGAACAGGGGGAGGGAGACAGAGATAACGATAGAGAGAGACGAGAAGAAATAGGATCATCCAGGAGCTTATCTAGCAGGTACATTATGAGCTGACACGCACACATGCACACACCGCGCACACATACATACATGAGAAATACCCACAGACACATCCATGCACACAGCCATACATATACTACACACATACACATGTGTTCATTTTACAGTGGAGATGCATGAGAGTGTGGGCAGAGCCTTTCAAACATTTCAAAGTCAACACGCACACGCACACGCGCACACACACACACGCGCAGCAGCAGTGGCAGTGGCAGTGGAAGCAAACAATAACAGAGTCTTTTTTTGGTCCAGGCTTTAATTAAGCAGACGCTAAGACACACTGAGAAGCCAGCATGTTCCATGCCACTGCCCACAGACTGCCCTCCAGTCTCCCCTGGGCCCACTCAGCATCACCCCAGGCAGACTTATCCAAGCATTGGCTACAGATCAGCATACACAGGCCTTTACAGCACACACACACACACACACACACACACACACACACACACACACACACACACACACACACACACACACACACACACACACACACACACACACACACACACACACACACACAGAACAGAAGACTCACGCAGTCATGCTGGCTCAGAAACACTCACTCACGTTCAGACGTACTAAGTTTGCACGCAGGGGGTAGTCTTGCACACACAATGAGATGCTTTCCTCGCTCTCCCTCTTCTCCTCCTTGTCTTGCTCTCGCGTCCTCTAAACCCCCACCATAGCACCCCACCTGCCCATCACCAATCCACACCTTTGGGATTCCATTAATTACAGTTTTCTCGCCCCGTCGTCCCTTTTCTCCAACCCTCTCAACGATCGGGGCCTCCACCACTCTTTTATTTTGAGATAGGCCGCGTGCCATTGGGCTTTTTTGAGTGCCTAACGGAGTTCTTTACCTCCCTCCCTGTCCCTCGCCCCCGATAAAGAATTGGAAACGGATAACGGAGGAGAGAGGTGAAGGGCCGATCTCTTTGTGGCTCCCTGGGTAAATCCTTGAAAGTAGATGGATTGTGACGCATCCTTGAGTCTTCCTTACTTCCATGGCTTTAGCTGCTTTTTACCAGGTTGCTTGCCTGGTCTAGGAAGAGACTGATCAACTACTCAACACTTTCTAAACACTTTATAGCGACCTTTTCATCGTTGGCTGTCCTTCAATCCTTTAAAGGTTTCATGACATTCAGTTTTACAACACATTAAAAGTCTTTGTCAAGGTCCTTCAAACGTGTATACAAAGTTTTAACTGAAAATTCCACTCTAGTGAGCCATTGCAGGTGTTTTTCTCACATTTCTAAAGCCTTTTCAACTGCAATGAAAAAAGAAATCTTTGCCTGCGGGTGTCGCTGTTGAGGGATTTTGCCTGTCAAAAAAATCATCACCTCTGCTCTGCAGAGGTGATGATTTTTTGTCAATCTTTTTTTGTCAATCATCACCTCTGCTCTGCAGAGGTGATGATTTTTTCATAAAAAAAGTGAAAATGAATGTCATAGAACCTTTAAGCCAATGGGGAGACTTCCCTGAGACTTCCCCATACTCTGAACGACGGGCGTCCTCCCATGCTTTGGGAACATAGCCCAGAACAAAAGAAAACGTGTGGTCGTCACCACCAAACAAACTATAAAAAAAAAAATGTGGTCGTTGCCACCAAACAAACTATAAAAAAAAAAAGAAAACTGTGGGGTCTTCGACGCCACCAAATAAACTATTGACTTGACTCCTCATACACACACACACACACACAGCGCCGCCTCCAACAGCGAGCGAAAGGGTACAGGACCACGGCGGGGACGCTGGAGAGAGCAACCTGGTATTAATATGACTGCGTCATCATTTCTTGTTATCTGAGGCTCAGTGTCCTTGGCCAGGGAGGTGGAACTGGGGGAGTGTATTGGTACAGTTGGTACAGTTGGGAGGAGAGGAGAGGAGGATTTATCATACGGTGCCTTTAAAAACAACCTCAGCTACACACTTATACTGACCATAATGTAATCAGCTAATCTACCCCGAAGCTTGCGTAACCCCACCCAAACAACACAGGACCACAATCAGAGCCAGACGCGAGGCGTACTTCACTGTATCGCTTCGTGGATTGTGATTGACACCTTCGGTTTCGATTGGCTGAACATTATGTACTGATTGCATCAACTGGGCAACGAGAGATCAAGCCTGGTGCACTTACATGTACGGGCACTGTACAAAGTACATGATGTATGTTTGACTGGTTGTACTCTCACTTGTCACACTGAAATATGAACAACCTGTAATAACCAACCCCTCTGTCAACCTTGCCCTTTTCATGACAGGCTTCAAACTTAAATTGGAAACTCTTTTTCGTGTGGAAAAAAAGAAAATTGAATAGAATTTTGGCAAAGGGGTTATATATGAAACCCAGGAAGGAAATGACTACACAGTAAAATCATCAGTGTTCATTTAAGTCTGAGAGTGTGCAAATGCAAACCAAATGGACCCTTACGGGTCCATTTGGTTTGCATTTGCACACTCTCAGACTCAAAGTGAACACTCAGAATTGTACGGCGCAAGCAAAGTTTCTTTCTGTGTCATCCTGTCAGCGCCGTATGCCATTATTGAGAAGGGGGGGCAGTTTCTCATCGGAACCCATCCGAGACATTAAGGCGTGATAGGCAGTAATGCCTTTGCCGCATAGCAACCCCATATCCCATCCGTCGCAGACATTGGCGACCGGGCCCCTGAGGTTGCTATGCCAACCCAGCAGACACAGCTGGCCGTATGGCGGAGACAATGAAGATGTGTTTCAGCCCGACGACCGAGACAAACCGGCGGCGCGGGGGGGAACACATCAAACTGAACTAAAAACCCAGTTGTTGGACTCGAGTGTGTCTACGGCAGTGGTGTACATAGTAACAAAGTACATTTACTTGGTACTTAAGAACATGTGTTTAGCATCTGTACTTTACTTGACTATCTGTATTCTGATTCTGTATCGTTGGATACTTATTACTTTAACTCCACTGCATTTCAAAGGCAAATATTGTACTATTTACTCCACTAATTTCAACCACTTAAGCCCTATAGTTCAAATAGTGAAAATAGCAGATCTATTTTCACTGATATTCATATAATTGAAAATGTCTGGGAAATCGTGGGAATATTACACCAATGCATTGATATTAAAAATATATACTTTGTGATTTTTACTTTAACGCATGTACTGTACTTTTGAATACTTAAACCCCCCTCACCCATTTTCAACTTATCTATATATAATTGGAACTCTCTAATGCTCATTATAACAGGGCACCATTTCATACTGTCACAGAGGAGGGCTGTGGACAGTTCAGAAACCTGCCTATATAGCCTACCAGTGACATCATTGGTAGGCAGGTTTTGTTATTTCATTATTTTCTTTTTTCTATCAATGGAAGAACAATGGCTTCTATCTCAGCATGCTAACGTTCCAGGAGAATAAAAAGGCTGTAGTTTCTATTGGCTTGGAATCCCCATTGGTAGGCTCAGGTTTCTGAATTGTCCATAGCCCACCAAACGAGGCATAGAAATAAAAGCGCTATATAAATGCACCATTTACCATTAATAAGGACCAATTATGAAGATGAGGTTTAAAATGGGTGAAGTGCTCCTTCTAAGTAATTCTAAAAGCAAGTACTCGGGTACTTTAACTCAAGTACAAATTTTGTCAGAGCAATTTTCACTTCAGTCAGTCGAGTCACATTCGACCGGGAGTATCTCTACTTTGACTCAAGTACTGGCATTGAGTACTTTGTCCACCCCCTGCTAATGAAACGTATCAAACAGAACTACAAACCATGTTGTTGGATGAATGCGTCTTTGGTTGATTCTGAAAGACAGAGACCTTTGATTATCCATTTGATTGTGCTGCTTGTTTTTCTCCGGTCACTGAGTAGTGTTCTGGTTCAAGGGCGTTTTTTACTTCACTTGATGTCTCCCATCAAAGGGGACATTAGGCCCCATGCAAGACACTGCCTCCTTTGAGCGTAGGTCCATTCATCTCTCTTAATACGTCCTTTTCAGATTGCATGCGGGGGTATCTGAGATGAAGAGTTTTCTTCCAGCTTCTTTTTATAAATAGCTTTAGCTCTAATGAAAAAGGCGACACCGCGTGTCACGAACCGGGGCGTTTCTCTAAAAACGCAGGGCGAGGAGTTCAAACTTGCAGCTTGCTGTCTTCCTTTTCTAACGGTGTTATTTTATTTTCCGCTCGGCAGTTTCATTTAAAGGTGTCGTATGCAGAAGTGCCTCAATTATCACCTTGCATAAAGGCTTTCGCACTCTCCCGGGTTAAAGCCGTCTGAGAAGAAGATTCAATTGCACAGAGCCTACGACATCATCGACTTCAAATGTATTGTGTGGATGTCGGCCGGTAAGCTTGAAATTGCAGCTAAGCCACTTCAGAGACGACCAGCCAAAGCAAGTAGGCTAAGGCAGATAACCCCGGTCATAATTAGCATTTTGTCACTGTCGGACGAAAACCTTGTATGTCCAATATATCGCGAATGGATCCAATGTAGTTATTATTTATTCACAAGCTCATCTTAGTATTTTTCATTGGGTAAATAAAAAAATATTGTTTTCTTTAAAAAAGTCTGAAAATAAACATTAACATGAATCCAACATAGCAAAGATAATGTGTACATTATTCAAACAAACAAACAACAACACTGTTGGTAATGCTGTCAAACACATGCAGCATCACATAAAAGAAAAACTTTTCTAGCTTGGAACATTTCCAAGCTACTCTCAAATCCCTCAACGTTCAACAGACATTGATGAATCAATCCGCTAAACATGGTGAGCTAGCTTTGAAAGCCTCTTCCATCAAGTTGCATGGAAGGCTTTCTTTAAAAAAAAAAGTAGATTTTGGTATATGATAGCCTATACAGTATGTAGCAGGGTTCCTTGCTTCCTCTCTGTCTCAACTAAGCGGTCCTTGGCCCAAAAAAAACATTGAAATAGGGGCATTCATTTATGAAAAAGAATAATTAAAATATGAAATATGGAGAGGAGATGCAAGGTTTTGATTGACTACTTCACTGCAAGGGCAATTTGTAATGCCGTGGCTGCTGAAAGGAGCCAGCAAAACATACACACAAAAAAACTTTCTTGCTCGATAGGCAAAAAATAATAATGTGACAAGTTTGTGAAGAGTTCAGAGAGGAAAAAGAAAATCGTGTCCAACTGGGGTTTTAGTTGTAGTAGGAGCTATGACTGGGATGGGATGATCAGAAGCTGAGGTTGCTACAGTATGTTGTATTTGTGTTCGAGGGGTTCTCAGATAGTGCTGGGAGAGAGAGAGATGGAGAGAGATGGAGAAAGAGAGAGAGAGAGAAGCAGAGAGAGAGAGAGAAGCAGAGAGAGAGGGAGAAGCAGAGAGAGAGGGAGAAGCAGAGAGAGTGAAAGAGAGCGAGAGAGAGAGAGAGATGAGTTCTGGGCTCTGCACGAGGCTTTGGCAAAGGCAAACAGGCAGCACTGTCCTCTAGGGACGATTCAATTATAAATGATGCTTCCACTTGGAACCACCTTGCAATCCGTTATTCTTTCGGAGATCTTCCTCACCTAATCCTCAGCAGGGTTTGGCGTGGCCTGCCTCGGCACTGATACGCTTCAAACATAGGCACGCACGCGCCGCATGCCGCGTGTCATGCATTATGAATGATTGGGAAGGAGACACTTGTGTCCTAATTTTTTTTGCCGAGAGGAGTGTGAACATCAACACCCAGAGCTTGGCAGAATGCTAATTTCCACTGCGAGTATGATTGAGTCCGGAGTATTTCGTCGTGCAGCTGTCCCGGCTATTTCTCTCCGTCTCTTCATCCCCATCTCAAAGCTGACTCGTGGGGTTGACTCACGCCACCCCTCTCTGTTATTCCTCCGTCTGTCTCTCTCTTTTTCTGCATCTCATATTATCCCACCCCCCTCCCTCCGTCTCCATGTCTGCGACGTGCAGCACTAAAGGAAGCAGACAGTTATACTTTGTTTGCCTGCGAGCGTTGAAGTGGATGTCTCTGCCGTTGTACTGCGCTCCTTCCTGTTCAGACTCCCACCCCTCCTCTCCTCCTCCGCCTCCTCCTCCTGCTCCTCCATGTCGTCCTCTTCTTCCTCCCATCTCATTCTCTGTCCGGAGAGAATAAGAACCGACACTTCCGGAGAAGAAGGGGGAGAAAAAAAAAAGTTCAACCCGTACTTTCTGTCCACCGTCTCCACCGTCTCCACTACAAAGTGGACAAGTGTCAGTGATGAGAGGAGAGGGTGTGAGACTGCCTGGGTTTTGCTGTAATGAGGGTGAAGGCGTTCAGCTCACCTTCCAGCAGTGTGTGCGCGTGTGTGTGTGTGTGGGTAACTGTGTGTGTGCGTGCGTCTGTGTGGGTGTGGGAGTATGGGAGGAGGTAGTGTATTCACGCCTGTGAGAGTTACATGACTGCTTCTTTAATAGATGTCTAGTGAATGTAGCTTCCTGTTCGGCACCTACCTGAAGATGATTTGACACTGAGCCTGTTTCGCACTAACCCAGGCGTTGCATCCGAGACTCTCCCTCTCACACGCTGTCTCTCCCTCTTTCGTTATCCTCTCTTCCTCCTCTTCTCTCTAGTCTGTGAAATAGCAATCCTTCTATACTCTCTTTTCTCTCACCACCACCTCCATCTTTTTCTCCCCACTTCCTCTCCAGCACCGCGACACAGATGGCAAATCAAGCTGCTCGTCATGGCTGAAACGTGTCAAGCATGCTTGTCACCGCCTATGCTGAAGGGTGATGGAAGGAAGGAGGTTCTTTTTGGCATATAGCCGTGTCTCGTCTTGTGTCATGTCGAGGGGGTTCGCTTTTGGAGCCCCTAGTTTTAGTTGAGTGCTGTCACCCACAGTCCAGCTATAATGTTTTACATGGTTGCTGTCGGGCGGAGACCTTAAAACCATTACTTTCCAGGAAATGGAATAAGTATAGCCTCTGTTCCAAAGGATCCAATGGTGTTATTATTTGGTCACAGGCTCTTGTAAATACTTTTCATTTGTTTAATATTTCTAAAACCCGCAGTCAGACTTAACCCCTTTGACTTTTTACCAGCTTGCAAAGCACGTTGGTCTAAGAACAGACCGACCTACTAGTCATCCATGTGTTCGACATATTCATCCATGTGTTCGACATATTCGCGACATGTTTTCAATCATTGGCTGTCCTTAAGCCAATGGGGATACTATCCCATACTCGTCCTCCCAAGCTATGGTACTAGACACGCCTCTCGCCTCTATGCCTACTATACACGCCTTCCGTCGGTTCAAATCGCCGTGAGTAATATATAGGACAAAATGCGACAAGTTGTGCACTTGTAGGTCGGCTACTTTTGCTGCTTTTCTGTGACACATGACGAAGCAGGGCATTGATTCCCCCCCCAAAAAAAAAAAACATTCAAATTTTAAATATGTAGATACAGGATTTCTGTCCGATAGCAGCGACATGAAGAATTCAACGTCAGAAGTGTGACCATTCTTGGCCATTGAGAGAAAATGCCCTGATGAACGTGCTCATAAGTGAGAGTGGGAATCCTCTCTCTATGCTCAGGAAACTCGACTGACGTTCAGGGTCTCTATAGCCTATATTTTGCTGCAAAAGGAGCTCACCGTATTTAGGGCAGTTTTTGCTTTGTTTAGATAGGCCAGGAGAGAGACAGGAAACTGCAGGGCAAAGAGGCGGGAGAGATGTGTGTGTCTAGGGCGGAATGAAACCGGGGACGGTGTGATTATACTGGATGCACTAATCAGTCTGCTACCGCATCTCTGTATTGTGTTTGACATTTCATTTGTTACTTAGCCTACTGACAGTGGTGGAAAAAAGTACTAATATGCTCTACTAAGTAAAAGTATCAATACTGCAATGTAGAAATACTCGTTACAAGTAAAAGTCCGGAATTCAAAATGTACTTGAGTAAAAGCACAAAAGTATTGGTATCAAAATGTACTTAAAGCAGCAAAAGTTGAAAGTACTCATTATGCAGAATGTCCCATTTCACAAAGTTTTCAAATCAAAAATAGCAGATCTACAAACTCACAATGCGTCGCATCTTGTGAGCTTGTAGATCGGCTATTTTCAAATGGCCGAAATGTATATAGGGCAGAAGTGGTTTTGTAATAATAATCAAAATCTACAAAGCAACTAGTAACTAAAGTTTTCAAATAATTGTAGTGGAGTAAAAGTACAATATTTGACTCTGAGATGTAGTGGAGTAGAAGTAAAAGTACTGAACATTGGAAATACTCCAGTAAAGCAAGATATACCTCAAAATGGTACTTTAGTACATTTACTTTACACCACTGCTTGGTCAATATTCTGTCCAAAGTAAAACAGAAACTGTGAGCAAAAGATGAATCTGGTTGCAAGACGGGATGAAGGCGATTAAAATAGTCTTTGTCTTCATGGCAGAGACAGAGATCAGACAGCTTGTCATGCATGTTCCCTACCTTACTGAAATACTTACGTGCACTCACCTGTCTTATACCACTGTTTCATGCTAAAAGACTCTCTCTCTCTCTCTCCATCTCCCTGCCTCTCCCTCGCTGTGTCTGTGTACCACAGCAACTTCTATTACTATTGTTCCTGGTGCGTGAATTCATATTCTACACTAATACCACAGTTTATTATGACGGGGCAGGCAGTGTAAATCATTCCGGCCGGTTGTTTTCTTTCCCATAGCCATTCTTCACAAGACATTGCCCTCCATCAATCATCCTCTGCATTTTGCTCAGTGCTGCTGATGAGAGATGGGACACATCTCCACCACAGGCATACCCTGGTGACACCATGCACTCAATTATGCACACACACGCGCGCGCGCGTACACACACACACACACACACACACACGCACACGCACACGCACACGCACACAAACACTTGAATGCGTTCATTATGCATAAACAGAAGCACTCACACTCTCGTAGGAACATATGTACTGGACATGCACATTGTAATTGCATCTATTTTTCCCCATCTTTTGGGGTAACTTGCTTCTGGTGCTAGATCAAGGGGAGGGGAGGGTGGGGGGAGCGAGAGAGAGACAGAGAACATTCAATCACGAGTGTGTGAGTCCTCTCGCCCCCGGAGGAGAGGGGTAACAGTTGGAAATATGAATTATGAAATGATAAGAGGTTGTAAAATGGAGATAAATCCCGGTGATTACACACTTCAGTGTCCCACAATTCAATTCCTGTGTCAAGGAATCTTTATTGTAGTTTGTGTGAAGGACGGCAGCCCTAATAATTTCACATGTATTAAACATGGCAGGGAAAAAAAAGAATTGCTCTGATGGAGCTCTATTGAACGTGACTGAGGAGGCAATTACGTTTTCCGCCTCACTTTTAGGCTATAGCCTACCGCGTACGTGTATATTTTTATTTTATTTTTGTACGTTTTTCTTTCTCGGGCAGAATATTCAGCCACATCAAACTGTGTTTGTCTTCTTTTTTTCAATCCCCCCAGGGGTCCTGCACTGCGGAAAACCCAAGAGATAACGAGGGGAGATACATAAAAGTGGAGAGTGGAGGTGTGTGTGTGCGTGCGTGCGTGCGGTTTCTTGCGTGCATGTGTACGTGCGTGCGTGCGTGCGTGCGTGCGTGCTTGTGCGTTTGTTTGTCTAGTTTATTTGCCAATACCAGCTATAGTTCTGTGCCTTGCATGGAATAGGTGACTTGGCATTCCGTCTTTCTAAAAATGGTGTTTGGAAGCTTACACACACACACACACACACACACACACACACACACACACACACACACACACACACACACACACACGCTGACTCACTACGGGTGTCATATAATCGGTCAATAATGTCCTTATTGGACCCCAGTCCACAATTAGCCAGTATCCCCTCTGGAACATTTGACCAGTTCCTCCCAGCAGCCGTTGTCAATGGGCATGCTGTACCAGTCTCTACGAGCACTTCAACCAGACACCCATTAAGCAGAGGTTTGCATCCCAGCGTGGTGCCCTGCCCAAATAAATCCAAACACCCAATTATAGCAGACATGCACCATGGCAGAGGCCCTGCTGTGTCCTGTCCAATAGCTGTTTGTGCACTCGTGGGGAGTGATGTGAATAACATCTTCCCACTTTTATTGACTCATTTTTTTATGATGTTAAAAGTTTAATGAACTCAATAGTTTTTCTGGGTCAAGTTTGTCTTGTTTCATGGCAGGGTTAGACATGGAGGCAAGAGCTGAGTCATAATCTGAGTCAACAGTTTTATGATGGGGTAAAAATAAACGTGTGTCCCTGCACATATTACTATTTTCAACCTTTGTATGGTTTAACTTTAGTACAAATGTAGGCTGCCCTAGCAAAAAATCTGCGAGATCCCATTGGTTTACCAATCTGTCCGTCAGCCCCCGCCCCGCCCCTTGCCCCTCCTCCTCCCCCAATGTGCAGCATTGAGAGCCCTGACGTCACAACATTTGGAGCGACGCCCACTGCGCTCTGGTTGGTTGGGGGAAATGAAACACTTCCTATGCCAGGAACATCAACAGGCTGATCCAGGCTTTTATTTTTTAGCAAAACGCGAAGGAAAATAAAAGCCTGGAGATCGAGGCTAGTGCAAATGTTGCTGGGGGGTGGGGGGGTGACCGCGTGCAGGAACTGTTGGCA
Source organism: Gymnoscopelus braueri (assembly GCF_963280865.1). NCBI lineage: Eukaryota > Metazoa > Chordata > Actinopteri > Myctophiformes > Myctophidae > Gymnoscopelus > Gymnoscopelus braueri. Next base: position 34,055,096 of record NC_137616.1, on the reverse strand, counting down.
TCTTTTTGCTTTAGGAAAGTAGAGGATTGAATCTACAAGGTATCACTTGCTCGGATTGACCATAAAGCTTATTCGTTTATTTTGGTCAACGGTATAGTGGTCCTATACCGTTGGACTGCATGAAAGACAGACTTTATACAATCTGTGATCAGATGTTTGATTTAGCAGGTGAGTGGTGAGTCTGACTATTTTCTCCCCTATGGAATCTACTGTAAGGATTATGGGCTAAACCAGACTTGATATGCATGCATCATTTTTTATATTGTTCATATTTTGCAATGCAAATCTCTGAATATGTACTGTACTGTAACGTAACTTAAATCTTTGCTTCTGGGCCTGGAACAAAATATTTTACAAATGTTCACTTTGAAAAATATATATACCAAAGTTTTACACAAATGTTCATGATTTTTCAAAAATAGCAGATCTACAAGCTCAAAGCGCGGCACTCGGTGCCGCGCTTTGAGCTTGTAGATCTGCTATTTTTGAATATCCAAAGAAATCTAAAATGACAGATATGCGTTCCCGGGTTAAGTCTGAGATCCACATTTGAGCCACGGTTGTTGCTGTGTACATCCCGAGATACACATCATTATTTTTATATAATATCATTTTTTTTTATACATTTTGCTGTTGTCCCCTGTTCCTTCTCTTTTCCTTGGCGGTGGCATTGCTCGAGGCTATACTGTATAGGAGAGGGACACAGCTCTGTCCCTCAGACAGGTGTCCTGACCTGCTATCTGCTCTCATGGGGGCCCCATGGGTCTCATGGAGGCCGAGGCCTTGACCCGGGTGTTTGGAATCTCTAAGCAGAGACGCACTGCAGAGGCAATGATTCACAACAACAACAACAGGGAAAATGCAGCAGTGCATTTCCAGCAGCATGCTTGTACAGCACGAGCATGCCTTAATTTCAAAAGCATCAGTCATTCATGTCTCTTCTCTCTCCCCTCCTGTGAGATAATTTCTTAGCAACATGCCTTTAATGTGTGCCTTTAGAGCACAGCGTTACTCATTAATGACTCATTTGAGGAGCTTTTTTTGTTTTTTCTGACAAATTCTGGTGATCAAGTGCTGACAAAGTTTTTAATGGATATCCACTTTAACCCTATATTATCCCTAATTTGAGGGGAACTTAAACTCCGAAAATAGGCGATCTGCAAGCTCACAACGTGTCGTGTTGCAATGCGTTGTGAGCTTGTAGATCGGCTATATTTAGCGGAGATGTTTGGTCCAGAGGGGGGGGGGGGGGGAGTACAAATCCAAGCCCGGTCAACTAAGGCTTACACGGTAACAATCAGAACAGAAAACGAGAAGGTGCCGTTGCGTTCTCGCTTTTTATTCTGCGTTTACACGGAGACGCGACAGTGATTGAAAACGCTGTAGTGTGCATGCCAGGTGGCTAGGTGGCGGTGAGACGCGTTGCCAGATAGACCAGTCACGCATGCGCAGAACCACTTCTGTTCTACTTCCTATCACAGCTGTTTGTTTACAGAGTCCCTCTTTTTGCTCGTACAGTTAGCGTTCTCGACCCCCCCCCCCCCCCCCCCCCGGCCCCCGCCCACTCGCGGCTCCGACACACACATTTAAAGGGACTACACCATGAATTTGAACTTGTCCTTCTTTTTTGTGTGTTTTTGGTCTCCCCTACCTCTCTTCTATCCCAAAAAATACCCCAGTTTGAGCACTCAGGCTTTCACAGCATATCTGGGGTTTTATGTAAATCGCCAAACTGATTTAGCCCCGAAAGTGACGTCACTAGCGCTACAATCCCTCCCGTTCTTTCAGTTCCAACTTAGGAAAAAAAATGATTTTTTTTTTCCCTTTCCCTTTTTTTTCCCACTCAGAACCAGGAGATAACATGCATACAAACTGGCTTAATAGCGCCCCGTGCAAATCAGGACAATGTGGTATTGCAGGTGAAAGTGCTTTATAAGCCAGAGAGAAGTTAGTTGGAATGAGTATATCTGAGGCTTGATTTAGGCTCAAACCTTTTGAAAAACGTTTGAGGGAACAATATGATATTAAATATTAAATATATTTTTTAAATTCATGGTGTAGATCCTTTAACACACACACACACACACACACACACACACACACACATTTACGATGTAATAGCATACACGGCGTGAGCCGACGTAAGCCATGATGCCACACGTTTTGCGGTTTACCCCGTATTGCGTGTTTACACACAGACGCGAGGCGGAGCGTTTTCAAAGATTTCCACTCTGGAAGGGGGTTTCACTTTGTCGCGGTTTCAACCCCCGAAAATTGCCGTCTAAACGGAAGGCACAGCTGATATTTCATTTTGTCATTTTCCCTAGAGACCGTCGTCGTCTAAACGGGGTATTTGTTTACTAAGCATAGAGGTTTTAAGTGGATATTTGCAAGTTGTTGGTCAGAAGATGACACGAGTGACACACATAGTACATCTAAAAATAATACTTTTGTCTCTTCATTTATTTTTACCTTCCCACTAAACAGGCAGCGGTCCAGATTTTCAAAGGGTTTGCCATCTCCCTATCATTAACTTCCCAAATCAATGGTGGCCCAATGTGTTACAATTAGATTTCAAATGGCTCATCTCCAATACCCACTGGCTATGACAAGATTATATTATTCAGAGATGATGTGATGAAAGCCCCCTCTGATCCAGAAGAAAAAAAAAACATCTTGTACTGTAATCTGTTTGTAGATTTGATTCCTTTGATATTTTCCCTGCAGTTAGTTAGGTTTTATGTTTTTTTTTTTACCCAGGGAGTTCATAACTGTGAAAATAATTCTGCCACACGTGTTAAAGGCAACATACATGTTCGTATCATAGTTTGTCATTTCATTTTAGCTCTGTACGTCGCACATAAAAGGGCGTTATTGCTTTCATGTTATTGCTTTGTTTGTTTGTCCCTATACAATGCAAAGGACAAAACAAATCCTTTGATAATTACAAGAGAGAGAGAGGTACAGGTTATTCCATAGCCCCACTTTAAGTAACACAAAAATATATGTGGATTGCTGTTAGCTGATTGCCTGGGTGAGAATCTTATTTGCGCAAGGTCACTATGTGAGGCTTCGCAGAAGAATTATTAGTGGACTGTCGCCAAGCAAGAGAAGAGCGAGGGAAGGTGTTGATAAAGAAAAAAGAGAGAAGGAAAAGAAAATCACCTTTCAGATGATTTCACAGTTCTTTCTTCTGTGGCGATTCGACACAGGCAAATTATTTTCCGGAAACCGAACGACACATTTGATTGTCTTCTTCTCATAACTGTTATTGCACTTTGTACACTCTGCTTTCGACGTGCCTTCTGAAAAGTTTCTGTCAAAGTTATTAGGTGATTATTTCGCAGTAATGTGATATCTACTGTAGCTGCATGCAAAACAGTGGCAGGCCGTATTCCTATTTTCCTTAAAATACCTTCTAATTTACATTCTGCTAATACCTAATGGAGGGGGAAAAAAGCCTTTGAAAACTATGGGTGATTTGAGGGCAAATACGAGGATGCAGAGAAGAGAGATTTGAAGATAACAGTTAAGTATTGCCAGTGGTGGACATTACTAAGTACATGTACTTAAGTACAATTTTGAGTTACTTTTTACTTTACTAGAGTATTTCCAATGTGCAATACTTTTACTTCTACTCCACCACATCTCAGAGGCAAATATTGTACTTTTACTCCATTACAATTATTTGAACACTTTAGTTACTAGTTACTTTGAAAGCCATACAAAACATACATTAACCACTTTATCCCTATTTTATACATAGGCTATTTGAAAATAGTCCATCTACAAGCTCACAACACGCGTCGCATCGCGACGCGTTGTGAGCTTGTAGATCTGCTATTTTCAAACATTAGGTACTTTTACTTTTGGTACTTTAAGTATATTTGATGCCAATACTTTTGTACTTTTACTCAAGGAACATTTTGAACACAGGCCTTTTACTCGCAACAGAGCATTTTTATATTGTGGTATTGTTACTTTTACTTAAGTAAAAATATCTGAGTACTTCTTCCACCACTGAATATTGCACAGTATATATGCCAAACAGATGCGCCAAATACGCTAACATTCTTGATAAAATACCCCCCCCCCCCACCCCTTTTCATCTAATTAGTCCCCTTAATAAAACAGCAGAAAATTCAATTATGCGAGGCCCATGTATTCAGGCTTGACTGGGCAGGACAAAGCCCCCTTTGCTCTGTATTATACTCAGTGTAACAACGCTCAGCGTTACGGTCCACAAGCTCTGGTATGAGGCTCCTCCATTTTGCTCCGACGTTGCTGCTATCCATCCACCAAGTTGTCTCTCTCTCTCTCTCTCTCTCTCACTGTCTGTTCGTTAGATATAGCCTTTCAATCATTAGTTTTTTTTTGTTTGTGCGCATGCAGTGAGCATATTATCGCCGTTGCTGGGCGGAACCCTTGTATGTCCAAAAACCTCTACTTTTCAGGAAGCGGATGAAAAAAAGAGAACATGCGTTCCAATGGATCCAATGTACCGGTAGTTGTTTCGTCGCAAGCTCTTGTTTAATGCATTTTCATTGGATAAATATCAAACCCACCAGACAGACCTATAACCCACGTTTCAACTATATAGATACGAGGTTTCTACCCGACAGTGACGATATGAATTATGCAGCAGGCGTCCTCTCTCTATGTGGGGGAATGGAGTGTGTGTGTGTGTGTGTGTGTGTGTGTGTGTGTGCAGTCTGGTTCCTTGCTGCCTGTGCTCAGCAGGTTGTTAGGGAAATGCGATACATTTCTATTATCGCAGGTTCTCTCTGTCAAGTCTATCTCTATATGGAGGGAAACACAGCATTGCATGATTGCATGTGAAAATGATGAGAGCGTGTGTGTGTGTGTGTGTGTGTGTGTGTGTGTGTGTGTGTGTGTGTGTGCATACATGCGTGCGTGGGCATGGAAAGTTGCGACTGTGGGGTCTTTCATGTGTGCAGACTGTGTACTTATACTTCAGTCTGCGCTCGCCTGTACACAATAAAATCCTCAGTGTCAAATTAGCTCCAAGAGTGTTTTACAGTTTCATTTTGGCTACATTTGTACACTCCCGGAGTCAAATGAACACCAAGTATTTTACTGTGTATACGCTCTAACACATTGCCTGTGTGTTAGAAACAGAACACTGTATTCCTACATGCACTAAGTAAATCTCCTCAATGTGATAATTGGCTCCCCAGGGTGCTTGTAGCTTTGCTGCTCGTCACCCTATTCCCCCCCCCCTCTCTCTCTCTCTCTCTCTCTCACACACACACACACACACACACACACACACACACACACACACACACACACACACACACACACACACACACACACACCAGCCCCCCGAAAAAAAAGATGACTGCGTGTTTGTTAGATAAGATAGCCTGTGAGTTAACTTGTTTGCTCGGGAAACTGATCTTAACCCAATAAGATCGGAAGCCGATTGTACAAATGTCTTCTAAATCCCAACAGTTTTCTGAAAACGTATGTTTCTATATCAGTGGTGTTCAAACTTTTTCAGGTCAAGGACCCCCAAAATGATATGCATTTGGCCGCCGACCCCCATCTCAAAATGTTTTGTTCCAGGGACCCCCAGAAGCAAAGATTTGAGTTAAAAATGTATTATTAAAATAATATATATATTCAATTTGCACACATTTTCGTGATTTTTCAAAAATAGCAGATCTACAAGCTCGTAGCGCGGCACTCGGTGCCGCGCTATGAGCTTGTAGATCTGCTATTTTTGAATAGCCTAAAGTGTAAAATAATGCTTTTTTTTAGCTCAAATCAAAATACATAGATGCGTTCCGGGTCTCAATGGGTTAAGTCTGCCTGAGGTCTTTTGGCGAGCAGAAAACTTTTCATGGCGAATATAAGACAGTGGCGGGGCTATAGATCTGGCATGACCTCACTGCACCCTGCTACCCGCTGTCTGCCTCTAATGTGGGCTTTGCTCTCAAACACCACCCCACCACCCCCCCCCCCCCCCCTCCACCACTACCACCACCATGCAGGGAGAGATGCTGTGCTGTGTGAGGCAGGGCGAGATACACGATGTACTGTACTGGACAGAAGAGCTTAAAATCGATGGCATTGTCATGGAGACATTGGAGAGGCAGAGACATTGACCATACTCACACGGTGGCCATTTTGATCTTATACTTCACACTCATGGCGGGGTGGGTGGGTGGGAAAGGAAACCCCACCCCCGGCGTCGGGGTGTGAATATGATTTATTGAACTGTGTTGTGTGAGTGCCTGTGAGGGCCGGATATTGGCTTGAATGGTGATTACTTACATGATGCCTTTTGTGTTTGTATTATTTATAAGTGGCTGGTTTGCAGATTATGGGTGGCATATGGATAGAGTTTTCTGCTTTATGGGTGAAGCAGTTGCATGACGTTTCCCACGGTTAAAGGTAGGGTAAGTGATTTACTTTTGTTAAAATAAGTGTTAAATAGCTCTATATTCTGACAGTACTCATTGCTATAGAGTGTTTGTTCAGTAAAAGGAGTCTCCCATGTCTCTCCAGCTCTTTATTAAACAGAACATTGTTTTTCAGTGCTCTCTCCTGATTGGCTTAAATGTTGTCACCTACCTGAACATGTACTATATTCTGTTTACTAAAGAGCTGGAGAGACCTCTGTGACCGAACAAACGCTCTGTAGCAATGATTACTATCAGAATATAGTTCTTTAACCTTTTAACAAAACAAAAAAAAATACCCCAAAATATCACTTGTCCCACCTTTAAATCGGGTTGGATAAAAATACGTAAAAATGAATGAATGAAAATGGATGAATTGCTGATGAATTGAATACATAGGACCACAATGTAAACAAGTTCCATGGACTTTTTTTGTGTTATCCTTTTAGCCTTAATGTCTGACTGTACCTGGTGCTGTTGACATTTCTGACTAATAAAGTATTCAATCGATCAATTAATGTAGCAAAATAGCAAAAAAATATATATATATTGTGTGGATCTCAAGATAAAAGGTGTGGCTTCATGTGGATCTCTGACTTCATGTGGCCGGCCAGTGATGCCAATTGTCTAGTATATATACAAATACATGTGTGGAAAAGTATTATACACAAGCAATTTGACGCTGACTGGTCCAGCAGTTTACGATATTTGCTCCAGACAATAACAGAGACCAGTGGTGGGAAAAGTACTCAATTGCTTTACTTAAGTAAAAGTATCAATACTGCAATATAGAAATACTCTGTTACAAGTAAAAGGCCCATGTTCAAAACGTTACTTGAGTAAAAGCTCACAAAGCTCACAACGCTCACAAAGCTCACAAAGCTCACAACGCGTCGCAATGCGACGCGTTGTGAGCTTGTAGATCGGCTATTTTCAAATAGCCTATATATAAAACAGGGATAAAGTGGTTAATGTATGTTTTATAATATAATCATTTATATCTGCAAAGTAACTAGTAACTAAAGTGTTCAAATAATTGTAGTGGAGTAAAAGTACAATATTTGCCTCTGAGATGTAGTGGAGTAGAAGTATTACACATTGGAAAAATACTCCAGTAAAGTAAAAGTACCTCAAAATGTTACTTAAGTACTTGAGTACATGTACTTAGTTACTTTCCACCACTGATAACGGAGACAGACATTCAGACGGGCACACACGCCGACAGACCCCCTCTTACAGAAAGCTAGCCTCCTGCAGCGTCGACGCTGTAAAGGCGTATTTATTAGTGGATTGCGTTGCCAAGACGGGAAATGGCCAACATGCATACCTGTCGGCGTGGCTGGTGGGCACGAATAGAGGCTGTTGTGTGTGGCTGCCATATAATAGTCTCTCTATTGGTCCTCTCACTCTTCTCGTCCATATGCTGCTGCAGTCTCCAGGGCGTTCAGGCCCACAGAGCAGATTGTTTGGATGCTTTATAGGGAAACCCGGTGGGACAGCTGGGCACCTATCACAAGACCAACCAGATGTTCAGGTGACTTCCAGAGGAAGAGAGAGAAGGGGAGAGAGAGGGATAGAGAGAGAGAGAGAGAGAGAGAGAGAGAGAATTAAAGCGATTATGAGCAGAGGACAGGGAGAGGAAGATAGTAGGCACAAATGAGAGGCGAGCAAAAAAAAGAAAAAACGAACTAAATGAATACAACATAGATGCAAGAAGTGACGGGGAACTTCATTAGCAAGTCCCACATCCGTCTTTGAGGTGGGCCAAATGCTTTCTAGTATCCTGAGGCTACGGTGGGCTCCTCCACCAACCCGCCCATATCGATGTACCCACCAGTCTATCTGCCCAAGGTCTAATGCCTTTGATCTCTTCATTATGTTTGCTTTACCGCGTACGAGGGGGGCTAAGCTACTCCGGGATTCTGACACTGTAATTCAGATGCACCACCTCGGGGGCTCGGGGGAGTATTCTAAAGTTGTATTTGAGTTGAACTCTGCAACCGCGAGAGAAACTTTACCATTTTTTTTTTTGGTTATTGCTTTAATAATGAATGTGAATAACTGTAGTTCTAGGATTCTAAGGAAGGTGGCATACTTGTTTCTTGTTTTCCTATACAGTAGCATTCGTTTGATTGGCTCGGCAGCAGATTTGAAGTGGAAACGACATGTGAAGGTGTCATAAATCATGTTTCCGATTCAAACCCATGCTGCCGAGCCAATCAAACAAAAGCTATCGGAGAATGAACTGGAACAGGAAACGGGTATGCCACCTTCTGAAAACCTGAGAGCCGATTATTACGCAGTAAAATTCCCAGTGTTCATTTTATCCATTTGTAACTCAAGAGTGTACAAACGTAACCCACTGGACCATTATGGGTTCATTTTGGTTACATTTGTACACTCTCTTAGTGAAATTAATGCTCAGGATTTTACTGTGTACAAAGAAACAAGCAAACTCTGCTGCAGATTGAGCCGATGAAGCTCAGGGCCACGTTTGATCCAATTACGCTACTATGTAATCTATCTGACATGGATCTGCATAGTGGCGGTGGCATTGAGAGACATTTCTGTTTCTGCAGAATTCCCCGAGACCCCCATTTGGTCTTGAGGCGGATCTGTCTTCCACTTTTTCCTGCAGCGCATTTTGTCAAATTAAACCCAACGAAGGTTCTTCGATTTTTCTTTTCCTTTTTTTTTCTCTTCTCTCCATTCCTCACCCCTCTCTCATTTCTTGTGCCAGCCTTTTGTTCTTTGGTTGCAGGTCCTCATGTATTATACATGAGGATTGGGAGACTTATCTGTTTCTGGCCATAGTGGCTGTTATTCCCCAGGAAGGGGCTATATTTAAGACCCGGAGAGGTCAGAGACGGTGCTCGGGGAGCCTGACTTCCACCCAAAGGTGGAGGTGGTTGAATAACATTAAAAGTCCCAAAATAGAGCTTATACAATATGGTGCTGCAGCTGATTGGAATTTGAATCGTCCCTTCAATAGTTGGAGTGTGGATTATATTTAAATGTGTCATTTTGGTAATGACCTCATGCTCCCCATGTGTCTAGTTAGAATATGGTTCCAGAACCAGAACACGGAAGTTCCTCTGTGAATTTGATGAATGTCTTCTCTTCCTTTCTCTGTCTTGTTCAGTGTTGCCAGATTCTGCGAGAGAAACAAGCAACCCAGGTCTAGGAAAACCAGCCCAAAAGAAGCGACTATGAGCCACACGAGCACTTTAACATAATACATCAGCTATTTGAAAATAGCAGATCTACAAGCTCACAACGCGTCGCGATGCGGCGCGTTGTGAGCTTGTAGATCTGCTATTTTCAAGTAAAATCTTGCGAGGAAATTATAATAAGTAGATCTGGCAACCCTGGTCTTGTTCTCTCTCCAATAACGCAACACTAATGCCTCCTCCTCCTCCACCACTCCCTCTCTCTGTCCTCACAGCCGGTACCACCTATATCTTCGGAAAGGGAGGCGGCCTGATCACCTACACGTGGCCCAACAACGAGAGGCCGAGCACGCGGACGGACCGGCTGGCGGTGGGCTTCAGCACCACCATCAAGGACGGCATCCTGGTCCGCGTCGACAGCGCCCCGCGCCTGGGAGACTACATCATGCTCCACATCGTAAGTCCAAAATAAATGACACGTTCTGCGGTTTGGCCATCTTTTTATCGCCTATATCGCTTGGATAAATTGTATTAGAAGTTTTTTTATCATTTTTATCCCACGATTTTGTAACCCATATTTTTTTTCACCCAGTGCCAATTGCCTATGTAATCCTGGGCGCTACTCTCCCTCTGCCAGCCTAGGGAGAGGCCCAAGCTGAAGCTCATGCCTCCTTCAATGCATGAGGAGCAGGCAGGCCGCTTCTTATCCCCCGACAGGGGGGAGGTTCCCTGGTTAGACGTAGCGCGTGGAAGGAACACGTTATTCCAACCAGTTATTTTCCCCTCTGTCAGGCGCCCTGGCCGACCAGGGGGAGGCAGTATAGTGACCAGGATTACTGCATGTTTTTGTAAGGATAAGGATAATTAAGTCCTTGCGGTCTTGTTTCCAATGAGGGCCTGTGAGCAATTAGGGGTTAAGAGTCTTGCTCAGAGACAAATTTCATTTCATCGACACATTTGCTGGCCTGGCCTGGAATCGTACCTGGGGCAACCAGGACCTCTGGCTCCCTAGGCGGGCTCACTAACCACTCAGCTATGGCCGCCCCCTTGTGAGGGTATTAACTACCCTAGGAGACACGGGAGAACATGCAAACTCCACACAGAGAGGCCCTTTCGCCAACCCCACCTAGGGTACGGGCAAACTGTATTAGAAGTTATGGCTCGTGATTCAGCCCTCAGCATCAACAAGACCTAATTCACGGCGCGGCACACCTCAGCAGTAGCCCCGGCCCAAAATTGGGACGTTTGCCAGGGTTGATATACACTGGTATAGGCTACCACTTCAACAAGACTTTGGTATATATATGTCATGCCTCGAGGTCATGCCCGGTTCAAGTTGTCTCTAGGCTCACTATAAGCAGAGGCAACACAACAACTTCATTCAGGCGTAATTGTTTTGCACTTGTTGTGCAGTAAACATCACCGTATCTGTGCAGCTGCGACCTGCCCCCAACAACACCGGTTCGCAAACAAGCCTCGAAAATTGCCCGTCAGTGTTTGCTTATTGCAGAACTCCAGCTCCAATCCAAGCCATCGGGCTAGCATTGAATTATACAAACAGTAGAGATCCATAAAATGATTTTAAAAGAGAGAGAGCTGTGCTCGCTATACCCAGCTCTTCCCGGACCAAACCCCCCCCTCACCCCCCACCCCCACCCCCACCCCTGCTTCCTTGCTGCATTCCAACTGGCTCCCAGCATGTATAATGAATGTGTGGAGCCATACATATGCATCATGTTTCAACATACTGGAAAAACATGGTAGAAAATATATAAATGGAGTGTCTGTGAGCCAGGATTCAGGGCAGGTGAGCTGTGCGTCAATATCGAATGTTAACTACTTTCACCCGGGCATTCCTATTTTGAGCATGCCCCCCCCCCCCCTCCTCCAAATTAAACCTCAAACAAATATTGCGCATGTTGCGATGCGTCACACGTAGATCAGCTATTTTTGTATCTTTTTCAACAGGGCTTTGAGCGGTAAATAATATTTGAGACGTGACCTTCTGTTCATTGCCGTATACCCATCGACTGTTTGCACAGCCATCGGGAAAGATAAGACTCGTATTAACAGGATGCTGGTGGAGGCAATAATAGCGAGGTGAGGGTGAGAAACGGATGTGGTGACGAATGAGGTTAATATACAGAGGAGGAGGATCTGGACTTGGTTACGTCTTTCTCTTCTTAATGAGTTGCCCTCATCGCCTGAGTGCGGGCCATGTGGCTCGCACAACTAACCATATGCTCTGCCACAATGAAGGCCAACCGCATGCCGTTTTAGATGCGTTTGCTCTGTGTGTGTGCGTGTGTGCGTGTGTCTGTGTTTGTTTGTGTGTGTGTGTGTGTGTGTGTGTGTGTGTGTGAGATACAGATATCACTGCAGTCATCCACACGGCTGTGCCCAAGCCTGCTGCTGAACTGAAATACGGATTCTACTACTATACTGCAAAGTTTATTTATACCTGGTATACTATTTGTTTGCGCATTTGCTGTTTGTCTTGTACTGTGTTATCGTCCTATGTTTCATGTGGCACCTTCAACTAGAACCAATTCCTGTACTGTACTGCCTGACAGTGGTGTAAAGTAAAGAGCTTGTAGATCTGCTATTTTCAAACATTTTAGCACTTTTACTTTTGGTACTTTAAAGTTGTACAATGCAAATTCACAACTAACGATTTTTAGCAACCTCTGCTGGTCACTACCGTCACTGCATACAATTTCCGTGTCCTCGATTACCCAGAATTCCATTCGTTTTCACCGGAAGCCGGAAGCGTTTCAAAAAGCGATCTTTTAATTGTTTTATACTATCTACGGATCGTTTCTCTTAGCCAGTGGAGCATTAGTTACCATGAGCTGTGCTTTCTTTTTCTGTTCTTTTTCGATCTTCTAATCCTACATTCTCTTACAATCAGCGTGAGGTTCATTTTTGTTATTAGCGCGATAGTTCCTGGCCAAACAGGAAACCGTTGCGGTAGTTCCTGGCCAAACAGGAAACCAGTGCATTTCCACCTCCGTTTTCCGGCCAGATGACGTCATTTCCCCGGGAAAGTCCCCCCAGTCCACGTTCAATATAAAATATATAAATAAAAGGCTTCCGGGGGTGAAATTCATGGAGTGGGTGTTGTGAAACTTTTGCCACTCACAAAAGATATACAATTTAACTTTAGTTTTGTTGAAAACGTTACCTAGTATGCCTTTAAGTACATTTTGATACCAATACTTTTGTACTTTCACTCAAGTAATTTTTTTTATTCCGGACTTTTACTTGTAACGGAGTATTGATACTTTTACCAAGTAAAACATTTGAGTACTTTTTCCACCACTGCTCACAACTACTGTAACAGCCAATCTAAATGATCAAAACGCATCGCAACGCAAAAGGTATTGAGCTTGTAGATTGGCTATTTACCAGTGCACAACTAATTATAACAGCTGGGCTTATATCCTATATTGTGTTGTGTAGTGTGAGGTGCGTACATTACATGCATGTCTGTGCCAGCGTGTACGTGTGTGTAAGTTGCGTGTGCGTGTGTTAATGTATCCACGATGTGTATGTGTGACTACAGTATATGAGTTAATTATGTTGGTGGAAGAGAGAGAGAAAGAGAGAGCAAGTAAGCGGTGAAATAGACAATGTGGGAAAAGTCCCCCATTGTGTTTGGCTGGCTTAGTCATTGTGGGCCTCCTGATTGGAAGCAAAAGGGTTGCATTTTTAATTCTGTTTTTCACATCTCGCAGGATAACCAGCCAAGCTGTGTAACTCTTTAATTTGGCTCCCAGTCACGGCCAACGTCTTCATTTCTGCAGTCCCAGGGTGCTAATGAATTTATTATTAGGGAATGCAAAAGCAGAGCTTTGACCAATTTATTTACAGAAACAGCTTGACGTGAACGTCGCGTGAGTTTCATCACAGTGTGTCATGACATTGCTACACTAACTTATACCTTATTTTTTTGACAGACAATGAAAAGTCATTAAGAAATCCTGAGGGGGGGGGGGGGGGGGTGTTAAAACCCAATGCAAAGCCATACAGTATAAGATACTAGATGAGACTTTGGATAGCTACGTTCAGTGAATATAAACCAGACAGAAATAAAATGATTTAAAATCTGGCCCAGCTGTTTCCTTTGCTGCCAGTGGAATACAAATCCCTGGCTCTTTTCTGTCATTGGATTGGTAGATGTAGTTCTACATTTTAGACTGTATTTATGTAAAAAAAAAAAGAAAAGAAAAAAGGGGAGATGCAATTCATAACCCAAGATAATGTACACTTTTGTTTCATTTTTAATTTCCCCCATGTGCAGTTTATATATAGTTTTCTTTAGAAATTGTGCTAAAAAAAAGCTTTTAAAATGGATGCTAGCTCAAAGCCACCTGACAGTGACAGGAAAAAAAGCCATTAGGTAATGATGGCTAATGACAGTTTGCGTTCTGCTTCTTGCACTTAACAGTGACTCTGAGGAAAAGGTTAAAGGAATTACAGCCTCCCATTCTGGATAGATGTCTCACCAAAGGTCTTATCAAGCCCAGAGGCACTACTTAGCCTTTCCCATCTGTAGCAGGTGACTGCTTCAGAATCAGTTGGCTACAGTAGAGGGCTATTAGCTGATAAGCCAGTAAAGCCACCCACACACTAGGATCTGATCTAATGGACAGCTAGTGCAAATGACAGCGTCAGAACGCATTATTCCCTGTTTTACCTCCATTCACTTGAAGCCAGGTAATGCTTCCCATACAGCAGCGTCTTTGATTTCTGCAGCGACGCAATTGTATTCTTGTTTTACATCCAGCCAGAATGGCAGGCAGGTAAATAGGTGGTGCTTCTACTCGCCCCAATCCAGCTACTAGTGTCAGCATTTGTGCTTTTTTTTTGTGTGTGTCTCTAATGAGTCTCTTTTTAATGCAAATCCACCAGGGGAGCATGAGTGACTTTTAATGACTTTGACTTGGACTTTAAATAATTCATGATCTCAGTTTACTCTGGAAAACGAGCCGGAGTGTACATGGCATTTTAAAGCCCTGTCAGCCCGTACCAGAGAGGGAACAAAACACACATTTTAAAGAGAAGACATACTGTAATCACTGATTCTCTTTCCCATTTTTCCTCGTTACACTCGCTTTTTCGCGATTAGCTCCAAGGCTTGTTTTGCAGCCATGAATTAAAGCAATGATTTTGGTGTTTATATTTGAACTGCTTAGGACAACCCTTTGCTTGTTTTGCATCGTAAAGGGTAATTTGTTTAATCAGCAGCTGATAAGCTCCGCATAATGAGCCACCACCACCCAGCGTTTGTATTTCTTCGCGGCAATGACGGACTCGTTAGCGCCCCCTCCCCCAGTTGCGACTGCTAATGCAAATAGAGCCTCAAGAGAATGCAAGGATCCATGTCAGATGCCTTGTAGTCAAACAGCAAGCTCTGAGAATCTCTCTCTCTCTCTCTCTCTCTCTCTCTCTCTCTCTCTCTCTCTCTCTCTCTCTCTCTCTCTCTCTCTCTCTCTCTCTCTCTCACACACACACATTTACACACACATTTACACGCACGCACACACAGACACACACACACACACACACACACACACACACACACACACACACACACACACACACGCACACATTTACACACACACACACGCACACACAGACACACACACATTTACGTACACACAGACACAGACACAGAGACACACACACACACACACACACACACACACACACACACACACACACACACACACACACACACACACACACACACACACACACACACCTGGGGGGCCCTATATCTCCTTCCACCGGAGCCATATTATGAAAACTCGGGAGCTGCCTCCTTGCTTTTGGCCAGCTGCTGTGGAGACTGTGGGGCCGGTTGGTTTGGGCGCAGTAGGTGCCTGCCAGACAGGGCCTGCTGTCGGGATGAGTTTATCTGTCATGGAAGGCATCCGTCCACTGGCGCCCCTGAAGGAAGATTAGACACACCGTGCTGGCTTTTTCCCCTTACCCCTTTCTCTCTCTCTCTCTCTCTCTCTCTCTCTCTCTCTCTCTCTCTCTCTCTCTCTCTCTCTCTCTCTCTCTCTCTCTCACTGCCTGCTCTTTTGTCCCGCTTTATCTCCACGCCTGTGTTCTTCCGTGTCCCTCCTCTCTGCCTCTCTTCCACTGCCCGATCTGTGTCTCTTTTTTATCTCCTAGCCTGTATTTTCTCCGTCCTCCTCTCTCTCTCTTATGGTGGTACTCCCTCTCCCTCCTGTCCCTCCCTCTAGTGGTGTAAAGTAACTAAGTACATGTACTCAAGTACTTAAGTACAATTTTGAGATCTTTTTTTACTTAACACATTGGGTGCCAGAATTTTATAATAACAGATTACGTTCGGTGCCAGAAATCTCACCGTTAAGCTGCGCGGCGCTGTTTAAGCTGTAGACTCCAAGACGAGAAATCCATGTGAAACAAAGCATGAGTTAATTTTGCACGATGGTCCTGGCTAACGCCTGGAACGATAACATCTCTCACGCGAGCAACAATGGCGGAGCGATCGTGCATACAAAATGAGTCGTTTTCCCCAGCGTAAAAAGTTTCGGAGTCATAGGGGTTTTAGAGAAGGAGATAAAACGGATTTTTGGCACGTGATCCATCTGTCCTTTCCTTCTCAGAATCACCATGGGTGATTCCAGAGCTGCTCCAGCCCCTCCTGTGCGGAAAAAAACGGAAAAAACAAAAAGACTGAAAACACGGTTCAGACCGCGTTCGGCGCCGAAGCGCTACTCTGTGAAAACACGGTTCAGACCGTGTTTGGCACCCGATGTGTTAACTGGAGTATTTCCAATTTTCTGTACTTTAACTTCAACTCCACTTCTATCTCAGAGGCAAATATTGTACTTTTACTCCACTACACTTATTTGAAGAAGAAAAAAAATACTTTTACAAAACATTCATTACCCATTTCAGCCCTATATACATTTCGGCCGTTTGAAAATAGCCGATCTACAAGCTCACAATGCGTGGCAATGCGACGCATTGTGAGCTTGTAGATCTGCTATTTTCAAAAGATTTGCATGCATCTTATACATTTGAAAACTTGTGAGATGGTACTTTCTGCATAATGAGTACATTCTACTTTAGGTACTTTAAGTACATTTTGAAACCAATACTTTTGTATTTTTACTCAAGTACATTTTGAATTTCGGACTTTTACTTGTGACAGAGTATTTCGAAATTGCAGTGTTGATACTTTTACTTACCCGCATCCCTTCCTCTTTCTCTCCCCATCTCTGTTTCCCTTTCTTTCTCATTTTCTCTCTCTCTCTCTCTCTCTCCTCTTTAGCTCTCCTTTCCGGTTGTCTATGTGTCAGTGCGTGCGTGCACCGCCGAGGCAGGTCTGGGAACCGTTTATAGTAGCAGAGACGGGGGGTGGCAGTCAGTGCGGGGTGGGGTTGGGTTGAGGTGTTTTCACCAGGAGGAGGCTGTGCAAGGTTAGGGACAGATGGTCCCACCTTGTCAAGTCAGCGAAGGTGTTGACACAGAACCAGATTATGGCATAGCAACGAACATCGTGTATCGGACCTTTTTTTTTTTCTTCCAAAATGTCATGTTCATGTCAAAATGTCGGCGCTAGGACTGCACGGCCTGACCGAGGCAAATGATGCTAAACATTATCACAGAGAGAAGGTCAAACGTACACATGCCTCAAAGCCACAGACACATATATACCTCCACAAGGCAAACTCTCTGGAATGGACAGGTTGGTATTAAGTCCTTTGCAGGGGCTTCACATGCAAACTGACTGACTATCAGTGGTGGGGAAAGTACTCACAATTCCTTACTTAAGCAAAAGTATCAATACTGCAATGTAGAAATAAAAGTCCAGAATTAAAAATTTACTTCACAAGTTTGTATACAAATCATTTGAAAATGGCAGATCTACAAGCTTACAATGTGTCGCATCGCGACGCATTGTGTGCTTGTAGATCTGCTATTTTCAAATGGCCAAAATGTATTTAGGGCTAAAGTGGATTAATGCATGTTGTGTAATAATAATCAAAATCTCCAAAGTAACTATATAACTAAAGTTTTCAAATAATTGTGTGGAGTAAAAGTATAGCATTTGCCTCTGAGATGTAGTGGAGTAGAAGTCGCCATTCGTCCCCTTACCGCCAGTGTGTTGGCTTATTTATACTAGGAGATTTGCAACACACAGAAGAATTAGAAAAAGCATTAACTGCATTCAGTCATTCAGTACCTGTATGTACTATGCACACTTGTTAACTAAAACTAAAAACATTATTTGCTAAAGTTGTAAGTTTTATGTTCTGGTCCCTGCCAGCAGTGTTATAATTAGATTGCCATCTGCCTTGTGCAATCCCTCAAGTGGTATAGTGTTGGTACCAGAGAGGAGGAGGAGGGCCCCTTGGAGCCTTTTCCCATGCAAAAAAAATAAAGAAAATAGAGGGAAAAGCATATGTAATGAGTCACTGGGTCTTTCTCTGCTCCAAATGGCTCTACAGTAATTGCTGTCCACGCAGAGATGCCTTCTGGAAAACGGCCAGGGAAGTACATGTAGGTCAGGGCAATTCAAGTGCGAGCGAATCAAGACAAAAACAACCCTAAATAAAATAACGGAGGAGTGAACAGTTTAATATCGCTGCGAGCCACATCACAATATGGACATCTGTGTCGTCCATTTCCATCGGAATGACCCCATGGCTGCATATCAGTCACCTGTCAACCCATTAAAACCGGGAACACATCTGTGTAATCACTTAAAACCGCTTTATACTATTAGAAAATAGCAGATAATACAAGCTACAAGCTTGTAGATCTGCTATTTTTGAAAAATCGTGAACATTTGTGCAAATCTTTGAATATATATTATTTTGAAAGCAACTTTTTTTTACTAAAATTTTTGCTTCTGGGGGTCCGCGGCTAAATACATATCATTTTGGGGGTCCTTGACATGAAAAGGCATGAGGCACCATTGATATTATAGCAACATAAGTGTTTTAGAAAACTAATAGGATTTAGAAGACATTTGTAGAATCGTATCTCAGGTCTTAACGGGTTAAGTACTGTATGTTACTTTTAAAGGAGGCATATAGCTTTCAGATGTTCTGAAGCAGCCCAAGGACATACGAACGCTCGGATAAGACGCAGTAGCTGACGGATTTACTGAATGAACTAAATTTACAGAGCTCGCGCGGTAAACGGATAATTATTTTGTACTGTACAGACGTTTCAACACTATAAAGTATGCCCATTATGCAAGTCAAGAGAATAAAATTCGATACAGTATATATACATATATTGAGGATTAATAATTAATAGGCCTGCATATTTAAGAGGTTATTTCAATCGGGGGGCGCGTGGGGAGGAGGGAATAATCACAGTGTATCTTCTTCAGCACAAAAAGAACTAGACTACACCACTGGGGCTGAGATGAAGTCATGCCAGCCTCATGCTCCTCCTCCTCCTCGGCCATGTTATAACAGCACATGAATGATTCAGTGGAGAATGAATTAACCACGTGCTCCTCTCAGCTTCATGTTTCTATTCACTTCTACGCAGTATCCCAGTGGTGTAAAGTAACTAAAGGACATTTACTCAAGTATGCTGCACTTAAGCACAGTTTTGAGCGTGTCTATTTTTAAACGTCTATTTTATAACTTCTACTGCACTACATCTGAGGTAGATAATATTGCGCTTTTTCACTCCACTGCAATGATTTGAAAACTTTGGTTACAAGTTACTTTGTGGATTTAAATTATTATTTCAAAACACGTATCAACCAATTAAGCTCTGTTTTATATTAGTTATAAGAATAAATAAAAAAGAACATTGGAACATGATGAAAAAATTGAGTACTCTTACTTTAGTACTGTATATTTTATGGCAATACTTTTGTACTTTTATTTAAGTACATTTTTAATACAGGCCTTTTACTTGTCACAGAGTATCATAGTTTGTGGTATAATATTGTGGTATTAATTTTACTTAAAGACGGGGTGCCGTGATTTTCAGTGATTTCTTCCCCCCCTAAAACATAATCATCAGGTATTATGGTTATACTAAGAGGAAGATTTTTTTCAAAAAAGTGTACAGAAATTGTTAAAATTACGTTTTTTATGTGGATACTCCTCCAGTTCATTAAGTATACCTGGTTCTCACCTTAGCACCTCCTCCACCACCGTAGCACCACCCACCTGTCCTAGTCCCTCCTCCTCCTCATGCCCACACCTCTTGTGTTATGATAATGAGGGGGAGGGTATATTATTACTATGTCTAAGGGCTGTTTTTCTATTGGCACGTTTGACCCTCAAGGTTTCAGCCTCCAGGTAGAAACTCAAAATAGTCAGAGAAGACATAAAACACCATAAAAACACCACCAGGGGGCTTAATGAAGTTATATCAGCCTCATAGACACATGAAAAACAGAAAAAGTGCAAAACCATGGCACCACCTCTTTAAGTTCAAAAGAATCTGTGTACTTCTTCCACCACTGCAGAATCCAGAAGAAAGGGAGTTTGGGACGGAGGAGGAGAAGTTAGGTCATCGTCTTGTATCTCAACATGTGCCATCTTTGTGCTGACTCATGTTTACCATGGCCACGCACTGGCATCAGGGCGTGTCTGACATGAACATGTGCACGCATTGGCGCCTGAGTTGCATAAGGCCCTTTTTGAAGTAAGGACTGGACAAAATGGCGTCGCTTTCCCTGAAAGTCAGCAGTTCTTCTGCCTATAGAACCTGATATGAGCAAGACACACGCATGTGCGTGTACACACACACACACACACACACACACACACACACACACACACACACACACACACACACACACACACACACACACACACACACACACACACACACATGGGTCAGTGTTGCCAGGTCTGCTTATTATAATTTCTCCCCAAGAGTTTATTTGAAAATAGCAGATCTACAAGCTCACAACGCGTCGCAACGCGTCACATCGCGACGCGTTGTGAGCTTGTAGATACTGCTATTTTCAAATAGCTGATGTGTATGTTTAACGTGCTCATGTGGCCCATAGTCGCTTCTTTTGGGCTTGTTTTCCTAGACCTGGTTGCTTGTTTCTCTCACAGAATCTGGCAACACTGCACACGGGCGCACACACACACACATACACACACATAGACATTACGACCAACATGGAGTCTACATTCTGGATAACCGGGTCGTGACCCTATTGGTTGGCTCCGGCACCCAATCAGGCCGGAGTCTATCGGGGGGTGGGGGGGGGGGGGGCAGTGACCTCTGCAGAGACGGTCTCAGCCTGACAGGAAATGCGGGCAGGGCAGAGAGAAGGACCGAGCGACGGCCTCTCGGACAAACCGGAGATCAGGTCTAAAAATAGG
The DNA here is from genome assembly GCF_963280865.1 of Gymnoscopelus braueri. Classification (NCBI taxonomy): domain Eukaryota; kingdom Metazoa; phylum Chordata; class Actinopteri; order Myctophiformes; family Myctophidae; genus Gymnoscopelus; species Gymnoscopelus braueri. The sequence goes on along the minus strand of NC_137616.1, from coordinate 34,034,135 downwards.
AAAATGTGTCTTTTGCACAAAAGAGAAGCCGAGCAGGAAATGGCCGAGAGCAGAATAAGAGACGACGAGATGGAAGACTCGGCTGTCACACATCCACCAACAAGCCCAAGCACCCCCCCCCAACCCCCCCCCCCGCTGCCTGTTCAGAAATGTTTGCGGGTGGGGGGAGGGGGGGGGGGGATCAATAAGATCCCGAGATACACTCCACAACCTGCGATGATTCAGAGCTTATAATAATTCCACGGAGCCGCAGAGTGGGGAAAAATATCTTTCTATCCCCGTAGCTTGGTTTTCTGATGATCTCAGCTTCATATATAAACCTGAGATATTCTCCCTTTTTTGTTTCACCGCCAATGGCGCTTCTGTCGTGTGGCGGGAGTCAGTACGGAGACAGATTAAATAAATACAAACTCTAGCTGGGTAAAATGCCCAGGTATACTCAGGCTCGCATTTCCAACTGCATCTGTGGAGGAGCTTTGCATTCCGTTCTGATCCCTGCCTTTCTTCAGTTTGCTTTTTTCTTTCTTATAGCGGCAAGAGAAAGAAACTTCTTGATGCTTCTTACCAGCAGGTGCTTAATCCTTCATGAATACATTTGGTGAGCCAATCTGCCACACCGTTGCTGATATTGAAAGCAGAAGATGGATTTTTTTCTTCCGTCTTTCCGCTAGATTTATTTTCTAATGTTGACGTTTATCACTTGAGCGGCCCTGCAATTCATCATGCCCCTCTCTTGTCGATAATCCGAAAGAGAGTCAATTTGCAAAAATGTGAATCTTACTTTCTTCCTTTATTTGCCAACTCTCTGCTGTCTGTCCGCCTGTCTCGCTTTCCATCTCCCTCCCTCGCTCTCTCTCTGAGCTTTTGTCCTGTGACACGGCAGGATGTGGGCAACAGGGTGACACCGAGCGTTGTGGGGGGACTTAAGCCTGAGTTATACTTGGCTGTGCATCCGATAGCATAGCCGATCTACAGCTCACAGCGCATTGCCCCGCGATGCGTCGCAAGCTTGCAGATTGGCTATTTCCGGAGCGCAACACCGGGCCGCAACTCAGTATAACTTAGGCGTTAGGAGATGATGTGATGGCGCCGGGCCTCGCGTCTGCAGCAGCATGACTTGATCGATCTCAAGTCCTTCTCTCTCATTAACCGCTCGTCACAAACTGTCCTCCTGCTTGTCACTCACACACACACAACATGGCCGCGTCTGGAGCCGGGGTATACAGGAAATTAGAGCTTTAAAGAGCAAAAAAGAAACAAGAACTCGAAATGACACGAGTAATCTGACTGAAGTGAGAGGTGTTTTGATCTCAGCCAACATCTGCCCCGTGTCAAAACAATGCGTAAAGAGAGGGTTTTGGTTAGATTAAGTGATGGGAGCTCTGTTCCACATCACCGCCAAGAACATGACAACATTTTCTAAACCTTCCAAATCTTCTCAACCTCCTGCTGTCGAAAGACGACGGGCTAATTTGCAACAGCTGTGGAGCAGGACCCTGGAGGCAAAATGACTGCCACAGAGAAGTGCAATGGCCAGACGCAATCTGTGGACCTCCTCTGAACCGTATAGCCTCCAGTCTGTAGCCATGGCTAATGAATTTCAGGTTTTATATAAATGATATATACTGTAACAGACTTAATACCATAAGGGACATCAGCAGCCTTCCACTAGTGCAAATTCTAGACTGTATAAGGGAAATTGGCATTCCAGGGAAATTGAAAAAGGAGCGCTCGTTTTCACCCACCCCCCCAGGCAATTCTGTAGAACCAACACTAGAGGGCAATACTAGACTAGACTAGACACTAGACTAGAACATGTATGCAACGTGCATAGACGTGCATAGACCTGAACGTGCATGCGTGTGCACGCACAGCACGCGCACACGCTCATGCTTTCAATTTGGTTTATTGAAAGCATGACTGTTAAGATAATTTTATTGTGTTCTGGCTTTTAACATTTGTTTTAGTTTATCCACGACACACACGCACACGTGGATAGTAATCCATGAAAAGATCTATTCTCACCCTATCGGTTTACAACTCGGACGGCGCTGATTCGACTAGCAGACCATCGGCCGGTCGGCACGGGCACTCGCGCCTGGAGGCGCTCGGGCGCGCCTCCTCGGCCTCAAGCTCTGCTAAGTCGGCGCGCCTCCGTCATGGACAATAACTATTATCACGTGTGCGTGTGAACGCGTGTTCAGCGGTCCCCTAGTGTAGCTTCCTGGTTGCTATGTGGGGGGGAACAACAGAAGCCAGGTCCGCCTCGCATCAAAGCCCCGCCTCGCGCCTCCTCCTCATCCTCTCGCCACCTCGCATCAAAACCCTGCCTCGTGCCTCGCGCCTCGCGTAAAAAACCCTGTCTCGAAAAAAAATCCTGTCTCTCGCCGAAGCCCCGCACCTAAAAACGAGCGCTCCTTTTTCAATATATATACACACACACACACACACGGGGGGGGGTGTTAAGACAGAGGTGGTACTAGTGTCAGACAGAGAGAGAACCAACACTTGATTTCGAATTCACAATCATCGTGCTTGTGTGCCAAGACATATCTGAGCCAAGTTTTTCTCTGATCCTGCTCTGAATTCTAAGACACCCTCCTCTCCCACTGTCTCTTCTTGTTCTTTCTCTCATTCGCTCACTTTCATATTTATTTGAGGTTGAGGCGTGTATGGTTTTCATTCATTCTCTCTCTCTCTCTCTCTCTCTCTCTCTCTGTCTGTGTGTCTTCATTATTGTGGGAATAGAATTCATGTCTTACCACAAAACTGTGCGAACACAAGCACTCCCCAGAGAGCTGGTTGTCAAAAAGTAATGGGGGGGGGGGGGGGGGGGAGAGAGAGAGAGAGAGAGAGAGAGAGAGAGAGAGAGAGAGAGAGAGGGCAAAGACTCCCGTTTTTACCCCTCATTGAATTTTTCATCTCTATCCATGAAATATACATCACTGTATGCCAGGGGGCATGATAAGGTGGGAGGGGGGGGGGGGGGGGCAACACAATCTCATTGTAATTATGTTACACTGTTTGTCTAACGTGATCGCTTACCACCCGAGGCTCCTGTTCTCCCCAAATCATGCTAGCAGGTGGCGGGGGGGGGGGGCAAGTGGGGGGGGGGGGGGGGGGTGTGTGCCTGATCTACTGCACCGTTCCCAGAGCTGCCTCTGTGTGTCGACACAGATGACTGACAGTGACACACACACAGACGCCCTCCCTCAAGAGCCCGCCGATCATGTGGCGGCGGGGTGTGGGGCGGAGCCTGTGTGTGATGGGAACTAGCAGTGGTGGAAAGAGTACTCACATTTTCTACTTAAGTAAAAGGATCAATACTGCAATGTAGAAATACTCTGTTACAAGTAAAAGGCCTGTGTTTAAAATGTTACTTGAGTAAAATTACGAAAGTATTGGCATCAAAATATACTTAAAGTACCAAAAGTAAAAGTACTGAAATGTTTGAAAATAGCAGATCTACAAGTTCACAACGCGTCGCGATGCGACGCGTTGTGAGCTTGTAGATCGGCTATTTTCAAATAGCCTATATATAAAACAGGGATAAAATGGTTTATGAATGTTTTATAATATAATAATTTATATCTGCAAAGTAACCAGTGACTAAAGTTTTTAAATAATTGTACTGGAGTAAAAGTACAATATTTGCCTCTGAGATGTAGTGGAGTAAAAGTATTGAAAATTGGAAATACTCAAACAAAATTTTACTTAAGTACAGTACTTGAGTACATGTACTTAGTTACTTTACACCACTGGGAACTAGATCGCACTTGTGCTAAGACCTGTACATGTGCAGTGTGTTCCATGCATGTGTTTGTGCATGTGTTCCAAGAAAGTACAGTACTACTGTATGTGTGAACAGGAATCTCCAGGCAGAGCGAGGGGCTGTTGACGTCTTTATGATCAATTATTGATAACCCCTGGTGCCAAGCTTGACCCGCTTTCCTTATTATTTACTGTACTCTGTCAACACAACACTGTCAAAACTTGGTGTACTACCAATTTGCTGCTGTTGTCGTTATAGTCACATACAGTGGTGGAAAGTAACTAAGTACATTTACTTAAGTACAATTTTGAGGTACTTTTACTTTACTGGAGTATTTCCAATTATCAGTACTTTTACTACATCTCTCCACTACATCTCAGAGGAAAAATATTGTACTTTTACTCCACTACAATTATTTAAAAACTTTAGTTACTTTTCAGATATAAATTATTACATTATAAAACATACATTAACCACTTTAGCCCTATTTTATACATTTCGCTCACAACGCGACGCGTTGTGAGCTTGTAGATCTGCTATTTTCAAACATGTTAGTACTTTTACTTTTGGTACTTTAAGTACATTTTGATACCAATACTTAGTACTTCTACGTACAAGTAAATTACTAAGTAAATTTTTCATTCCGGACTTTTACTTGTCAGAGTACTTCTACATTGCAGTATTGATACTTTTACTTAGGTAAAACATTTGAGTACTTTTTCCACCCCTGGTCACATCATGTGCACAGTAAAATGAGCGCTCTACCAATCTTTCCATGTAACATAATAGATTTGAGGAATGTATAGTTTAATAAGCTGAATTTCCCTTTAAACAGGACCTTACCACTGTCAATACTGTACATGTCATTGACTTTAAGCAGCTTCAGCCATTAATCGCATAATAAACACAGACCATTTTCTTGTTAATGGTTTGATTTTTACGTTTGTTTATATTTTCTCCACAGTCGTTTGGCTACACATCATTGCATGGTTAATACGTCATGAACGATTGAATGTTGTTCCTATTTTCGGCTGGATTTTCTAATCTATCTGTGCTTTAAAATGCATTACGCTACTATAAAGTGACTTTAACAAAAAAGATAAAGGCACACTAAAGTTCATTGTGTTGAATTACCTCTTCTCAAGTTAAATTTAAATCTCTGCAAGTGCATTTTTTATACTGTAATGAAATGAATGGAATCCAATTTCTTCCGTGAGAATCAAACAAAACATGGTATGCTTTGGAAGGGGAAAAAAATGGTTTTAGTCAATGGGCTAAACATACCAAAACACTGGTATGCAGCGTTGCCAGATTCTGTGAGAGAAACAAGCAACCAGGTCTAGGAAAACCAGCCCAAATGAAGCGACTATGGGCCACATGAGCACTTTAACATACTGTATACATCAGCTATTTGAAAATAGCAGATCTACAAGCTCACAACGCGTCGCGATGCGACGCGTTGTGAGCTTGTAGATCGGCTATTTTCAAATAAAATCTTGCGGGGAAATTATAATAAGCAGATCTGGCAACCCTGCTGGAATGGCCCTTTAACCACTTGAACCTCAGCATGCCAATGCTGGGGGGAACATTCTGCAAAAATAGCACGTCTACAAGCTCAAAGCGCGTGGCGTTGCACTGAGACTAGAGGTTTTAAGTGGGTAAGCATCTCCACATCAAACAATTCAGTCACCATTCGTGTTGAAAACGTGGGAGTCGTAGGGGTCAACTTGACACCATTCAAATGTATATTGGTATAGGGTTAGCTTTCAGGTCTCGTCTCTCTTGTGTGTGTGACACTAATGCACAGACCTGTGTATGGTGTCACGGGTTCAAATGCAATATATGACCTGTGACACATAATATAATGCCCGCTCTCTCCTGGCTCTCTGTTACTACTGTATATGGCACAATAAAGCAGAATTCAGTGTTGTGTGGGCTGCATGCTAATCTATTACTATTGTATATGGCACAATAAAGCAGAATAACCCCCCAAAACAAATCTTTAGCCAGTTATGAAAAAACTGCTGCTGCTACTACTATTAACCCATTGAGGCCTGAGGTTCCGATTCTGCAAAATGTCTTCTAAATCCTAAACGGTTTTCTGAAAAACGTATGTTTGTCAAGGACTACCCAAAATGATATGAATTTGGCCGCGGACCCCCATCTCAAAATATTTTGTTCCAGGGACCCCCAGAAGCAAAGATTTGAGTTAATGTTTGCTTTAAAAGAATAAATATATTCAAAGATTTGCACACATTTTCACAATTTTTTGCCCCGCTATGAGCTTGTATATGTGCTGTTTTTGAAGTTTTTAAAGTGTAAAATAATGCTTTTTAGCTCAAATGAAAAAGTGACACAGATGCATTCCAGGTCTGGGTTAATGATAATAATAGTCAGTATTGTAATCAACCGAGTAAATGTTAATAAAAAAGGCCTTAAATATCAGCATTAAACACTAAACCGCTGCACTGGTGCCAATTGTTCCATTTAGTCATGTTAAATAGCGCTGTTAAATTGAAAGAAAGTAGCCCGCTGTGCACAGCGCACGTGGAAAAACGTGGCGAAGATCAAAGCGGTTTCCCATTGCTTTCCAAAGAAACTGTACGATTTATCGACGAAATTACAATAACGCTGACAGTACACGCCGTGCGCAGCCAGTTGTGAAACAGCAGCGACGTATATTTTCCCAGCTCTTTATTTCCGCAGGGGGGATCAAATGTGGAAGGTAAGGAAATACAAAGTCAAATAAGCAGCTGTAATGCTATCAGAGGCCACGAGCCATAACCACGATAATATCTCTCTCTCTCCCGGCCGAGGAGGGGGTAACTTGATAGAAGTAATACATTCCCAGCCATATACGCTCTGATGCGCGTAGGTACCCATCAAACATCTTATATTAGGTCTGTCAGAAAGAGAGAGAGAGGGAGAGGAGGGTGGCAGAAAAACTAACAGCCAACCGTAAGACTGGAAGGACGGGGGAAGAGATGTTGAATAATGGAGAGAGACGAGAGGAACGAGTGAATGAATGCATTCATTTGTGCTGAGGTTCCATTAGAAAGTGCCGTAACTGATTGTTAATGTATGTACAGTATCTATCTAACAGAGAGAGCGAGAGAGAGAGAGAGAGAGAGAGAGAGAGAGAGAGAGGGGGCAAAAGTTCTCCTGTGCTCGAAGAGAAGGCGTGTGTGAACGGAAAAGTGTTAATTTGTGTGTGTGTGCGCGTGCTCACGCTATTTATTGAATACCCTCCAATAACGGCAGGAGAGAGAGAGATCTTTCAAAGACAGAGGACAGATGGTTTGATGACAAATTTAACATGTAGCATATTTGAAGTTTACACAGCAATTAATTCCCGCAGATTGTTGAGTCTATGCCTCCACCTTTATGAACTTATTGACTAAATGAACATGTTTCCCACAAATGTTTCAAACGTGCAACAACTTAACATACTGACGTTCAACCAAAATAAATAGTAATAGTAATACAGTATATAGTACGGTGGTTTGTTGTGGCCTTTCATGTGTGCAGTTTGCACATAGTTTCCTCCTACGCTAAAAATACATTATTCCTACCTAACACACCAGCTTTACAGCTGAAACATTTGTGAGTGGCTGCCCACTCCACAAATGTCCCCACGTTGATCAATTAAGTAACATTAACTAACTATACATATATATATAAAAGTATCAACAAGAGCTTGTGACTAAATAATAACTACATTTGATGCATCGAAACACATGCTGGTTATTTTTTCCATTTGCTGAAACGTAACAGATTTGGACATACAAGGTTTTCACCCAAAAGCGACGATAATACTGTATATCGTCTATGTCGGGTGGAAACCTCAGATGTCCGAAACTGTTGCTTTTCAGGATTAAAATTCAAAAACTGCAAAAGCAGCAGATCTACAAGCTCAAAACGCGCCACTTCGTGCCGCGTTTTGAGCTTGTTACTTTTGATGCTTTTGTGTGACGCTGTAGTGTGATCAAGTAGGGCGTTAATTTATGAAAAATCACAAAAAGTTAGAATATGGAGATAAGAGCTTTCTGCCCCGACAGCAACGATATATATGTGTTTTCAGGAACAGTGTGGTGGGTGAACACATTGGTGGGTGCAGGTGCAGGAATACACACTGGGGGTGCTGCCAAAACCTTGCCCCGACTAATGACTAATGAGGACTAATTGCCTCGCTTCACACAAACTAATGAAGAGGGACAAAGTTCCTTCTTCTCATCCATGTCCAAATGAACCCCGGGCAATTTTTATGAATGCAAATCAGTGACTTTCAATTAAAAGTTACGGCTGGCAACATTTGGTTTTTCTTTTACTGCTAAAAATATCCCAAGCCACAAAACGAACAGGTCTGAATTGTTTGCTGTGGGTGCTGTGAGTTTTGTCTTCTCCCTGGCTCACACACCAAAAAACATAACAACATCTGGTTGAAACTAACTGACGAACGGAGGCTGAATGTTCAGTCCGTGGTGGAGGAAGTACTCAGATGTCTTACTTAAGTAAAAGTAGCAATACCCCAATATGAAAAAAAAACGCTGTTACAAGTAAAAGTCCTGCATTAAACATATTATTTGAGTAAAAATACACAAATATTGGCACCAAAATATGCTCACAGTACCAAAGGAAATTGTGAAATGTAAGTTGTATAATTTAAACAACAGCTCAACCCAGTTGGACCTGAGGCCGATTCTAAAAACGCCTTCTAAATCCTGACCTAAGTTTTCTGAAAACCTTAAATGCTATAAAAGAAATTATAATGTTGCTATATACTGTATATACTGTAGCAACAACTCCACACAGAGGTGTTCCCAGCCTGAAAGGTATAACAACGTATAGATGTTCCAGCTCTAACCGAAGAAAAGTATTTGTTGTATGAAACAGACAGACAGGCTATTTGCAAGTTGATGGTGAACAACAGCAGAACTCTCAAGGTCACTGGAAGAGATAAAGGGCTGGATAGAAGATCACAGGATGTGCCACCATGACAACCGTTTGGGAGACGAGTATCATGTTCAGATTGAATGGAAGAAATAGCCTAAGCCAATTGAGCCTTGCTTCAAAAATAGTGAAAATAGCTGATCTACAAGCTCATGATGACTCGCATCCCTTTGCGTTGTGAGCTTGTAGATCTGCTATAACACCCCCCCCCCGCCGCTAAAATGTCAGAAAATCTTTTGAATTATAAAACAAATTATTGGAAAGGTAAAAAAAACCTGCATATTTACTTGTGACCCAACAACATGTTGAGAAACAGCTTTAATAGTAGACTAAGTGTCTCAGTACCCAGAAAAGCGCTCTATAAGTTTGATGTATTATTATAGTATGTTGCACTGCTGACCACACCCTAATCATAATGTAATGGTTCCTTTTCCCCCCAGGTGTTAATGGTTAAACTGGTACAATTTCATCATCTTTGGGGGTGCGGCCAACTGCACAACCTAGTTTAAAGTTTCAACCTGTGGCAGTACAAGTTACAACACTAGTTTTCTGCCCTATGTGACACATTTCTACAGTATACCCACTACAAAACAATTTGCTTTACCAATTGATTTGAAGAAAACTTGTTTTCCCATCTAAATGATGAGGCTAACATACGGTGACCAGATGTCCCATTTTGTAATGTGTAAATACCTGAAAAACACACAAATGTTTTCAACATTCACTACCAATTAGGAAAAAGGAGAGGAAGGAGTGCATCTGTTTGGCTAGAGTACAACAAGGTGCTCTTTGGTACAACTGGGTGATTGATGTAAAAAAGGGATGAGACCAAAGGCACTCTTTTGGAAAAGCTTTAAAACTTTTCCACTGTTTTTTTTGGTGCATCAATTCACTACCATTTGTTCTGGTTTTCACCACAATTAAAATAATAATACTTCTACATAGACACCAATAATACTTCTACATAGACACCAATAATACTTCTACATAGACACCAATAATACTTCTACATATACACCAATAATACTTATACATAGACACCAATAATACTTATACATAGACACCAATAATACTTATACATAGACACCAATTTTGAGGTACTTTTACTTTACTGGAGTATTTCCAATTTTCAGAACATTGAAAATAGCCGATCTACAAGCTCACAACACGTTGCATCACGACGTGTTGTGAGCTTGTAGATCGGCTATTTTCAAACATTTTAGTACTTTTACTTTTGGTACTTTAAGCACATTTTGATACCAATACCTTTGTACTTTTACTCCAGTTACTTTAGAATTCCGGACTTTTACTTGTAACAGAGTATTTCTAAAATGCAGTTTTGATACTTTCACTTTTGGAGTTTTGGAGAAATTGGAGTACTTTTTCCACCACTCTTTGTGTGTGTGCGTGTGCATGCGTGCGTGCGTGCGTGCGTGCGTGCGCTGCAGGGGGAGAGAGGGTAGAGAATAGAGTAATCTGCACCCTGGTGAAGGCAGAAGGTGAAAGAGAGAGACAGCGGAAGGTGCAGTTTTCAGTCTCTGTTGTTCCCTTCTCTTTCGTCTCTCTCTCTGTATCGGCCCCCTACTCCCTTGCTTCTCTCCTGGCATGGAGATTGTGTATAGGTGTAGAGGGAGGAAAGAAGAATTATCTCCGTTATTACCCCGCATCGTTATCTTTGTTTTGTGGCTTTGGATTGAGGAGTTCGGTCGGGAATGGCTGCAATGGCCACGTGTTCAGTTCTTGTGCATTTTGTGCCAAGGCTATGGTGTCTTCAAACCATAGACTGTATAAAAAGAATGGACTAAGCCACACCTCTGGTTTCTATTGACCGAAAATGAAGCCGATTGTCCAGGAATTTGAAATCCGCCATCTTAAATATATGCCAAAAAGTACCGGAAATCAATCCCTAAAGAATGCTATTGGTTGGGTAGCTTGTCAATCAAGAGCGGGGGGGCGGGGAATGAATGCTATTGGTTGTGTAGCGTGTCAATCAAATCATCCCGCCCCTCCTAGAGCATAAATGAGACCATCATTCAGCAAAACGCATATCAAGATGATTGAAAGGAGACTTTAAACTAGCGACTGGAAGCATATAGTATTTATGACAATGTTTATAAGGTATGAAAGTCTAAAGTTCGGCAAAAACCCATCCGCTTTCATTGAGAGAATATTCTTTCTGACACCAGCAGGGGTAAAACAGCGAAACTACAGGCCATTCATATGAACTGTCTCTTCCGTATTAGACTCGATGTAAAACTTTCAAGCTGGGCCCTTGCTTCAAACTCTCCCCTTGCCCCCCCCCCCTCTCTTCCTCTGTCTCTCTCATACTTATTCTTAAAATAAAAGAGAGAAATAAAAAAGAAAACTTGGGTAAAGTATGAGGTTGTGTCTGTGGAGGGGCCTCGAGGGAATGGCCCTGCATGCTGTCTGCAATGAAAAGGTATTCCAGATAAAGATAATGTCACGCTAAAGAAACCCATGCCCTTTCACACACCCCGAGTTTGCCAAAGAAATGAGGTCGTCTCACGAAAAGTGGGATCTCTTGGTGAACCTGTTCCTCCTTCCTCCTCCTCCGAAGATGGTCTTTAGAAGGGAGTTGATGTTGTCTGGACTGGAGTGTATGAAGAAAGCAAAAGGTTGTGTGTGTGTGTGTGTGTGTGTGCTTTTATCTGCCGTATTGGGACGAACATGGAGAGGCAGTGTGACATTTGAAAACTAGAAAGATGCTCTCGGTAGAGCGCAAATCTCCACCAGGACGCATGTAGTAATAATCCTTATACTGTCTGACGAAGTAACGTCAAACTGCTCTCTCTCTCTCTCTCTCTCAGCCTTGTAGGAATTGGCCATAATTATTCCCTAATTTGGACACAACTTCCAAAAAGCACATGAATGCACACAAGTCTTGTGATCCACTTCCTAACTCAGAGAAAAAAAACTGCCATTTGATTAACCCAACTTGAACATGAAAGCAGCCTCATACTGTCTGACAGAGTACAACGTGTGTGTGTGTGTGTGTGTGTGTGTGTGTGTGTGTGTGTGTGTGTGTGTGTGTGTGTGTGTGTGTGTGTGTGTGTGTGTGTGTGTGTGTGTGTGTGTGTGTGTGTGTGTGCGTGCGTGTGCGCGCATCCCTCTCTCTCTCTCTCAACCTTTCTCTCTGCCTCTGTGTGTGTTTGCATCATAGGCACTCGGTGTAGAATAGGCACTCTGTGTAGAAGAGGCAGGCATCTAATGCAACAAGCATTATATCCGTTATACCTATTTCAAATGTAGGACCAGCTGTAAAACATAGTACTCTTGTGTTCATGCAACAACACTGCCCGCCGTGCACGTCTGTGACTGGCCAGTTCCGTTCCATAGCCGGGTGGGAAGCTTTATCACGTAGCCTGGAGGGACGATTGCTCTCAGATTATTATGAGTTCCAAAAATTACACAGTTGTCGTTGACGGATATGAAAAATAAAACCTGAGGTACTTGGTCTGCTGCCAGCACACACACACAATAAGAAATATTACACTGATCGGCCTTGTAGTTTGTGACATTGCTGTCTTCTATCAGTCCCACATCTCCACATCTGTCTCTCCGTCGCATTCCAAGCAGCTTTTCATCTATCTATCTATCTATCTATCTATCTATCTATCTATCTATCTATCTATCTATCTATCTATCTATCTATCTATCTATCTATCTATCTATCGCTCTCTCTTTCCTCCATCACAAAGTAGGCAACAAACGCATCCATGCAAATGCTCGCACGCCCCCCAAATCTGGCATCACATCACTCGACTCTGAGCCACTTTGCATACACAACACAGTGCTGCATTTATCAGCAACCATTACGTTCAAGCCCACGCAATTGGAATACTTAACAGCAAACATAAAAGCTCCGTGATAAACACGTGAAATTCTTTGATCATATCTGGCTCAGTGTGTGCTCTTAGTGCGCGCACGCGTCAAGCTAACGCGCGCGAGTGCTCGGGTCCCGACACGCGGCGAGCTGCAGTATCTCTCAAGCTGATCTTGGGAGGCTCCGATTAGCATTAGTGACGTTGCGCGCGGAGGAGGACGAGAGAGAGCGCATCCCCTCGCATTCCAATAGCCTAGATTTCAAACCCCTCCCCAACTAACTCGGCAGCAGGCAGGCACCTCTGCTAATTGTAGACCAGAGGAGAGAGAGGAGCGCCGCCGAGCGCTATCTTCCCAGCCTTTGATATGCACTTATCTTTAAGCAGTTTTGTATTACGGAAAAAGAAAATTGCTTTTAAAAAATGACTTGTGCCTTTATTGCTTTTCAGCCAATTAATTGGATGAAACATAAAGCCTTGGAAATCGTAGGGGTGTGTGTGCGTGTGCGTGTGCGTGTGCGTGTGTGTGTGTGTGTGTGTGCGTGTGTGTGTGTGGGGGGTGTAATTATGGAGAATAATTGACAGGGGGATGGACAAGCTTGTAGGCAGCTCGAAATAGGTAGATGTGTTTAATTATTTAAGCTCACAATGGCCTTGCGATTGTTTCCCTACATCATACCATTTATTACATATACCGTTATTGTGAGGAATCACTTAATATCATCGCTCTCTGCAAAGGGAGAGCCTGTGTTTGAAGACAGCTTTGCCCTGAAAGTGTCCAAAGCACTCAAGAAGTAGGACACTCGCTGTGATCCTGCCTTAACGCTCCTTGAAGTGAGAGAGACAGGCCGACCTAGATATCCTGCTATTTATTCAGCCATTTTAGGTGCTGGCTATTCAGAGTCTCCATTTCGGAGCTAACTAGCTGTTTTTCTTTCTTTCTTTCTTTCTTTCTTTCTTGCTTTCTTGCTTTCTTGCTTTCTTATTCAAAAATAGCAGATAAACAAGCTCATAGCGCGGATCTGCTATTTTTGGAAAGATCGTGAAAATGTGTAAAAATCTTTGAATATATATTGTTTAAAGCGAACATTTTTAACTCTATTCTTTGCTTCAGGGGGTCCCTGGAACAAAATATTTTGAGATGGGGGTCCATGGCCAAATACATATTCTTTTGGGGGTCCTTGACATGAAAAAGTTTGAGAACCACTGATATAGAAACATATGTTTTTTCAGAATACTGTTGGGATTTAGAAGACATTTTGTAGAATCTACTTCAGGTCTTAATGGATCATCATCTCTTGCTTAGTGATTTCGGAGCTAACTAGCTCACTAGTTAGCTTTCTTGCTTTCTTTCTTTCCTTCTTTCTTTCCCTCTCCCTTCCTTCCTTCCTTCCTGCCTTCCTGCCTTCCTGCCTTCCTGCCTTCCTGCCTTCCTTCCTTCCTTCCCTTCCCTCCCTCCCCTCTCTTCATCTCATCTCTTTCTCTCTCAGTATGAAAACATGCAATGAAGAGAAGAACCACCATGCTGGCTTATAGCAGCAGGGGTTCAGACAGACAGTCATAATTTCATCTCTAATGGAGCCAGAGCGTTATCTGCTCCCAGTTGGTCCTGTTGACAGAAAACCATCATCTTATCTGTTTCCATACACTCGTGCCTGCATACTGTACACACGCGGATATCACAACATATACCCATATGTATGTGTAGGGGACCGATAACTCCCTCACGCACGTGTGCTTCCACAACGGGGAGGCAGTCATCCAGGCAGTCGGGCAGTAAGCAGTGGTGGAGAAAGTACTCAAATGTTTTACTTAAGTAAAAGTAGCAATACTGCAATGTAGAAGTATACTCTGTTACAAGTAAAAGTCCGGAATTCTACATTTACTTGAGTAAAAGTACAGAAGTATTGGTATCGAAATGTACTTAAAGTACCAAAAGTAAAAGTACTAAAATGTTTGAAAATAGCAGATCTACAAGCTCACAACGCATCGCGACGCGTTGTGAGCTTGTAGATCGGCTATTTTCAAATAGCCTATGTATAAAATAGGGCTGAAGTGGTTAATGTATGTTTTATAATGTAATTATTGATATCTGCAAAGTAACAAGTAACTAAAGTTTTCAAATAATTGTAGTGGAGTAAAAGTACAATATTTGCCTCTGAGATGTAGTGGAGTATAAAAGTATGGGAAATTGGAAATACTCAAGTAAAGTACAAACACCTCAAAATCGTACTTAAGTGCAGTACTTGAGTAAATGTGCTTAGTTACTTTACACCACTGTCGAGCAGTAAGCGACATGGACACAAATTGGCTCGGCCCCGGGTCAGGCATACTAACGGGAATAACACATAAATATGAACAATTACAAAATGGCTGTATGAAGGCGGGGGCGCTTAGAAGCGCTACTGTATGTTTTAATCATTTATCATCTGAGCTGACATGTTTTCATAATCGTGGTGTGGAAAAGGTTGTTTGAGTGAACTTCTGATGATGTGATGGGGTTGATCATGCATTATAGAGATTAACCACTTAAGTCCTGTTTCATTGCTTTCATCAGTTTCCAAAACATAGCGACTCGATCTTGCGAGCATGTAGAGCTGCTATTTAAAAAAACAAAAGGAGAAAAAAAGAGTAGGCTATAATAATGACATGCCCAAAACAGGAAAGTGATTAGTAAATGACACATGAAATCTGGCAAACTGGCCGGTTTCAAGCTGAGATAACAGCTGGGTGCAAGCACGCACACACACACACACACACACACACACACACACACACACACACACACACACACTCGCACGCGCACACACACCGTAGCATACGCTGCACTGTATGTCTTCTAAGCCGTCGCAGCGGAGACCTTGTTAAGGGGCCTGCTGCCTCCTGTGCTGCGCCACATCCTTACATCCATTCTTCATACGGCAGGCACTCTCCTGCTGCAGATGAAATGGGAGCAGCCATAGATTATTGTTTGGTGTGACAGCCCTAAGGGTCTGTGTTAAGGCACCTACGCACCTGCACCACATCACTTTAATTAGGCTTGCACACATGCAAAAGAATTTGACTTGTGTCTCGTGTGGGCTGCTCCTCACACAGCCCACACGAGACACACTGACGGTGATGCTATGCTTAGTTTCGACCGAAAATAGTCGATCTACAAGCTCACAAGGTGTCACAGCACGCGGCGCGCTGTGAGCTTGTCGATCGGCTATTTTTGGCGTGCGATGCGCCTCGCAAACGAGTATAAATGGGGTATTACATAACAACTCACCAGAGACGCAAATATAGGTGAGGCGGGGGGGGGTGGGGGGGGGTCGATAATATAATATAAAAATAAGTCATGTGTATTTTTTTCACAGTGGATAAGGAGGATGACTGCGAGCGAGACTTTATGCTCTGCTGCCTCCAGTTTTCCAAATCCCTTCCCAGCATGTTGTTGCTGTCGGGCTCCGTATAACTTTTGTGTGTTTTTCGTAAATTAACGCCCCTACTTGATCACACCACAGCGTCACACAAAAGCAGCACATCTACAAGCTCGAAACGCGGCGCGAAGCGACGAGTTTCGAGCTTGTAGATCTGCCGCTTTTGCTATTTTTTTATTGGACTGCCGAAAAGTAACAGTTCTGGACTTATGAGGTTTTCACCCGACAGAGACGGTATAGTCTAGCCAGCCATATTCCCATTGCAGAGACGTCTAGTATTAGTGTAATAAGTTATATGATGAGGTATGGCAAGGTATGGCAAGATAAGTGAAGGTAAAGCTATTTGAACTCTACGAGGGAATTCCATCATTTATGTAGCCAGAAGCAGGTACAGTACAGAGGCAGTAGAAATCTGTAGGAGTAAATCGGTTAAAGCTACAATCCAGGACTTATTCGAGTGAATAAAACGTTATTTTAACCATTCTGTTTTCTGTTTTACAATATAATTAGCACATCTGCTGTGGTTGGAGGTAGTCTTGAACTTTTGACCCTAGTGGTCAGGGCAGGACAGGACACCTGCTGGTTCACGAGTTAGCTGAAGATATTTGACGTTGCACCGGATTTGACACAAAACGTACAGATTGTAGCTTGAAATAAAAACAAGTTTTATGACTTAAAGGACAATTTTTTTTTTTACAACAAGGGTTCAAAAGGCGGATTCATGTTTTGGCCTATAACTCTTGAACTGTATAGGCCAAAACGTGAATCTGCCTGTTACAGCGCCACCATGAGGCTCCTTGACCTGGTGGGGATGTGCGTACAAAGTTTCACGGAAATCGGAGGCTGCGTTCATGACTATTTACCAATGGACCGAATGCCCCCGCCCCCCAGTTAAAAATCACTATAACGATAGAAAGCAATACAAGATCTTTTTTTTAACACTCATCCTTAAATTATTATCATTACAAACTAACAAAATAACCCTTGTTGTAAAAAAAACTAAGTTGTCCTTTAAATCATCATCTCTTGCTTAGTGATATGCTGTGAACAATGTGTAGATTAATAGAGCTGTGATTACACAGCAAATAACGAAGGGCCATCCATTTGAAACAAGGTAGATGCATCATTAATAAAGATGTCTACAGAATATCAGTGAAAGGATGAACGCAAAGGAAAACGATCCTGCAGGAATACTTAGCCATAATGTACCTGTCACTCTCTGTTGTCTAGCTGTCATAGCTATCTCTATGAGTTACTTTCACCCTGGCATGAAGCGCTCGCTGTGTTGTGAACTTGTAGATCTGCTATTTTCACTACAACCAAGTATATAGGGTAGGATTTTATGGGTTCATTTCTCCTTGATTGTTTATACTCTATTTTGTCCTCCCCTGCCTTCATCCTCTCTTCCTGCTGTGTTCAACCCTCCCCTCCTTATCTCTCCCCAAGTACTGTACTTCAGTACAATTGTGAAGTATACTTTTACTTTATTTCATTTCCCAATTACTTTATACTCTACTCTACTATATACTCTATATAGAGGCAAATATTGGACTTTTTTTTGCTCCACTACAATTATTTGACAGCTTTAGTTACTAGTTACTTTGCAGATTAGCCAATGAAGCCATATAAACTGTCTATTCAAACAATAGCCGATGAAGTGTGTTTTCTGCACATTATGAAATGGGGAAACTTGCTCAGAAGGGTGCATAATGTATGTAAACAGATGGATGGAAACTTCTCTCTCTCTCTCTCTCTCTCTCTCTCTCTCTCTCTCTCTCTCTCTCTCTCTCTCTCTCTCTCTCTCTCTCTCTCTCTCTCCCTCATCCTCTCTCTCTAGTATGAGAACTGTGGTCCAGGCTCTGCTTGATGTTCAAAGAAAGCCAGATCCAAGCAAGCCGCTGGTTGTATAGATGTGTGAGTGGCAGCAGCAGCATCCATTCTATAATACTGTATCCCCTTTTTTTTTTGTAGCAGCAGGAACTCCACCTCGCACTCAGAGTTTCTAGTTGTATTGTGTTCTGTGTCACCTTTTCCCCCGATAATTATCCCTCGCATTTTGAATGGAGTGATTGTGTTTGAATCTCCATCTAATTGAGTCACATCACAGCTCAAAGTTGTTTTTCCGGCATCTCTTTCTCATCTCCTTGCTTGCTCTGGGTTTTGTCATGCAGTGGATTTTGTCTCCTGTGGCAGAATACAAAGAGAGGGCAGCACTTCAGACTAGACTAGCTCAGTGGTTTTCAAACTCTTTTCATACCAAGGTCCATTATTTATTCGGCATTTGAGAGACGGACCACCGTTTGATGAGATTTAGACTCTCAGACACAAGACTCCATGCTGTATTGATGTTGGTCCCATAGGAGAGATAACAGGCCAACGTTGATCAAAATAACAATTCCTTAATTAATTAATGCAGATATTTAACAATAATGTAACTCTTGAGAGCGTAAAATGAAACCAATTTGGTTTCATTTTACGCTCTCAAGAGTTAAAGATCTAATAAGTGTCCAATTGGTTACCAACTCTCCATTTAGCTGGGGACCACTGTGGGGACCACTGGTTGAGAACCACTGGTGGTCCCCGGACCACTGGTTGAGAACCACTGGGACTAGCTGATCTCATGTGTGTCTGTTGAAAGGATTTTACTCCTGTGCTACTCTTTATGACAGCGGAATTCCCAAGCTTTTTTTTCTGGATCAGGGCCCTCTTTAAAATCTTGAAAGCGTTCGCGGCCCATATGCCATCTGACCACTTAACCTCGGCCGCCGTGTTAAGTGGTCAGATGGGTGGGCCGCGGGCGTTTTCAGAGCATGTTGTTTATTTTAATGATCAATCAATCACTTGGATCAATGGAACCAACCCAGTATCCTCCTATAATTCTACAAACCTCTGTCTGTCTGTGCTGTGCACACAGAAACGCCCAGTTCTCCTCAGTGGCTGGACCAATTGATCTGAAATTGCACACAGGCATTGACCATTACCATGTGCACGGAACTGTGAAGCCCGTTTTTCGATTTCACAAAAATCTCAGCTGTTTATTATTCGTTTATATCGTTTTTGTGTAAAAAGAATGTCGCCATGGTTACGGGGCTGCCCAGCTATGGGATGAACTGCCTCCCGGGTTGCCAGATCATGTGCGCATATCCCCCCCACGGATGCGTCGACCGTGTATGGACTAGTACTTTAAAATTTGTATTTATTGGCATCATTATCATTAAAATCTTTAATGTTTTGTCTATTATTTAGGGTCCCACTTGCAATACCTTCACGACCCACCAGTGGGCCCAGGCCCACATGTTGGGAATCACTGCTTCTGCATTCACCACAGTGACGGAAAGTTGCCTGTTGTTCTTCTGTAGAAAAACACATCTTTAAAGTCACAGAGAAAGTTTTCTTTCTTTCTGTAGTGATGTGGCTCTTCTTGACATAATATTCTCTTCCACTCATTTTTTTAGGCTCTCTGAGGATGGCGACGTTGGCTTCCGTCGCCATTTTCCACTTTGCACACCAGATATTGTGCAGTCGAATGGGCAGACTTTGATGATGACTAGTGGAGCGCCTCATGGGGTCTGGTAGCGAGGCTCTTAGACTCTTCATCTCTTAAAAAAATAAATTCTTATATTCTTCTAAAGATTTAAAGCAAGCTTGAGATTTTGCCTCATTCCTTCATGTGTTTGTGTGTGCGTGTGTGTGCGCGTGCACGCGTGTGTGCGTGTGTGTGTGTGTGTGTGTGTGTGTGTGTGTGTGTGTTGCAAATTACAGTGTTGTTGCGAGGTTGTTCTTCTTCATTTGGGGATAAATAAGGTGCGGAGCGAGAACGTGGGATGAAATGTGTTGCGTTGGTTGATTTATGGCGCGGGAGTTTCATTCCGAGGCCACCTAACAGAAAGTGCTGGAATTCACCAGCACATTAAATTAAATATCTGCCGAACAGATTCTAATTTGATCACCAAGCTGTTTCAATTTCATTAGCCCTGTCCCTAATGGACTTTCACAGCATATTATTCCATCTAGCAACAAATCCTATTCATTGGCTCTTTTTTTCCCCTTTTTTTTTTATGAGCCCCCCGTCGCAACGCGGAGCGCGCGGCCCAACCAAGCGCACTGAGAGGTCACAGAAGACACACGTTTTTTCTCTACTATAACAGACAGGGGCAGCGAGCCCACAGTGACTCCTCAAAAGGGAGTGAATGGAACAAAATGTATGATTTATGGCCAGCCTCCACTAAGCAGCTGTTACAAAGCATCAGTCCAATTGTTCTGTATTAATATGGAAAATGGAGTGTAGAACTAGAGTGTGGATACGTAATATGTACGTTCATATTCATGCCTGGGCATTCAAATGTGTGTTAAATGTCCCCATAAGCAGTGGTGGAAAAAGTACTCAATTTTTTTACAACACATACAGGTAAAAGTATCAATGCTGCAATATAGAAATACTCTGTTACAAGTAACAGTTCGGAATTAAAAATTTGCTTGAGTAAAAGTACAAAAATATTGGTATTTTAAATATTTAAAATGTACAAAAATCTTTTTGAAAATAGCAGCTCACAATGCGTCGCGACGCATTGTGAGCTTGTAGATCGGCTATTTTCAAATGGCCGAAATATATAGGGTTGAAGTGGTTAATGTATGTTTTGTAATAATAATCAAAAACCAAAAAGTAACTAGTAACTAAAGTTTTCAAATAATTGTAGTGGAGTAAAAGTATAATATTTGCCTCTGAGATGTAGTGGAATAGAAGTAAAAGTATTGAAAATTGGAAATACTCCAATTTTCTGTGTGTGTGTGTGTGTGTGTGTGTGTGTGTGTGTGTGTGTGTGTGTGTGTGTGTGTGTGTGTGTGTGTGTGTGTGTGTGTGTGTGTGTGCGTGCGTGCGTGCGTGCGTGCGTGCGTGCGTGCGTGCGTGCGTGTGCGCGTCTGTGTGTGGCCCACGACCCTGATTGCAGTACATGTTACTGGCAGTTCTGCATGGTAATGATGCAAATGAAGCACTGTATTGGCTGGTCAGGCCTTCAGATGGAAATTCATGGCTGATGTTTCACTACGCTTCTGTGGTTTAGCAGGCTTGTAATTATGCCGTGCGCATTATAATCACTTCTGCCACGCATAATTCCAACCGTGGAGAGCAGAGAGAAATGCAGCATCGCTCTTCTGCACCCTTTGAAAGTCAACACCACCACAGCTCCAAAACACAGTGGATGTCTCTGAATCAGGGTCATTATAATTACCTGCTATAACTAACTAACTTAGCTATTTGAATCTCAACCCTTTTACTACTCCTTATTACAAAATAGAAACACTAAAACTATTCAAAACTAAACTAAAACTAAGCGTTTTCAAAAAAGAAAACTAAACTAAACTAGCAAATCCGCTTTAAAGGTGAATTAAAACTAGGCTGAAATTGAAAACTCAAAGTAACAACAGAATATAAACGATGACAACGCAAAACTATGATAACCTTGCTCTGAATGCTGTTTTGTTCTATCCACCAGGAAAACTTTTACACAAACCCTATAATTCAGAGTTTTTTCAAAGTGGTGGAAGTGGGCCTCAGCGGTAACTGCAAAGAAGAGTGAAAAAAATTAAATGAAAAGCTCAAAAAGCATCACGGTGGGGATGTGTTGTGAGCTTGTAGATCGCCTTTTTTCTAAAAAGCTATTTCGCAATAACGGGGCCGCAGCCAGGCCTTTTAGCAACAACCAAACCCTCTTCATTACCCTCTGTAAACGAGAAAATAAGTACTAATAAGCTAGTTTGAAAAGACATCCAGTACCCAAAAATAATGTCCTCAAATGATGAGATTTTTTCTGTCTTTTTTTCTTTTACTAAAGGCTTTCTCTGGTGCAAACAGTAACTTTGCACCAACTTTTAACTTGATGGAGCAACGGGGCACACACACATATAGACTAAAGAGTGGCTGTGATGATTAGAATCAGCTGCTCTCAGCTAGCAAGAGGCTGAAAGTGATAGGACAGACCCTGGGAGGACTCTGCGGTAACATTGATAAATGTTTTCACCAGGCCGTCCACCATTAGTGTCAGGGCAAGTTACAGCCACAAGAGCGGACAAACAGGAAATGGAGAAAGAGTGGGCATAAATAATTGATAAGGCTGACCCTGCGCGATTCATATGCTGCGGCAGAGGATCAAAGGAGTCGAGCCTCCAAAGTTTGACATTGAGCCCTGGTACAAGAGTCAAAGCCATTACCTTCGCTTCACAATGCGTCCGCTTGTTTCTATTAAAAATGCAGCGGCCTCTTACTTTTCTCAAGACTTAAGGCTCGGAGAGGCTAAAGCCGGCTGGCACTCCTGTGGGCATTAACCAACTGGCTAATGGACTCGCCCCGTATTACCCAGGCAATTACCTACAGTAATGCTAAAGAAAAGGCAGCAAACGGAGGCCATTTTGTTCCTGTCCTTTTGATGAAGTTGTTCCTGACTCTCTCAGGTGTGAAAAATAGCCTGGATGAGGCCCTCTAGGGCTCTTTTAGGTGTGATCAATATTTCAGAAGCTGCAGGCTTTTGTGCCTAGCTGCCGTATCCTCTCCCACATAGGCCCTCAACCACTCTGCAGCCGATTATGAATGTTTAAATGAACGTTGAGCGATGAATTAATGATTAATGGGAATTCATAGCTTTCAGGGGAATGTTTATTGGAATGGTGCATTAAGGTACATCAGGAGCCTCCGCAAAGAAATCTGAATCCCCCTGACAAAATTTAACACTCGGCATGCCTCACCCCTCTCTGCCCCTAATGCATTAGAAAATTGCTTTTTTGTAATTATTTTTCTTTCTTTGTTTTAATATATATACAGTATGGCGTACTCTCCAAGAGGCTATAGCTGTCTGTAAGAGGGTCTGTGTGTCTCTGCATCTATCCGGAGCTAATCTCGCAAACCTGCTGGACCGATTAATATCATAATCATTTATTTAATCTGTGTGTGTGTGTGTGTGTGTGTGTGTGTGTGTGTGTCCTCGGAGGGAACTGCCAAAACCATTAATCACCTTGTAATGCTATAAGTGGTTTAACAAACCACTTGGCCCTCCCACAAACGCTAAGCCCAACTACCAAGTCATTTCTTTCTGCTGGAGGTGGTGGTGAGTAACTAACTATACCAAGGCTTTTTTTGGATAAACATTACATTTAACCCATTAAGACCTGAGGCGATTCTAAAAAAAAATCGAAATCCTAAAAATGTTTTGGGAAAAAAAATGTAAAACTAATATTTTTCACGATTTTTCAAAAATAGCAGATATACAAGTTCATGGCACGGCACTCGGTGCCTCGCCATGAGCTTGTATATCTGCTATTTTTGAATAGCCAAAGAAATAAAAAATGACCGTTCCCAGTCTTAATGGGTTAAGAATGATTAGCACAGTGATTGCTTCAGCTTCTTTGGTCAGACCTAAACAGCTGCAAATTAAACCTAGACCGCATCGCGTAAATTGAGAAAACGGGATAGAATATTGGCATGGTCTAAGTCAATCAAACGTTCGGTAATTCATGTTCGAAGATTCCGCTGAGAGGGTTATATTCATGCAATTTCAGGATTGTAGGAAAGCCTTATTTAATCCAGATACTTTAATGTGTGCCTCCAGCTTGAGGGCCCATCTAATTATTTGACCGTCAGATGCACAAAGAAACGACTCCCGTGCCTGTGGAATAGCTGATCATTTTTGCACAAACCTCTTAGTGGCAGTGAAGGTCAGGAGGTTCCCAGTTCCATCCCTGGCTCCTCCTGGCCCTGTGAGGAAGTGTCCTTGAGCAAGACACTGGATTTGGTTGGTACCTTGTATGGTTGCCTCCACCATCGGTGCGTGAATGGGTGTTTAACCCACATGTACATGTACAGCGCTTAAAAGGAACTACGGAAATGCAGACTTTAACCACTGGAACCCTTTGCGTCCCTATGGGGTATTTTCAGCGAAGAGAGAAAATGAGGGGGCCACGGATAGAGCCCTGGGGGACACCGGTCAGAAAAGTATATAGGGTTTAAGACGTGGTTAACCCCATCTGCGTCTAGAATTAATAAACTTTAGCAAAATGTTCGACCTGATGATGACGTACATGAGAGCCGACAGCTACAAATCACTGCACCAATCCCTGAGTTATCTCTGTCAATTACTGACAATAAATGGCCGCCGGTGGCCATGAAGGCCAGGTGCATCAATCCAAAAAAAAATCCACGTTGTCCCTATAGCTTCTCTCCAGCCTATCGATCCTGCCTCTACTGCTTCCATGATCCCGTTTTGATGGCTCCAGACCGCAAAAGCTAACTTGAGCACTGATGTCAGATGAAAGGCGGGGGTGGGGGGAGTGGGGGGATATGTAACCCAAACTTCCACCCAGGGACGTGTTCAGATTTTTGATATCAGATCTTCCTCTCTCCCTGTTGGGCCTTATAATATGGATCCACGGGTCCATCCAGATACAACTAGTTCAGCATTATGTCTCTTTACGTGGGTCACACTATTCGGTGTGCATTCATGTCACTCTCACGCATTGAGCCATTTCTTCTGGTCTCCATGTCGGCCACGGTTCTTAAAAAGTCTTAAATAGCTTTAAATTCATATTTATTAATAAGGCCTTACAGGGCATTAAATTGTATTAAATTATTTTTTGAAAGCTCTTAAATATTTTGTAAGGTGATTATTTTCCAAATCAATCTATCAGACTGTTTTGCCAAGTGATAAAAAATATATATATATATGATTTTTATGTGCACAGATGCTTTTTAGGTTAAGTCAGAGTTTTTATATATGCTTCTACATTACCAGGCAGCATTGATGGCAATCTAAATGGTTCTGCAGTATTACCGTCAGTATAGGAGCAATTCTGTAGCTTTTCCTTTCTGCTTCGGTTGGATTCAGTCAAGCGAGGTAGCAATCTACGTTCTCTGTAAGACAGCAAACTAATGGCTTCATGGGTAAAAGCGATCGATTCTTGAGAAAAGTGAATAGTCAATATGGTTAGCAACACGCATGCCATTCTAGGTGGCATCAAAAACTCTCTTTAAAAGTCTGAAATGTAACTTCCTGATGCCTGCAGACACCTACTCCTGTTGGCTTTTCTCCCCCACCCCTGCAGAGCTAAATGAACCGATTCAACCCTTCTCGCCGCCGCAAAGCAGCCTAGACATGTGTGTATCTATCTAGGTCTGTGGATAGATACTTTTCTAGAGAAGCTATTGGGTGAGTTTGGGGGATGAGGTCATTTTGTAGAAGAAGCCCATATCATCCGTGCAGCAGCAGCTGTCTTACAAGAGGCTATGGGGCCACACTACCGCTTTAACCGATGCTCTGTGGCTTCGCTCTCTGCCCGGGGGGGCCTCGGTGTGTTGGCGGCATCGATCGGACCCCCCGAATTGGATTGCGACGGGCCCGATTATTGGTGTCGGTGTGTATCACGTCACGTGGGACCCCTGGAGCTCCC
The DNA here is from genome assembly GCF_963280865.1 of Gymnoscopelus braueri. NCBI lineage: Eukaryota > Metazoa > Chordata > Actinopteri > Myctophiformes > Myctophidae > Gymnoscopelus > Gymnoscopelus braueri. Next base: position 34,008,714 of record NC_137616.1, on the reverse strand, counting down.
CGTGCTGAGCCCAGGTGTGTTGGCCTGCACCAGTGTGGAGGGGTGCAATCAGTGTTGGTCACAAAAAAAGTAGGAACACACATACACACACGCGCGTGCGCACGCTCAGACATGCAGACACAAACGCTCACGCACACTGTTTCCTGCGGTAGCATGCTGCCAACATAATCTCATTGTGTGTGTTTCAAAGTAAAGTGGTGCTGAAGCAGTCGCTGCGTACGGTGGGCATCATACAGTGTGTGTGTGTGGGTGGGTGTTTGAACATAAAAAGCACTTTAACACAACATAGCAGTTAATTGTCACTGTCCCCAATGTAATTTGTTATTGAGTGCGGTGTTTGTGCTGCTTGTGTAAGGTCATTGAAACAAAGACACACTGCGCAAGGTTACGCTTTGCAACTTTATGGGTGCATCCATTTGCGTGTGTGTGTGCGTGCGCGTGCGTGTGCGTGTGTATGTCTGCGTGCGCTTGCATGAATTTCTGCTCCCCATTGTGCTTATGTTTACGAATGAGTTGTATGTGCGTGCGCGCGTGCGTATGTGCACGCGCGCCTGTTTGAAAGTGATTTTCACTGCATCATTTGTTTACCCCTGGAATAGCAGCCATCATCTTTTCCACTAAGAGAACAATAGCCATTTTTCCCCTTTGCTCAGGAGACAATGAAGTGCCTTCCCGCCTCGCGAGCGACAGGCCAATAAAAAGCGTAATTGGATCTGTCAATCAAACAATGCTGCAGAGCGGGGGGACAGGCAGGCAGGCGGGTAGGTGGGTGGGTGGGTGGCGGGAGGGTAGCCGGACACCAAGGGTAGTGCGGGGGAACACACACACACACACACACACACACACAGCGAGCCCGCAGTGCCCGGAGGCACAGCGTATAGCGGTAGCCGCGGGGTGTGCGGCGGCTTGTCGTGTTCCATTGTTTGTGTTTGTACCGCGGCCAGGGGGTTGACGATCTGTCTTTGTTTGTAGGTATTAGTGGGCCGGTGATGTGCCTTTGATGGGAGTACACAGGAGAGCCCAGAGCTGCCAGTAGGGCTTCTGAAGGTCACAGAGGATGTACGGCTAGCAGCACTGACGGTGACGGTGTCTGTCCACGTCTGTGTTTATGTCTTGCGCCATCAAACGTGTTGTGTGGATGCTGCATGTCTTTCTAGGCCTGTCATTAGTGAACCAAAGCAGACAGGAGCCTCTATAGTATATGTTTTTCATGGCACAGCGCACAATATCCCAACATCCCCTTGTCACATTAAATTATCAGCACATTGCTGTGTGCATGCTTACCTTAGCCAGTCTGCCTGCATAGGCTACAGTATGTTTTTGTGTGCGCACGTGCTAGGGCATTCACGAATAGTGATTTTTAGCATTCGAATTATTCGACCTATAAGTATTCGAATATTCGATTAATCGATTTGATTATAAAAAATAAAATAATATATATATATATATTTTTTTTTTTTAATAGAATAATCGAATAGTGGTTTGATAGTCGAATAGTCGGTTTGATATTCGAATATTCGACTATTCGGTGAATGCCCTAGCACGTGCTGGCGCGTGTGTGCGTGCGTGTATACTCGCACATGCAGGCATTTGCATGTGCCTGCGTCGGGATCTGCATATGACATTATGCATGTCTGTGCACAACGCTCGTTTGTGTGCCACTCTAAGTGGCATTTCCATTTTAACGATGACTACTTAAATAAAGAGGGCTTTTACTGCCTCCTCTCCGGCCGAGATGTCAAGTGAGTGCCGAGGCGGTTGTGAGCGAGCGTGCCTCTGCTTTTAGCAGATGGGTTTCTCTTGTCTCTCCAGCGTTGTTCCTTTTACCATGGTGAGCCGCGCCGGAAGATTGTTACCGAGACGAGCTCCACCGCTGTTCGCTGCATTGTGGGCCTGAGCACATTATAATGACATGAAGTCTCTTTTTACGAGCAGACAAAAGAGGAGAGAGAGAGAGTGTGTGTTGTGTGTGAATAGTGTGAAAGTACATGAGGTATATTATAAATATAGCCCAGATCCTCAGGCTAGTTATCGGTTTAACCCATTAATACCTGGAACGTATCTGTGTCACTTTTAGATTTCTTTAGGCTATTCAAAAATAGCAGATATACAAGCTCATAGCGCGGCACCGAGTGCCGCGCTACGAGCTTGTAGATCTGCTATTTTTGAAAAATCGTGAAAAAATATTTTTTCGATTTTTTTCAAAAAACTGTTAGGATTTAGATTTTTTTAAAGAATCGCCTCAGGTCTTAATGGGTTAAGAGGACTTACCTGGGGAGCTATGCACAATTACTGCTTGTTTTTCAATGAGTGGTGGTTAATTCGACAGTATCCTGCTTTCACGCTGAACGAGCGTGAACTTCTCTCTCTCTCCGATAACTACCAAACATTGCGCTCTGCGCAGCCAATCCACAAAAACACCCACGGCACCTGAACCCCGCCACTGAAAAACACACAGCAACAAAGACAACATTCTAATTGAGAGGCGCATCATGAAGGGAGTGCTGCGTGTTGTTTTCATTCCACGTTTCCAGGGTGCTCTCATTAGACGAGCACACAATAGATTCAAGCTTGATGAACAAGCCTTTTAGACTTCCATGCCCGCACCCCGCTCCTCCGTAGGTATACCACGAGTGTGCATGGTGGAAAAATACTCTACATACGTTATCCTAAGGTCATATTCTCTTCCTTGTGCATTGAAAACCACTGTGCCAATAAATACAGTAGTGTACAAACGTTGAATTTTGAAAGCTGCATCTCTTGACTGTGCACTGTAAGGTTACCGCGGAATATCCACCTCCCCCACGTAAACCTGCAGCTTATTTTCCCCAATTGCCTGGAGCACCATCTATAAGGTAGCAGCTTATAAAATACTCAATATAACAGTCAGTGGGTGGTCTAGCGCAACGCCGTAATCTGCCATATCAGAGCATACTGGTAGGCTGTTAAGTATAGGTTGGAGTTATTAAGTGCTTCCCTATAGCAATTAGGAGAGGCCCTGTGATGTTAAAAACAGATTGGTAAGATTAAGTACAGTGCCCTAATCAGAGCATGGACCTGGGCAGGCGATGCTAAGTGTGGGCTGACAATATCAAAGTCCCAGGTTCCGACTGTTGGCGTCGGACACGAGGGACGATCTCTTAACGGCGCGAGTCATCCCCCATGCCAGGCATCCTAATTTTTGCTTTTGTTATGACAAACAGTCCCTCACGCTCAGAGCCTCTAAAGTAGGTAATTACACTGAGAGAGAATCCCGACGGGGGATTAAAACAAATGGAAAACAAACGGCCTTTGCCTCCTCGTCGCTGCTCGCTCAAACCCCCGGCCTCAGCTCTCTGAAACGCGTTCCTTATATGACGCCTACATGTGCCCGTGAATGTACAAGCACCCGCGAAAAAAAAAAACTGGGGAAAAAAAACACGCTGGCAGATCATGAAGATGAGAGCGGCAGAGGGAGGGGGTTGGTGGATCGAGGTGGAGGATGAAGCCCGATTTACACTTCATCTTAGAACAAGGGTTCCCAAACTTTTCAGGCAGCAACCCCCCAAAATAATCGTAATTGAACCGGAGACCCCCCACCCTGACAAGCACTTGGAATTGTAGGCATTACAGTACACTTAGTTTGACTCGGTTCCACAGATAAATATTGTGAAAATAGCCGAGCTTGTACTGTAGATAGGCTATTTTCACAATATTTGCCTCTTTCTTACCTAATATTTGACTATTTGGCCAATGTGGTATTAAAAGGGTCTTAAAAGTCCTTAAATTGTAACTTTACCAATGTATACATACTGCATGTTGTTTTGTTTATTGATGAGTGAGAAAACAATGTTGCACATTAAGCTAATCATCTGGAGCTTGTACGACAGCAGAAATGACACGTATCATTGTTGTGGGGTCATGCTCCAGTAGGTAGAAGTGTCCGGCTCAGCTCGGAGGACTCAACAAAGCATATGGCGTCCATATAGTTATTGTAGGGGCCACGGCAGAGGAGGCATCTGTCCAGCCAGCTTTGCAGTGACAGGATTCATTCAGAGTGCATTACTCATCATTACAATCTCCGCCTGGCAGCCTATTTTCATCACATTACAGCTGAATAATGAAGCATAGCTAGCTAGCATCCGCAGGTCCTATAGGTGGCACACCATTAGCGCCGGCCGAGGGTATTCAACCACGTCGTTCCATTCAACCTCTTTTTCCGTTTGCGTTTGCTGTTTCATTACTGTTTGACAATAGCAGTCAACAATCTCACTTTTGTCGGCTTTGACAATTCCGGTGGACGCGGAGCTAAGTGTGGCTCCCGTACCCTTATAGCTGTAGCACTCAGCAGGCTTTCAAAATGGGTTTGCACGGCAAATGGCGCTTTTGTTATTGTGCAATCTAAGCGTCGGTAATTGCTTTCGCTAGACTCAATGCGAGTCTAAAATCAGCTCAATAACTGCTGGCTTATGTGGTTTTCTTCTGTGTTTTTCTCTTGTGCCACACAGGAGCAAGGCAAAGTGGGTGTGACATTTAACATCGGCACAGTGGATATCGGCGTGAGGGAGGACACCACACCCATCAACGATGGTAAATACCACCTGGTGCGGTTCACCAGGAATGGGGGCAATGCCACATTGCAGGTGGACAACTGGCCAATCAACGAGCACTTCCCCACAGGTACCTCCCCCTCTGTTATTACAATTATGTCGTATTTGACCCATCAGCTGTGACATTTGTTTCAAATTGGGAAATGGACACCAATGGACATCACCTGCTTTTATTCTGTGGCTGTTGTTGTTGTTTTTTCTAGCAAAGGGCACAGGGGGAGAAAATGAGGAGAATGCTGAGGTGATACGCTTGGTTTCCTCCTGTCTGGGATCGTGCCTTGCTTATTATTCCCCAACACAGTCCTGTTTTCTCAAGTACAGACAGATGTTCCCTGTTAACACACTTTGCACGTTGCTCTCTCCCCACCCACCCACACCCCCCCCCCCCCTTTCAGTGGCAGTTTTTGCCCAGAATACACGAAAACACCTCCGAATTGGAACATGGGCTAATAGCCACCCAAGCTGGTGCATGCTGTGGCTGTGCACCAGTCCACCCAAACTTCATTTGCGCCCAGACACCTGGCCCCGCGTGAGAAAGCGGTCCAAACCAGCAGCTTTTGTCTCTGGCGAGGGGGAATTATGGTCGAGGCGACACCGAGCCAGGTGGCTTTCTGGGAGGGATTGAAAGGTAACCAGGGGGTCTGGTTTTGGTGGCTCAGCGAGCAGAGAGGAGGCAGGTGGGAGGGAGGGCGGCCTGCTGGCCATGCGTCTATCTCTCCTTCGTACGTAGGTCAGGGGGAAAGCAGCGCAACGGCTGAATACAAATGGGGTCATCAAAGGAAGCTCGGCTCAATTTGGAGACTTCGCGGCACTCTCCTCATTTGGAACAGAGACGTGCTGCTCAGTTCTGTGTGTGTGTGTGTGTGTGTGTGTGTGTGTGTGTGTGTGTGTGTGTGTGTGTGTGTGTGCGTGTGCGTGCGTGCGTGCGAAAGTGCCCCCTTGCTTTTTTTTCTCTTTGCATTAATCAGACCTCAATCAGACCAGACTTAGTCATACAGTGTAAACATATTGAAGAACAGCCACAGAATGTGAGTCGATACGAGAAAATAATTTTAAAAGGGAGGGGTGGGGGGGGGGGGGGGGGTTACAATAAAGAATAATGTAGGTTTGAAGGTGTTCTAGCAGGCTCGAGTTTCTTGTGTTGCCTGCCTGGTCCTTATTATTGCATTCAGTTATACGGTGCTGTAGAAGGAATGACAAGGTTACTTTCTTAACCTGCCAGTGTCACAAAGACACTCTGGCCAGCACTGAAGGCTGAACATTTTTTTATTTCTCTTTGTGACACGTGGGTTCAAATTGAAAGAAAATGAAGACGCTATAACCTTGTTTTGGTGAGTGTATGATCCGTCTATCTTCATAACAACTCCTTCATTCAAAAAGCTTTGTGCTCTAGTGCAGTTTACAGTCCTGTCCTCCAACACGGTGAAATATGTATTTCTCTGTGTATAGCTGCAACTGCACAGTGGTGGAAAAAGTACTCAAAAGGTAAAAGTATCAATACTGCAATGCAGAAGTACTCTGTTACAAGTCAAATTCCGGAATTAAAAATGTACTTGAGTAAAAAGTATTGGTATCAAAATATAAGTACCAAAAGTAAAAGTACTAAAATAGCTGATCTACAAGCTCACAACGCGTCGCATCGCGACGCGTTGTGAGCTTGTAGATAGGCTATTTTCAAATAGCCTAGGTATAAAATAGGTCTAAAGTGGTTAATGTATGTTTCATAATATAATAATTTATATCTGAAAAGTAACTAGTAACTAAAGTTTTCAAATGATTGTAGTGGAGTAAAAGTTAAATGTTTGCCTCTGAGATGTAGTGGAGTAGAAGTAAAAGTATTGGAAATTGGAAATACTCAAGTAAAGTACAAATACCTCAAAATGTTACTTAAGTACAGTACTTGAGTAAATGTACTTAGTTACTTTCCACCACTGCAACTGCATTTGGAACACACACGAAAGTGGTGGTTCTTCAGTGGTCCTTTGGGGTGGTTGAGGTGCTATAAAACGGTAGCACCACCGCCATTTAAAGAACCAGCCAAGCCCCTGTGTGGTCCTTGAGAGGTCATCTACTGGTCCATCAGCCGCCTGACAAAGATGATATACAGCACATTGATAGGTGCTATGTAGCACCAACAGAGGACCAAAGGTTTCTTTTTTTCGATGCACAACACACAACTGCCACCCCGTCGCTCACATAATCTCACTCGTATTGATCTGCGGAGGAGAGTTTAAGCGTCACGCAGTGTGCAGTAAATGCTGCTTTGAGAGGCTTTTTTTCAGCTGAGAAAAAAAACCTCAGGCTAGGAGCGCCGGGCGTCTAGAACCCAGCGTTGTGAGAGAAGACGGAGACCTTCATCTCAGCAGGCCACGGGACGTGGTTGTCCCCCTGCCGTGACCTGGCACTGTGGTATTGGGTTCATTGGGGGAGGACAGGTGATTGGAATCGCTTCTGTCTTTTTGCCCCCGTGGCTGGCTTTTGCTTCGTCATGACCAGTGTTGGAAAAAGTACACATCACATTTTCTACTTAAGTAAAAGTAGCAATACTGCAATGTAGAAATGCTTTGTTACAAGTAAATGGCCTGTGTTCAAAATGTTACTTGAGTAAAAGTACAAAAGTATTGGAATGAAAATATACTTGAAGTACCTAAAGTAAAAATACAAAAAAAATGAAAATAGCAGATATACAAGCTCACAACGCGCCGCGATGCGACGCGTTGTGAGCTTGTAGATCGGCTATTTTCAAATAGCCTATGTATAAAACAGGGCTAAAGTGGTTAATGTATGTTTCATAATATCATAATTTATATCTGCAAAGTAACTAGTGACTAAAGTTTTCAAATAATTGTAGCGGAGTAAAAGTACAATATTTGCCTCTGAGATGTAGTGGAGTAGAAGTAAAAGTACTGAAAATTGGAAATACTTTAGTAAAGTAAAAGTACCTCAAAATTGTACTTAAGTACAGTACTTGAGTAAATGTACTTAGTTACTTTACACCACTGAGGACAGGTGATTGGAATCGCTTCTGTCTTTTTGCCCCGTGGCTGTCTTTTGCCTCGCCATGACCAAATAAAGACAGGTTTCATACAGTAACTGCGCTTCAGTCTGTTTTGTATCGACAATGTGTCGAGCACACGTGCACACTGTACCGGCTACACTGTAAAGTGTGAGCCCATGTCTTCAAAAGTAGCAAAGATGCCTGATCTACAACCTCAAAATGACGCAATGAAATGTAACATCAACGCCACGCGCATTGAGCTTTCTGTGAAATTCGGTGTAGGCTGATCGGGCAAGGAATGCGAACGATAAGTACATTTACTCAAGTACTGTACAATTGTTACACTTTTACTTTACTATGCTTTTACACCATTACATCTCAAATATTGTAGTTTTTGCTCCACTATTTCATACTTCGGGAGCTTTTGTACTTTTACTCAACTAAAATTCGGAATACAGAACTTTTACTTACGTAACAGAGTATTTTTATATTGTGGTGTTGACACTTTTACTTATGTAAAACATCTGAGTATACTTCTTCTTCCACCACTGCCCCTGTAATGACCAGAAACTTTAATTTGCAATCAAGCTATTTAACCAAATTTTTATGTTTTAATTGCCCATCCACACCATGGTTAAGTGTTGACTCATCGTTGGTCAATATGCCTGATCAAAGCCTGTTAAAAAAGATGACTGGTGATTGGTCGCCTCAGTGTATATAGTGCCACGCCATAGGCGAAGCAGAGAGAAAGAGAAAGACTGGGAGAGATACCTTTTTTTAGCCTTATTGGATTCCTTCCAAGGGATCCCATTGAGGTTTTCGTCGCTATTCCATGCGCTCACGTGGGAGGTGTGCATGTGGTAGGTTGGGGGGGGGGTGAGGGGAGGGGGGGCGAGGATCGAATTATGTGGTAATTTCTCTTTCTCTTCTGCACAGGTAATTTTCAGGACGCTCACTGATAGAAATTCAACAATGATTGATTTTTATCTCCCCCCTCCTTGTAAAGGCGTTGTCATCTCATGAGTAATTACGGGTTAGGGTGCAGACTCATCGACTCCCAGAGCCTTGAGGGCCACCACGAGGCTCTCAGGGCCGCTCAATAAACAGTTACCGGATCTGGTCTGCTTTTTACCTGATCTCCCGGCCGGGGGAATAGGTGAGGAGGAAAAGGGTGCCTGTCTGCCAATTGCTTGTCTGTCTGTCAAGGCAGCAAAATAGCCCCCCTTGCCTAGCCCCGGCCGTGGAAATTGGATGCCTCGAACGCTAGTGTTTGGCAAAGTTGGCCCACCAGGCGACAGGGTGGCGTTATAGAGAGTGTTATGTTCTTCCAACGAGGTGTTCGCGAGGTAAAAATATTCACTTTGCGTTGCTCATACGGGTTTGTGTTTTCATTCACGTCACTCGCATGTCGTGAAAATAACACGAGTACGAGTAGGCCTACACAAAACCGTGAATACTCGCCCGATCTTAAGGCTGGGCGATATGGGCAACGTTAAATATCAAATGAGATATCAACATTGTGATGAAAATATCTTATTGAGATGATAATTTAAAAAAAGCTCACAACGTGCCCCGACGTGCCACCTTGTAGATTGGCTATTTTTGCAAAATAAACAAAAAAGACAACACTTATTGTATGGCATATCCCAAATCCCAGCCAATATCTTGTGTCATTTCACAATGTCAATTTAATATCCATATATTGCATATTGCCCAGCCCTAGCCCTTCTCTTCAGGGGAGGGGTTTACTTTGTGTAAATACCAAGCCATTTCTTTCCATCAATATAACCACCATTGCTTCGTAACTGTTGTGAAAGTCCCAAATGCACTGGAAAATCCAACACTGTTGTGTCTGTGTTGCACTTTTTTCAAGGTGTGCGTGTGCGCGTGCGCGTGTGTGTGTGCGTGTGTGCGTGTGTGTGCGCGCGCACGCGCATGTGTGTGCTTGTGAAATCCAAATTACCCAAATGGCTTTTCTTTTGTTTAGGCGAGAGGGTTCCAATGTCCTCATATAACTCAATGAATTTGTATGCTCAGTGGTTTTGTATGGTATGATCTGTTGTACTTGTTGTGCATAGGTTTGAATGAAGGAGCTACTGGACCGAGCCAGACGGAAATTTTGCATTACAATTTGTCAGGGCTGGCCAAGGTTCAGACGCTGTCTCGGGTGAATGGCCACAGGCATCCGGAATGCTTTGTGTGTGTGTGTGTGTGTGTGTGTGTGTGTGTGTGTGTGTGTGTGTGTGTGTGTGTGTGTGTGTGTGTGTGTGTGTGTGTGTGTGTGTGTGTGTGTGTGTGTGTGTGTGTGTGTGTGTGTGTGTGTGTGTGTGTGTGTGTTGTTGTTGGGAGGAATAGTCATAGCAAGTGTGCCTTTGTGCTTGTATTGCATATAGTAAGCACACACGTGCGCACTCTGCCCGCTCCACTACACACAACAGTGATGTCAACGTTGCTACTATACCTGTAAAAAGCCGCATTGGGGCAGCGGCCCTTTCAAGAGGCCTCGCCGTCTGGTCTGTTAACCACTTTCAACCTGGCGTCCCTATTTCGGGCGTGCAAAATCGTGTAGACGAAAAGAAAAGAAAAATAGCACACTTAGAAGCTCGCAAAACACGGCGAATTGTGAGCTTCAAGTTTTGGCTATTTTGAATGGGTTAAGAAAATAAAAACCCCACAAAGACAAAGCTCTTCCTCAGTGAGAAGAATTCTACAAAAAAAAACATAAGCCGAGCGTAGACTGCTTCTTGGTTCCTAGTTTATGCTTTGAACGCCACAAAACGTTCTCAGAACCCAACCTCATAAATGATGAATCTACATCTCTGGCATTGTGAGAGAGATTGGTGAGGGAAAGGGGAGAGAATGAAAGAGAGAGAGAGGGGGAAAGGAGAGAGATGTGGGGGGGGTGAATAAAAGGGTCTGAGGAAAACGACTGACAGAGAGATACCAGCGAGACATTTAATCGACCGGATGAGAGCGATAGAAGGACAAAAGGATGAAGAGGGAGAAAAAAAAAACAGGGGCACGTATTAAGATTGGCGTTTGGAGAGTCCAGACCGTCACGAATACAGGACTGAGGAGAGAAAAAAAAGAGAGTGGGGGATTGGCGGCGGAGAGAAAAGGAGATGGACAAAGCCATGCTTGTGATTGTGGGTGAAGAGGTCTGAGGGAGCAGACGAGAGAGAGATGGAGGATGAAATAGAGGGAGGAATAGATGGATGGTAGAGTAAGGAGGAGTGGAGAGAGAGGAGCAACGAACCCGATCACATGAGAAAGGGATTTGGGATTAGAGAGAGAGAGAGTGAGAAAGAGTATGGTTAGGTTATTTTTTTCAATCAACGTCTTTTTTGCATACATAGCTACACATATACAGTGCACAGTACTGTAAATATAGTATTATGCATTACATCCGAGAGGTCAGAGCACAGGATTATCACTTTAACGGCATTGGTGGTCAACTTACATAGTAGCAGTCACTCTACAGTCTGAAATACACCGTCCCCTGTTTGTACTCGGGATCGAACCAGTGACCAGTGACCACTTGGCGGTCTGCCGCCCTACGTCGAGGCCCAACCTACCAGAGAGATACAGAGAGAGAGAGAGGAAGAAAAGAGAGATGAAAGTGGGGAGTAGATGGGAAAGGGGGTGGGCGGTATACAAGATGCTCATATAACCCAGGGCCCCGGCAGACCCAGCGCTAGCTGCAGCTCCAGCATGTGGAATGATTTCTTTGGACAGAACTGCGGTATATCAAATGTACTCATCATCTCCCCCGAATGGAGGGAGCATGCCAGGAGCCTGTCACGGTAGCCATTTTCACAGTTTTGATTCGGCCCCTCCAGCGCCCCCCTCCCCTTCCCCTTTTCGACGGCGTCCCGCTGAGACGTGTGGCTGGCAGGCAGAGTATACAGCGAGCGAAACCAGCGGAGGAGTGCCGCCGTCGCCGGCGTTCTCGTTGAGTGAACAGCTGCCACCGGAGGGGGGGGACATTCAGACACTGTTTTGGCTGCGAGAAAAGAACACAGAGAAGCGCACATTAAAGATGACACTGATGCAAACGGCGGACGCACAGTCGAGTAGACGCATGCACAGGCACGCACGCACACACACACACACACATACACATACACAAACAAATACAAACTACAATCAGCGTACACACGCCTTTAAAGATATTCCATGATGTAGTCAGCGGGGTCATTACCAGGTTCACTCTCTGTATAATGAGCATATTGAACTGAGCAATGCCGACACTGAACACGGAGAAGAACCAGTTCTTATAGACTACTGTGGAATTTTAAACAACCTCATCCTGTATGAGTATGCCAGCCACATTCAGTCAGTCCGAAAGTAGCCTCGGAAACCCAGGCTTTTTTTTTTGTTACAAAAGAAAAAAAGCCTGGGGGAGCCATGCAGGAACGATGGTCTTGGACCTTGTTATCTCCTAACCAATCAGAGTGCAGAGGGGCGTCGCTCTAAATTTGGTGACGTCAGCGTGCTCCGTGCACAGGCCGAGGGGGGGAGGGGAGGGGAGGCGGGGACATAGATTGGTGAAGCAATAGGAAGCCACGCACAAATCCGGGCGGCTGTGTTTGGATCCGCCCTTCAAGACCATGGATTGAGCTCGTAGCCTCAGGCTAGTCCGAAAGAGGTCGACGAGTGTCCTGGCGTCTCAAATCCAATCACGCTGGGGTGTTTCGCATGTTTAAACCTGTCTGCAGCATGTGGCATTCTGGGTATCCGTACAGTAGGTCAGAGAGCCTCTGTGGATTGGTCACGTTGCCTCCGAAATATTTTAGTTGCATGCAGCTCTTGTATGGGAAAATTCTAATTCTGCATTCTAGTGCATAATTTATGGTCCGTCGTACGATGGAAATAGCAGATCTACAAGCTCACAACGCATCACATCAAAGTGGTGTATTTCAGCATGCACCACGGTGTACGATGAAGTATACCGTATTTTCCGCACTATAAGGCGCACCGTCAGTGTGCCTTATAGTGTGGATGCGCCTTATAATCCGATGCGCCTTATATATGTATCAATATTGGTTCCTTTGGTTTCCGCACTATAAGCCGCACCGTCAGTGTGCCTTATAGTGCGGATGCGCCTTATAATGCGGTGCGCCCTATATATGAAAATAATACATTTATTGAAGGTGCACCTTATACTCAGATGCGCCTTATAGTGCGGAAAATACGGTAAATTGGGTTTAGAGCGGTTTTGTCTCTGAATTAGGCTTGGGGTGGATGCCAGCAGCCACTATGCTGCAGCCTGGCTCCATATCCTTTACAGAGGCAGAAGTAAAAAAAACAATGCAATGGTGCTGTTGTTTGCCTATTTGCACGCTCTGCACAAAGGCTCGATCCACAAAGGCAGAGCAATTTTCCGATTAACAGCCATGCTTTTATTGGCAAGGTCATCCATTCCGCGATCACCTTTAGAAACGGAATATCAAATTGACACTCCATAGAGATTTTTCTCATTAGCTGGACAATTAGCTTCTGGTGTATTCATTACGGAAGGAGTGGCACCTCATTAATCACCTAGAGAACAATGTAAAAAGCTATACCTGAGACTTCCCCGTGAGCAATGCCCCGGCAAGCTTATATACCTCTAACTCTCAGCTTACGACTAGATTTCACCCTAAATGGACAAACAATATGAGACTGAGGTTTGCAACCCAAACCAGGCATGTCTCTCAGAGCCAGACAACAGCTTCCACATCTTCGAATGCTGCAGAGAGTTTGCAACTGCACCTCACAAAAGTTGCGACAGGAAGAACATGCCATCTGTCGTTTCCGTTCAAAATATTTAAAAATTTAGAGATAGACTTATTTACCTGACTGCAAAAGGCGAAACGGAAGTTCAGGGCAGGACATTACACTTTATTTTCTTCAGTGCAGACTGTTAGGTGGAAGCGTTTGAAAAATTGGGTGAGCCAACAGTCTCTGTCTCGAGAGACTACAAACCAAGTGACATAAATTAAAGTCGGAAAGAAACAAAGTTGAAGAGCGTGTGGTGTATGCGTACGTACTTATTCAGTGTGTGAGTTTGTTTGAAGGTGTTTTGGTTTACATACTTTAAGGCGAGTCCTTGCTAGCCCCCTTTAGCGCTTCCATCTACCCCCTGCTTCTTCAAACAGCCACCTTGCCTCCCCTGCAAAGGCCCCTGTCCAGGACAGACAGCGTATCCTGGCTGCCGCCCCAAACACCCCATGGCATCAAAGGAATGTGCTGTAGCAGATTAACCCGCTGGCACAGTGTAGCATGTCATGGCATTAGCCTCCTGCCCTCGCTCAAGTTAGCTCCCCCCTTAGGTTCCCTAACTCCCTTAAAGTACCACCTCCACCTGTTCTCTCTCTTTCTTTCTTTCTTTCTTTCTCTCTCTCTCTCTCTCTCTCTCTCTCTCTCTCTCTCTCTCTCTCTCTCTCTCTCTCTCTCTCTCTCTCTCTCTCTGTGTGTGTGTGTTTACTAGACACTTTGAAGACATGGTGGGAGGTTTTTGCTGAAATAGTGCAGCAGAGAGAGAGAGAATCTACAAAGAGCTGTATAAAAACTCAGCCTTAGGCGAAGTCTATGGATTTTCTTCCCCAAATCCTTTATGACATAGGTTGTTGGCAACAACTTGTTGCTAAGTGAGACAATAGGGCTCGCCGCGAATGTGTAGGAGTGAGTGTATGACATTATTAAGAAACGATCTATCCTCCAGCAACACTTTGACGGCAGCCAACCTTTAGCAGGTGTAGCTAATTAAAGGAAATGTTTATAAGTGTTCTGGAACACTAACGTCCCGATTCTGGACATGGCATAATAAGCGAACATTGGGCAAAGATATAGGCACACATTCGGCGAAAATGGCAGATCTACAAGCTCACAACACATGGCGTTGCAGGGCTTGTAGACCAGCAATTTTTTGCCAAAGACATTTGGTCTAGAGGGGAAAAAGGAGGGGACCAAGTACAGACCACTGGGGGACCCCGATCAATGAAGTATATAGGGTTTGTGGTTAACTACTTGAGCCCTATATACTTTGCCGTACAACGAATAAAGAAATAGCTGATCTTCAAGCTTGACTTGGCTTGTAGATTTTTGGTGTTTTTGAAGATTGTGAAAATGTGGACAATTTATGAACATTTTGTGGTTAAGGTCCCTTTGTTTTCTCACTAAAACTCACCTTCCTGGGAAGGAAGTGACATCATCGGCGCCATTGGTAGGCTATTCTTAGAGACTCCCTGGTGATGCACACTACAGCACAGCTCTGTGCGTCTCAGCCTTACATCTCGGCAGACTCATTTCCAGAGAACATAATTCGGTGTGATTTCTCCGGGAAGACACTTTATACCACCAGGCTCATATGCAGTACAATAAACTATCATGACCAGGGATATACTAGTGTTGTCGCGCGGACATAAACTAGATCATGCACATTCCTTTTTAGAAGTGTACCCATTATCTCTCATTTCCATATATCTGGAGCATATTTGGCCCAGTCTCAGATGATGGGGACTTGGCAGCCAAAAGGGCCTCCCACCGTGGCAGTAATGATCTCATCTGTATGCGATGTCCTCTTTCAAATCTGTGTCACCGTGGGACTTCCCTCCCTTCCCTGAAGTACTGCAAATTACCTTCATCTAATGCTACCCCTACCTGCAAAACCACAGCACGCCTCTCTCTCTCTCCTCCAAAGAGCTGCTAAAACGGAGGGGTTTCTTGGCCCTTGAAAATGTGAAAAAAGCAGGTGGTGTCCAAGGGGAAAATTAGCGCATATAAATTACCTCCAATTTGCCTCGGAGAAAAGGCGGTTAATGCATATCCGCCTTTTTAATCAGTCCATTTCCTTAACCCCTTGTGTATGTTATGTGATTTTATGAAAGGTATTACAGTACATGGATTGAGATGCATTCGTTATCTGTGTAAAGGTATTGCTTGTTGTTGTTTTGACTAACCAACTATTCTTGCAGGTTTTTATTGTGTAATTTGTCTATTGTGTGAAGACTACTGTATGTATAGTATGCATTTTTCCATGGATAACAATTATATAATTCTCGTGAAATGTGCCATATAAACACAGTTTAAACCTATAACTAAAGCTAACTAAAGAAAACAAGAAGCGTTATAACATTTTTTTCTAAATATGTCTAAACAAGGATTAAAAAAAGAATATTATAAACATTTTAAACCACTGTCTAAATGTGACTGATGTGTGTTGCAGTTGCCAACTATTCTCAAGCTGTTCATTAAACTTTTAAACTTTAAAGGCAACAGCGACATTGAGCGCTATCAAATGGCAAATAAGAAAATCCCGTTCAAATATACCCGACCAGTAGAAGATTGGCTTCAGGAGAAAGGTAAACCTTTACCCGATTGTCTATCCTTATTTATTTACTTTCTTCGTGTCATGTCATTGGCTTGTTCCCTCCAACCTTTGAGAATGAAAAAACATCCCTTTAAACCCTGTTTTATATAAAAGAAGATAAACCAAAAAAAATACGTTGTGTTCTTTTTCCATGTTCTTTCTTTTTTCTTTTAACTTGACATTCCCTTTTTTGCCATCATCACGTTTACGTAAATTTCTGTTGAATCATTGATGGTATCCAGTTAAAGGGACTGGGGTGCGACCTGTGTTTCTTAAAAGGATGCAAAATTGCATTGATAACTCAATAATTCGGAGCTAAACATGTACATGTAGAACGCATGCGGCATGCTGTAACAATTGGCCTTTTGTCGTTAGTGGAGGATTGGGTTTCCCTGGCTTTCATCCTCAGCGATATATAAAAGAACAAACTCATCAGAGAGCATACTCGTTTGAAAACTTTCCAAGCGGCAGGTGATTTTCCCTGTTGTAAATTCTCTGATAGTAGTTATACAGCTCTCCGCTATAAAATCCCCAATTGCTTGGTGATGGAGAGCTAATTGAAGTCCTTTTTTTTGTCTGCAATGCATCCCAGTGAGCGTGGTTCACCCTGCTCTGAAATGCACCCAAACTGGTGCACAGCACTTATACAGCACTTTCGTCACACAACCAAACCCACTTTTATTCTGAATTAAAATTCCCCCGCTTGACATAATATCGTTATAAACTGAATTTAAAGGTCATTGCCTATAAACGTCTTAACTTGATTATAAAGTCCCTTTAACAATTGCTAAAACACAAACCAATCTGTGAAACAAAAAACCCATTATTGCTGCATGCATGACGCCACATGCTATTTCATTTTCTGTTTTGTGATATGAAAGCCCTGTCCCCTGTCATTTCATGCCCAATGTATGGTAATTCTGTAAATGTGTCAAATATAATGAGCCTGCGGTGTTATGTGTGCCTGTATATTATAGAAATTAGATTTCTAATTATGATCGTTGCAGTGCAAGTGTTTTATTTGTGTGTTTTCCTTTCATAACTAATGCATGAGCAGCGTGTTGTGACTGTGATATTTAGCCCTTCTGCTAATGAAATTTACCATGACATGCACAGAGTGTGTGTTACTCATATTTTATCACAATATGCCACAGCTTTTTTATACATATTTATTAATCAGCCAGCCCACTGCATGAATCTGCTGTTTTGTCCAGAGAACTTTAAGACGGCAGTGCGCCATGTGGAATGTGATCAGTGTTGCCAGATTCTGTGAGAGAAACAAGCAACCAGGTCTAGGAAAACCAGCCCAAAAGAAGCGACTATGGGCCACATGAGCACTTTAACATATACATCAGCTATTTGAAAATAGCAGATCTACAAGCTCACAACGCGTCGCGATGCGACGCGTTGTGAGCTTGTAGATCGGCTATTTTCAAATAAAATATTGCGGGGAAATTATAATAAGCAGATCTGGCAACCCTGAATGTGATCCAGTTGTATTTTCAAAGAGACTTTTTAAACCTCTATATGTGAACTCCCTTATGGCACAGCAAACAGGACAGTGTGGCTACTACCGCCAGTGCTGATTTTAATTTCAATTATTTGGATCAGGCCGATAACACAGTTCTTAACTCATTCACTGCCACAATTATTGCTGGCCGCGTTTGCCCACTGCCAGAGATTTTTCATTTAAAAAAAAAAGTACTCAGGAGCCGAGATACAGAATTTTTAAGTTTTAAGTTAACAAGGAAGTGGATGGGAGTGTAGATCTTTAAACAATCATATCTCCTTGGTCTTTGGGTCAAATTTGAAAAAAAAAACTAAAAAAATTATTTTTTTTCAAAAAAAAAAAATTACGTTTTTTACGTCAGTGGCAGGATTGGTAAACGGGACAAATTACGTTTTTTACGTCAGTGGCAGTGAATGAGTTAAGAGAAAAGCATTCGTAGATTGTATTAACATGCACAGAGAGGCAAAGATAGTTGAATTGGTTTGTTTTATTATAGCTGTTTCTCTGGAGGTAGTTTAAGGCGTAAACCACATCGAAGATCCTCTGTGTCGGCAGTTGCTGCGCCGGAGTGAATCGTGCTAAGCAATTATATTTGGAATAGAATAGAACGAGCCATGGTACAGCATATGAAGCATGAGTTTCAGTGACTGTAGAGATGCCTTCTGCATCAGTATAGGCAGGGGAACGTGCAAAAAAAATGCAGCACTCATTAACACCGGCTCCATCTAATGCAGTCATACATCAGACGCCTGCTCTGACTCAGGTTGACGCCCCCTTCCCTTCCACCCCGTTCCTCCCTCCTTCGTCCCTCCTCTCTCTAGGCCGCCAGTTGACCATCTTCAACACCCAGGCCACCATCTCCATCGGCGGCAACGACCGGAAGAGGCCCTACCAGGGCCAGCTGTCGGGCCTCTACTACAACGGCCTGAAGGTGCTCAACATGGCGGCGGAGGGCCACGCCAACATCCGGGTGAACGGCAGCGTCCGGCTGGTGGGCGACGTCCCCGCCAGCAGGGGCGCCGCGCGGACCACCACCTCGGTGCCTCCGGAGATGTCCACCACCTTCATCGAGACCACCACCACGCTCTCCACCACCACCACCCGCAAGCAGCGCTCGCCGCCCACCATTCAGGTATAATATGCATGTTCGGAGGGAGATCGGGTGCGGGGAGGACATGTGTGTTCGGTGGGAGGGGGGGTTTGCAATTATGTGAGTCTGTGGTTGTGAGTGTGTGTGTGTGTGTGTGTGTGGGCGGGGGGGACGGGGGACAGGGGGGTAGCAAATGCTAATGGAGCTTATTTTTCTACGCTTGGCTAGCTATGGCATTTTTCAGTGGCGTAGAAGTGCCACTGTCCCTGCAATGCTGGCCTTGCTATTCCTTTCTTTCTCTGTATCTCCCTCTCCATCTTGTGCTCTCTTCCGTTCTGTCTCTGCCCTCCCTCATTCTCTATAATGTCTCCCCGCTCTTCCTTTCACGGCATGGCATTTTTCAGTGGCGTAGAAGTGCCACTGTCCCTGCAATGCTGGCCTTGCTATTCCTTTCTTTCTCTGTATCTCCCTCTCCATCTTGTGCTCTCTTCCGTTCTGTCTCTGCCCTCCCTCATTCTCTATAATGTCTCCCCGCTCTTCCTTTCACTCCCCCCCCCCCCCCCCCCCCCCCCTTTAACTCAAGCCTTTTGTCCAGCACCGTCCTGAGCGTAAGCCAATGAATGTCACCGGCGTGCCAAGAAAGTAATCACAGACAACATTGCTTTGACACCCCAGAGGATGAATTGAACTATTCGTTGTTCATATTAAAGCAATAACTCTCTCTCTCTGGGCGGGGGTGAGGAGGGCTGGAGGGTGGGGGGGGGGGAGGATAGGGTGAGATTAGAGACAGACGGGGACACCTCTGTTATTGGCCTCTTCACCTCCAAAACAGGCTGTGGACAAGACAATACAGATGGCCTGTTATGTCGGGACAAGGCCCTTTAGTGGCTCCATCACTGTAGTTGTAACTGTACTGTACTATACTGTATTGTATTTTACTATACTTTACTGTACTGTACTGCAATGGTTCTCAAACTTTTTCATGTCAAGGACCCCCAAATTGACACTAATTAGCCCGCGGACCCCCATTTGAAAAGATAAGCCAGGGACCCCCATAAGAGAAGATTTTTACGGCTCTCTAGCAGTGATTCTCAACCATTTTGATTTCAAGGACCCCCAGTTTGACATGCATTAGGCTACGGACCCCCATTGAATGGCATTGTTATCTGTGGGACCCCAATTCATATTGTAAAATCAATGTTAATTTAACTCTGAGAGTGTCCAAATGGAACCAAATGGACCCGTTAGGCTCCATTTGGTTCCATTTGTACACTCTCAGAGTTACAGACCCATAAGGGTCCATTTAGTTCCTAACTATCCATCATTTAGCTGGGGACCCCCTGGAACTCCCTCAAGGACCCCTGGGGGTCCCCGGACCCCACTTTGAGAACCAATGTTGTACTGTACTGTACTGTACTGTACTGTACTGTACTGTACTGTATACTAGGTGAATTGGACCTGCTTATTGCTGCTGTACTGTGGAGAGCCGAACGAATACTGCGCTATAGCGGCGAAGAACCAGCGTATACTAGAAAGCTCCGGTGACAAGCCGTCGCATATGAGGGTTTGGATGTCCGGACACTGAGCCCTGTTTTAGGGCGTTCCACATCCCTTCTGTCTGCGTGTGCATGTGGCATCGACAGTCTACAACGATGATGGTGATGCCGGTGCCAGCCCCTAGCTTCTCAACCCGCGGTATCCATTACACCGGCTGTCTCCGGCACCATCAACAAGGTCACATCGGATAAGGCGAAAAGATAAATAAATAAAAAACCCGGGTCATCGGCAGAGAAAATGGCGTTTTGTGTCACAGGCTATTAATATCAAAGGAAGTCAATAAAAGCTCTGAGTGAAACGAAAGAGAGCGTTTCTAAACGGCCAGGCTTTCTCCGGTTCAAGGTGAAATGACGAAGCGATACCTCTTTGCTCGATGCCTAGGATGTGGTTGTCGTGCCCGATGATGATGCGATTTGGCAACTTCACAGTAACAAGCCGACCCCCCCGCCTCTCTGCACACACACACACACACACACACACACAAATATAAAAAATGACTGTCTCCCCGTTGTAAGACAGACTATAAATTAAGCATTAGTCAGTGCCTTTGTTGTGAAGTTCAATCCTTTCTTTCACAAGTTCCCTGGGCAGCGTCTGCTCTGATTCACACCGCGAGTGTGTCACAAAGTTCCATTTTCTGAGGGAACCTTGGGTTCACACAGTTCCCTGGTTGGCTGTCAAATACTACTGGCGTGAGAGGTGAACAGAGGACCTGTTCGTACCAGCTTTCAGAATTCTCTTCCCTGCAGGTTGTAGTGTGCTGGGGAGCCAAAAAGAGTTGTTTTCATAAGTAAAGTATAGTGCAGCAGACAAACTACAAAAATCTGGAGCGTTTTGCACATTTCTGACTCTGTGTCGCGTTGGGTTCAACAGGGCCTATGCCGAGAACTTTCGCGTGGTGGTTTGGCTTGTGTGTGTGTGTGGGTGTATGTCTGTTTCTTGGAGTATTTCCAATTGTCTATACTTTTACTTCTACTCCTCAGAGGCAAGTATTGTACTTTTACTCCACTACAATTATTTGAAAACTTTAGTTACTAGTTACTTTCAGATATAAATGATGACATTATGAAACATACATTAACCACTTCAGCCCTATTTTATACATAGGCTATTTGAAAAAAGCCGATCTACACGCGTTGTGAGCTTGTAGATCTGCTTTTTTCAAAAGTTTTAGTACTTTCACTTTTGGTACTTTAAGTACATTTTGTGCTGGGGAGCCAAAAAGAGTTGTTTTCATAAGCAAAGTATAGTGCAGCAGACAAACGACAAAATCTGGAGTGTTTTGCACATTTCTGACTCCGTGTCGCGTTGGGTTCAACAGGGTCTATGCCGAGAACTTTCGCGTGGTGGTTTGGCTTGTGTGTGTGTGTGTGTGTGTGTGTACTGTATGTGTGTGTGTGTGTGTGTGTCTGTTTCTTCACCTACAGCAGCTATTTTCAGTCCAATTTCTCCAACTCTCAAGCTGTTTCAGCGGGTCTTTCAAGGTGAGGAGTGTTGAATCCGTCGACATCCCAGAATCAACAAAAAATGAGATTGAGCGAGAGAGAGAGCGAGGGAAAGAGTGAGAAAGAGGTGGTGATGGGGTGTGGGGGTTAGAGCGAACCAATCTCACGCTTAATTAATGATCGCTCCCCCGGGATTTACAGACATCACAGACAGATTGCTCCCTCTCTCTCATTCCTCTTCTCTCTCGCCCTCTCTGTAACTATCTGTCTATTGCTATCTGTTTGCTGCCTCTCCTTTTCTATCTCTCTCTCACTGCTTTCTTCTTTGATCTCTTTTCTATTTCGCCCTCTGCCCTTCCCTTGTTCTCCTTTGTCTCTCACCGCCAAGTCTGCACACGCACACACACACACACACACACACACACACACACACACACACACACACACACACACACACACACTTACTTTAGCAGTGAGGTCACATGCAGTGTGAAGCCCACAGGGATGGTGAGAACTACAGTATAGGGCGGTGGGCTCTCCTCAGTTGAACCCAGAGGCAGCGCCTTTGAGCCGCTGTAGGCCGTTGACTCACTTCTCACCTATGAGACAACTGTGTACAACAGTGCGTACGACTGGAGAACTGAGAGTATATAAGCTATTAGAAACACACTTTATTATGCTGTTGCAGGTATATGACACTAGAATTTTGTTTCGCGAATCAATAAAAGTTTATCTAATCTCATGTCCAGCGGTGTAAAGTAACTAAGTACATTTACTCAAGTACTGTACTTAAGTACAATGTTGAGGTACTTTTACTTTAACGGAGTATTTCCAGTTGTCTATACTTTTACTTCTACTCCACTGCATCTCAGAGGCAAATATTCTACTTTTACTCCAATACAGTTATTTGACAACTTTAGTTAGTTAGTTTGCATACATAAATTATTACATTATAAAACATACATTAACCACTTTAGCCCTATTTTATACCTAGGCTATTTGAAAATAGCAGATCTACAAGCTCACAACGCGTCGCGACACGTCGCATTGTGACGCGTTGTGAGCTTGTAGATCTGCTATTTTCAAACATTTTTGTACTTTTTTGGTACTTTAAGTACATTTTGATACCAATACTTTTGCATTTTTACTCAAGTAAATTTTGAATTCCGGACTTTTACTTGTAGCGGAGTACTTCTACATTGCACTATTGATACTTTTGCTTAAGTAAAACATTTGAGTACTTTTCCCACCACAGCTCATATCTCATCTTACAGTATCTTATCTCATCTTATGAGACATCACAGTACATATTGAGGCACTGTCTTT
Organism: Gymnoscopelus braueri; assembly: GCF_963280865.1. Classification (NCBI taxonomy): domain Eukaryota; kingdom Metazoa; phylum Chordata; class Actinopteri; order Myctophiformes; family Myctophidae; genus Gymnoscopelus; species Gymnoscopelus braueri. The sequence goes on along the minus strand of NC_137616.1, from coordinate 33,985,846 downwards.
GTTGGCGTGGTGTTGTCATGCGTGTGGTGGACTACATTGAGATCTACCTTTCTTGTAAAGCGGGATATGATATGAGTAAGACCTGAGCAGGCTAGCATTATTAAGTCTGACTGTGCTGTATAGGAGAGGTTGTTAGTGAGGGCCATGTGTTATTAATGGTTTTAGACATGGCGGAGTGGATATGATATCACTCCGCTGATTGACACGGTAGATATTAGCCCGGCCATACATCTGCAGGGCTTAGACACCGAAGACACCACCACCCACGGCAACCTCCAGCCCTGCTGTCACAGCCCCGTACTGTGAAGAAGAGTCAGAGCTATACCAATCAGGCAACCAACGCTTCATCCTATTAGCGCTCTACTCATTTCTTTGATCCCATGCCTTCGAGTGGGATGACTAATTCCTAACCATCTTATCCTGATTTACCGTCTTACCCACAAACATGGATGGGGAGTGCACGAGCACGAGTTGCAGGCACATAAACACACACAATGAATTTGACTCGTTTGATAATCGGAATCACAGTCGACTTTATCGCCGCGTCACACGGTAATGGGTGCATTGCAGTCACAGGAAGCGTTAGAATAGAGAAGGGAGAATAATAGAAGAAAGAAACATATAAGTTAACACAGAACAAATCAAATAACGGGAAAGGCACAGTCAAATCAAATATACAGTGCATGAGTCAGGAAATCCTTCTTTGTACAGAAACCGTATCCTGCATATAAAAATAGCAGCAGGTATATGAACACCAAAGTGTCATTATGCATTGTTAAAATGACATGGTTAAAGAAATGAGAAACAGAGCATCGGGGATGAAATCACATCAATAGCAGCAGGTATAAAATGACGGCGTAACGAGCATGGTTGAAGTGCCATGGTTAAAGAAAATCGTAGCAGCACCGTTGTTGCACCATTTGGCTACGTTAATGTGTGGCACAGCTTTCGTCTTTTGGATTTCACCTTGATTTTTATCAAGTTATGATAAAAGGGAAGGTTCCACATGAATGGATCTAATTGTTAATTTATACTTTGTCACTTGACCGTGTGTAGCTCACTGGCAATAACAGTTTTTCAATACATCTGTTATAGCTGGTTGAATTCCTCCATCCCCTTCCATCTTAAGTCTACTGGTCTTTCACTTGAAACTTTGTTGTTGCCGGGATCTGAGGTCTAAAAGGCCGAGTATAATAGTTTAAATACTATCCAGACTTCAAATTATATTTTAAACCCAAACAATGTATTATCTTTTCACAATAAACATCAGAATGCAATGCATATTTTGTAGCAAGAGAAAGCTCCTTCTGGCTCTGTAACTAAAAGCAACTGGCATATGGTGAAATGAAATGGATTCAGTCCAAAGCCATTAGAGGTTATGCTTTGTAAAGCATCCACTAGCTTTTTGTAGTTATGAGGGGCCAGAGGTAGAGGAAGGTTGCTTCAGGCAGACTGTGCAGAAAAATACAGCCGTATAAACAATGCACTCATCATATTAATTTGGATAGGAAGTTAAACTGATATATGTGACCCATTAATACGTTTCTGTCCAAGTCGTGAGCTTGTACATTGCCTATTTTTGCTATTATTTGCATAATAGGGCTTAAGCGGTTAAACTGTTCCACTGAAAATGAACACACTTTCTTGTTTTGCACTTATGTCTCGATTTTTGGTGACGCCGTGCACCAGAATTTAGCATATTTGACAACATGACAGTTATATGCTCAAATTGCATATGAATTTTGTTGTTGAAAATTCAATTATAGGCTATTGTCTGCCCCAAGGGAGCTCACTTCAGTTCCCTTAGTCGTCGTTTTTTCTTATTTTTCAGGCTCGTCCTCCTCCATTTCACCATTATGCTGCCTCGATATGCGTTGCGTACCTGCATATTTATATGTAGCCATCTACTGTACTGTATGTGTTCACCTGCTCTATATATATGTGCATATATTGAGTTATCAATATCACTTTTTGCAAGCATGGAGCTTCCGTTCTTTTGTATTTTGTCTTATACTCTGGACCACTTTAGAAGCCTGTGTTTGCCATTGTTTTAGGACGTGGATACATAGGTTCATTAGCGATAGGATTTCACATCCGTTCCTAGAGGTCTGCCCCCTAGCCATGCCATTAGGTTGAGCAGCTGTAGATGGGACTTCTACCTACAGTATAGGCATCACATTGCTTTGGGCAAATTCACACAGAATGGTGTAAAAATACTCCATCCTCATTCTATAGTCCTCCTCATTAGCACCTTAGAGGATGCTAATGAAATGTCAGTCCAGTTTTCTTTTTTTGCTGAGTCGAGCAGTCCTCTGGGCGGTCCTCTCTCCTTCTCCTCAGGTATATCTTATTTATACCGCTGTGTTTTTATTATTATTATTAAGACAGATAGTAGAACAACTGAGAGAAGTGGAATAATTGAGGCACGGAAAGAAAGCTCTGACAGGATTGGACTTAACAGTTAGCCAGGGTACATCTTGTTCCAGTGACGGTGGTCTTAACCATTTTTACTTAACCACCTATTTTGAGCATGTCTAGGATATATCAGGACATGATACATCTGAGAGATAGAGGGGTATGAAGAATTCACCATGTGGATCCACAATACATCGTCACTGGTTATGTGTACCCTACCAAATAATACAGTAAAGCCTCTAGCAGTGAAACCCCCGAGTCTTCAGAGTCAGGGAAGGGTGGGATTTGTTGCTTGTGAAATGCAACTTTTTATTTGTATTGGACATACTGTGCTATATTATTAAAAAGTCGCAGAGTTGAGTTTTAAGTGGTTAACATCTACACCACCCTTTGGCATGATATCTTGCCTTTTCAACACTGGATAATGGCTTCGCACTGGCCATTAACTATTCATAAGAGAACTTACTTCTCATTGTGGTGTAGATTTGACTATAGGGCTTTGTCGAAGGTTGAATTAAGTTCTATGCCTCATATTTTAACATTTGTACTTGTTATGGAAATTGACATTCCTGCCAGCCTCTCATTATCCAGGGAAATGAGTGCCTGTCATTCTCAAATTAACTCTGTTGATAAGGGAGAATGTTTGATTCCTGGTAGCAATAGGCCATTGCTGTTAACTCAGACAGACAGTGACATCAAAAGAAACTTTCTTTCTTTCTTTCTTTCTTGCCTTTTTTTTTAATCACATTATTTTGGAATGGTCGATAATCCAGTAGACCTCCTGCACCAAAGTGCAGTTAAGTTCACTGAAGCATTTAGCTTGCTAATTGGTTAGTTAAGCTAGCTGGCACGGTGGGGCTCTGGGAAAACCAAAACATGCATTTTCACGCTTGTGAGCGCGATGTGTATATACAGTATACAGTACTATAGCTGCAGAGGGAGTTTACATTTTATGCAAAGAGTCTCTATCAGGGGAGATCAACCATTTTCTCGTCCTCAATTAACTTGATGCTGCTAGCCAGAGATTTTTGGGAGCAATTAGGACGGAAATGCAATCCGGAATATACCATGGGGGTAAGAAAAAACTGGGAAAAAAACAGAAAAAAACAACAGAGGGAGGGAGAAAGATCAGACTGAAAGTGATTTGCATGTCTGCTGTGTTTAAGAAATTGCTTGCGTCCATCATATTCAACTGGCACGGTGCTCAGGAGACTGGAAAATTAGAGGTGAATTGTTTGCAGTTTAATTGCCTCTTTTTTTTCCCTGCTGACAGGCAGGAAATGATGTGGAAGAAGCACATGCATGAACATGGACAGTGATCGTGATCATTACATTGAACTGGCGTGGATTGCCATTTGGTGTAAGTAACACGATGGCGGATTGACAGGAACATTGTCGGAGCCGCGCCCCGCTGAGCCAACCAGGATGCGCTGTAACTTTTAAGGCAGCTTTTTTTTACACAGTGTTCTCAACATCACTCCATCTGTCTCATGGAGCTAGATCAAAAGATGTCTATGCATGGTCTGCCAGGCTTGCTTATAAGCGATCGCTGGTTTATTTTCACTTTAAAGAGTTATAGGGAGACTTCTGCATGCTGGGCGGCAAGATCTGTTGTCAACACCTGTTAGCTGTGAATCTATGATGTATGAAAATGTAGTGCACGTAGAATCGTGCGCACGTTAACGCATTGAGACCGGGAACGCATCTGTGTCATTTTAAGATTTCTTTGGGCTATTCAAAAATAGCAGATCTACAAGCTCGGTGCCGCGCTACGAGCTTGTAGATCGGCAATTTTGGAAAAATCGTGAACATTTGTGCAAATCTTTGAATATATATATTTTTTTAAAGCGTTTAAAGCATTTGTAACTCAAATCTTTGCTTCTGGGGGTCCCTGGAACAAAATATTTTGAGATGGGGCCAAATACATATCATTTTGGGGGTCCTTGACATGAAAAAGTTTGAGAACCACTGATATAGCAACATAGTTAAAAAAAAAAGAAAAAACTGCTAGGATTTAGAAGACATTTTGTAGAATCGGAACCTCAGGTTCCGGGTTAATTTGCAACTCTGAGAGTGTACAAAATGTGGTCCATTGGGTTGCATGTGTGCACTCTCAGAGTGAAAGGATCTCTGAGGGTTTCAGAGTGTGGTGGTTATGTGTGGGTAGATGTCTTCCTGTAGTGTCCGTCTCAGTGATCAGCTGCCCACACACTGTGCTGTCGGCTGTAATTGTGTAAAGGTCAGACTGAGAGGTATTGGGCCTCTCCTCTTCTCTCGCTGTCGCTCTCTCTTTCAATCTCTGTCTTCTCACCCCTCACACTTTTCTCATTTTCCCGAACAACCTCCTTTCATTCATTAAGTCGTTCCTTTCTTTCTTTCTTTCTTTCTTTCTTTCTTTCTTCGGTAATTTTTTGTCTTTCACTCTCTCGCCAATTTTGCAGCCCTTATCCTCTCTCTCTCTCTCTCTCTCTCTCTCTATAGTCTCTTTCTAGTCTCTCTCTCTCGTGGCCCTGGTGGGCACCCTGGCAGTGCACTCCCAGTGCATTGTGGGAGATGGATGCTAGAGGTCCCACTCATTGCGTTCCAATTAGGAGACAGCAGACTGATGGAGAGACCCGGGCTGCTTGCCGTGTGCTATATAGCTCATTAAAGGAGTGTATGTGCACGTGGCCGTACACATACGTACACGTGGAAAAGTTTTCACTGGGTGCTTTCAAACCTCACTCTCACACACATACACTAAACTCAAAGCCAATTGCAGCTGTGCCCAAGTGTGTGTGTGTGTGTGTGTGTGTGTGTGTGTGTGTGTGTGTGTGCGGGTCAGTGGTGTAAAGTAACTATGTACATTTACTCAAGTACTGTACTTAAGTACACTTTTGAGGAATTTTTACTTTACTGGAGTATTTCCCATTTTCTGTTCTTTTACTTCTACTCCACTACATCTCAGAGGCAAATATTGTGCTTTTACGCCACTACAATCATTTGAAAACTTTAGTTACTAGTTACTTTTCAGATATAAATTATGATGTTATGAAACATACATTAACCACTTTAGCCCTATTTTATACCTAGGCTATTTGAAAATAGCCGATCTACAAGCTCACAACGCGTCACATCGCGACGCGTTGTGAGCTTGCAGATCTGCTATTTTCAAATATCTTAGTACTTTTACTTTTGGTACTTTAAGTACATTTTGATGCCAATACTTTTGTACTTTTACTCAAGTAAATTCTGGACTTTTACTTGTAACAGAGTATTTCTATATTGCAGTATTGATACTTTTACTCAAGTAAAACATGTGGGTACTTTTTCCACCACTGACACACACGCACTCAACATCTTGCACATGAACGTGCTAAAACGGGGCAGAAAGGATCAGCCGTGTTGTGTGACACACACACACGCCCCCCAAAGCAAATAGTCTCTGCTGCCGGCATCGTACATGACAATCTCATTCCAACACTGTCAGGGAGTGTTGTTCTCCTCTGTCGCGAGAGAGCCGGCATGCAGCATTCAGTTTGTGATGTTATTTATGAATATTTCATGTTGCTTTTGTGTTGCTGGTGTCAGAGACTATGTCCATGGACATCCATTAAGCGGCTCTCTGAGTGTGTGGGTGTGTGTGTGTGTGTGTGTATGTGTGTGTAGGGGTGTGTGTGTGTGCGTGTCTGCAAACGTGGCATGCATGGCCGTTTGTCTCTCAGTGTGTGGGAGCGCGAGCAGTGCGCTCCAGGGGTTTTGAACCACGGGGAGTTTGGGGTAATGACTCCCATGCCTCGCAGCGTCGCTGATGGATCCCCACGGACTGAATGAGTCCGTGCATGCATGTGTAATGCATGTGCACTTTGCGTATGGAATCCCACCCCTTCACACACACACACGTTCACACACACACACACACACACAATCACGCGCCGACGACGATGGAGGCAGCCATGCAAGGAACCTACTCTCATCAGGAGCAGTTAGGGGGTTCAGTGCCAAGGAGAGCCATGCAAGGAAGAGCCAGGGATCAAACCGTGAAACGTACGGTTCTTCCCAAATGGCCTAAACAATTTATATATGCATGCTGCTATCTGAGAAACGTTTCTCTTTTAAGTGATGTATGGCGGCGGAGGAATTTTGAAAGTGCAATACCGTAGCGCTTTTATTGTCGAATGAAAATGTATGCACCCATACAGTGTGTCACCTCTGAGAGCTTAACCCATTCAATCCGGGATCACATCTGTGTCATTTTAGATTTTAGCATTATTTTATACTTTGGCTATTCAAAAATAGCAGATAATACAAGCTCATAGCGCGGCACTGAGTGCCGTGCTATGAGCTTGTATAGCTGCTATTTTTTTTTTAAATCTTGAAAATGTGTGCAAATCTTTCAATATGTATTTTTTAAAGCGAACATGTTTATTTATTATTTTTTTTATATTCTTTTGGGCTTTTATGCCTTTATTTGACAGGACATTAGGCTGACAGGAAATGGGGAGAGAGATGGGTGGGTGACACACAGCAATTGGTCGTCGGGATCGGGAGTCGAACCCGCGACACGCTGTCAAGCTGGATTAACAGCGTATGTGGTATGCGCCTGGACTACTAGGCCAGCGGGCGCCCTAAGTGATTATTTATAACTCTCAAATCTTTGCTTCTAGGGGGTCCCTGGAACTAAATATTTTGATATGGGAGTCGTCGGCCAAATACATATAATTTTGGGGGTCCTTGACATGAAAAGGTTTGAGAACCACTGATATAAAAAGATAAGTTTTTCAGAAAACGGTTAGGATTTAGAAGACATTTGTACATGCGTTTCCCGGATTGAATGGGTTAACTGAATAGCTGGGAAATCATATGTGAACCGTCTGTCATAATGTCTTATGGTAAAATGGTGCATTTATAAAGCACCAAAAGGGCTTTACCGGGTGTATTACATTCAGCCATTTACGCACACACACCGACGGTGGACAAAAACCCCAGCCAAGGCACCAACCTGCTCATCAGGTGCGGTTCAATATCTTGCTCAAGGACACTTCAACGCTAACCCTGGTGGGAACGAGGAACGTTCAATTTCCCAAGCGGCCACTCAACCTCCTGAGCCGGTGCCTGCCCTGCTTTTAGCATTTCAAATCTTTAAAGCATATACGGACGCTCTTTGGGGTTCAGGTACCAATAGACCTACAGGCCACACACACCACATTGGGACTTCAATGTATTAACATTCCGTTCCACACCGTTTGGCAGCCGCATCGATATAAAAAAAGTTGGAGGGAATTGAGTCGCGTTTCTGTTTAATTAACTTTTTTTCCCCCCTTCCCCCTCACCAGAACAGAAAGAAAACTATTACTGAAATTAAACTAATCTTTTTTTTCCCTACCTTCCTCTTTTCTCAGCCGTTTAAAAAAAAAATATATATATACATACACAGTAGAAGTCACTCTTGTCCCCATCCAAAACTGCGCCGGGGTACTTAGCGTTAGCATTAAAGGAAAATCTATTGCATTCTTTTAAATAATTACCATCAAGATGTGTCAAAGTTAATGGTTTCCACCATTTTCTCTTTCCCCCCCTCCCCCCCTTCCCCCACTCTCTGGCGTCTTTCTTCCAGTGTAATAGTGTTCATGTACCACTCCAGCTGCGCAAAAGCTCCCCTAGCTGTGCATGGTTGTGATAATAAATGGTAAATGAGGATGTGTTTGGAAGCTAGAGTTACTGCGGCGCTCACAGCGCTGGTGACTTACAGCACTAATGGGAGTAATGAATCTCTGTACAGCACCCCGTTCCCCCCAGTATATTTACTCTATCAGAAATGGCAGTGTCACATGGTTAGCGTGTGTGTCTGGGCGGAAACCAGATCTTTGCAGAGGAATGCACAGATTTATTAAGGACAAATGCAAGAGGCCACTTATTGTACATCTCTGCACAGGAACACTCTGATTTCCATTATGCATTTGTGTGCATATGAAATACTGTGTGTGTGTGTGTGTGTGTGTGTGTGTGTGTGTGTGTGTGTGTGTGTGTGTGTGTGTGTGTGTGTGTGTGTGTGTGTGTGTGTGTGTGTGTGTGTGTGTGTGTGTGTGTGTGTGTGTGTGTACACCGCGCGTTGAATATGACCTATGCGAACGCCGCCTTTGATGTTATAATGAGGCATGCATATACATGTTTTTATGGCTCTTAATGGACAGTGTAAGGCGCTGCAATGTACAGAGCACGCCTGTTGCACTCAGTATCAATAAACTAATTATGATAGTGTATTATGTTTGTACTTTCCGTACTTTGGATGAGTGTATCTGTGTGTGTGTGTGTGTGTGTGCGTGCGTGCATGCGCGTGTGCGTGCTCTGTTGCCGTGTAGGCGTGCACAGCTATATATATATGCATGCTCTGGTGCCCCATAGGGGGTTTGGTGTGTATTTAAAGCAACAATTTTTCTATCACTGATAGTGTTTCAACTTTCATCTTCTAAAAAGGGACTAAATCAAAATGCTTAATTTGGTTTTGCGCTCATTAGAAATTGAAACCAATGGGGACCCCCGGCTAATTTGGAGGAAGCTGTGAGCATCAGCCATTCCTCGACGCCCACATTGATTTGGCGTCGTTTGCGTTGAAGTCTTCTTCAACTGGGAGAAACTTAGCAATATAGAAATGGATTGAAAAGGGAGATCAAAGTGCACTCCACAAGGACAGGAAAAAAATAAAAGAGAGATCCAATTTCAGGACCTCATATCAGGCGTTGCACGTTTGCAAATGGAAACGTCAATAAACGTTACGATGGAGCGTGTGGCCTGGCCTCAGTGAGGGAGGGAATGCTTTAATTGCAAGTCTTTTCTCTTCTGCATTCATCCCAGTGTATTTACTCCATCTGATATTCTGTGTGAGATTTGACAGATGGGCATGTAGCTCCGCTGGGTTTCTATCTCCATGGGTGTCTCAGTCTCTGCACATTTACACCACAAGCAAATATGGCCAAACAGAGTATACGGGTCATGAATAAATATTTCTGCTGTTGGCAGAAAACTGCTATTGAACACGGCTTAAAACATGGCCAGTCTTTCATGAGACCCCTTTACACTGAGGTCTGATTTATACTTACCGTAAATTTCGGACTATAAGCCGCGACTTTTTTCCCATTTTTCGACCCTGCGGCTTATATAACGGTGCGGCTTATCTATGGATTTTTACAGCTAATGGCCACTAGGGGACCTCTTAAATCTATGGATTTTACACCCGCGGCTTATAGTCCAGTGCGGCTTATATATGTACAAATCATTCAATTTAGCTGCTGCGGCTTATATTCAGGTGCGGCTTATAGTGCGAAAATTACGGTAGTTGCGTGGAAGTGTCACACACTGAAAATAGCCTTTAACTAGCTCACAATGTGTTGCATCGTGCCGTGTTAATAATAATAATAATATTGACTTGAATTTATATTGCGCCTTTCAAAAACCCAAGGACGCTTCACAATTACAAACATTAACAAACTATTTGCCCAAAGCCTGAGTAAACGTGTCTATTCAGGGCAGACTTGAAAGAGTCTGGCGAATCTCCATGAATCTCGGTGTTGTGAACTTGTATAAAATAGGGCTTAATTGGTTAATGTATGTTTTATAAAATAATCTTAAGTTTTCAAATGATTGCGGTGGAGTAAAAAGTACAATATTTTCCCTCTGAGCTGTAAAAAGAAAAAATTGGATGGAATCAAGTAAAGTAAAAGTACCTCAAAATGGTACTTAAGTAGAGTACTCAAGTAAATGTAGTCACTTTCCACCTCTGAAAACCTGTCATTTCCTCCTTTGAAACAGAGGAGCCACTAGTACGCCCCACACGCCAACACTCTCCAGTCTCGACACTCAGCCCTTCAATTGGTGTTCCAATTTCAGTGCGGTAGATGGTAGATGATGTGGACGTCTATGGTTAGAAGACCTTCCTTCCTTCACTCACTCACTCTCCCTCCCTCTCTCTCTCCCTCTCTCCCTCCCTCTCTTTTTCGCTCTCTCCCTCGTCCCTGTGTTGTCACCCTCCCAACCCCTCTCTCATTGTTTGTTTCTCCTCTACCTCATAACCTCATTCCCACTCTCACTGCGTTTCACTCTAACACAGTGTGTGTACGCTTGTGTGTTTATTTTTGAGTGTATGTGTCACACTTGTGCGTGTGTGCGTGTGTGCGTGCGTGCGTGTGCGTGCGTGCGTGCGTGCGTGTGTGTGTGTGTGTGTGCGTGCACGCGCGGCTCCCTGATGACCTTGTACACTGCGGCAGGGGGGTGATTAAGGATCAGGGCCAGAGACCATTTCCTTTTTCCATGGGAAGATGAATGGCCGTGTGTGAAAGTGGCTGCCTATGGCCTCTGGGCAATTAGAGTTTGCTGTGAGCCAGCACTCCTCGTCGCCACTCTCTGTGTACAAAGCCAGGTCCTTGAGCCAGAAGAAATAACTCCACGCGCCACCCATTGCACTACTACGCTACGAGGGTGGAGCGTATTAAACGCAATCTCACCCTTTTGTTGTTGTTTTTTTGTTTCAACATTCCAGCTGTTCCCTCCATCACTTCATCGCTCTATACCTCTTTTTCTATCTTCCATCTCTTTCTACCCCCTCTCTCTCTCTCTCTCTCTCTCTCTCTCTCTCTCTCGTTTTCCATCTCTATATGACCTGAGAGGAAAGGATACCGTTGAATGGAAAAGCCACCAAAAAGGGCTAATTTTAATATCAATATTTGATCTGTGAAATCAGTTAGCGGCTTGGCTTTGGCCCCCCTACGCTCATTCCAGAGTTAATTTGTCTTGTCATTTATCTGCGACTGTATATTGGGGAAAATAAACAGGAACTCCCAGTCCTTCTACTGATGTTTGTTCATGTCCTTCAGCCATGTCTTACAATGAATTGAAAGCACCACAACCAAACGCTTACTTAGCATGATCTCTGTGTGTGTGTGTGTGTGTGTGTGTGTGTGTGTGTGTGTGTGTGTGTGTGTGTGTGTGTGTGTGCGTGTGCGTGTGCGCGTGCGCCAGAGCAACAGTGGCTCAGAATGTATTGTTCTTATTGAACTGCCACTCCTGTGGCAGCACATGTTCCCTTGTTCCATTCCTCCTCTCCTATTTTTTTCCTATTTTTTGTTTCTGATAAACCATCTCATCTATCATTGGTGGTGGGGGCAGGTCATGAGCAAAAAGAGTTGTGGCAGCCTATTGATAGGGATATAGCCCGGCTCCATCGATTCCCCTTGTAATACAAGCTTCTCCCTTGTCAGCCTGTCAAAGCCCAGATCGGACACGATAACGCGCGCATCAGACAGCCGTCAATGGAAACGCAAGCCTCCACCAAGGAGATGACTATCTGGGTCCTTTAGAGAGGAGGGCCAGTGGAGAGGATGAACGAGAGAGAGATAGAGAGAGACAGACAGAGAGAGAGCGAGAGATATGGGATGGTACCTTGGCCTCAGATATCCTGCGGTTTCCAGGTTAAAGTCACATCGGCCATGCTTTTCTCTCCTTTTTTCACCCCTCTGAAAACCAGCCTTCAGAAAGTATTTATATCTCACATATATATTTGAAGGAGAAAAAAAAACAGTGTCTCTGGTCAAGGTGACTAAAGAACACCTCTGGGAAGAAGAGACTGCTTCTAATTCCGTCGGTCTTCGATTTGTCCTTGCCTTCCGCGTGGTCGCTTTGATCTCTCAACACGCAACCACACTGGATATCCATGGCAACTGACGGTCAGGATGAGGCTCTCGAGGAGAATTGATTTGTTTTGGGGCCTCTTTTTTCCTCCCCTTCGGTGAAAAATAAATAGAAAAAAAAACTAAGAAAAATATTTCTTCAGCCATTGGGCACTGTGGGCATTGTAAATAAAACCAAATCAAGTTTTGATGGTGTGGATGGTGGACTGGATATATGATGTTGACTGCCTTTCCCCAGAAGGCCCCAGTCCTCTGGATAGCAGGGCAGTGAAGGTCATTTGTGTTATGATGTTGCCTCGCTGTATGATGTGACTCACTTTGGGCTGTGTGTACTTAAACACCCGCGTTGTTTAGATTAGCCTTTGTCAGCCTTGAGACCCAGAGCTGTACAGTGCGTGCGTGCTCATATTTCATGTTGTGTGAATATAACTTGAGGGCGACGGCAGTGTCTGTAGCCTTTATGCTTCTCTGCTGCCCCTGGGAGAAGACAGTGTGTTTGTTAGTTTGTATTCTTAGACTGTTGAGCACCAGGCCATGGGCTCGGCTTTGCTGAAGAACATGATCGCTTTATTGTCAGTTTACACTGGGTAATTGGATTTTTTTTTTGTATTCCCCCTTAAGGATATCCATCTTAGACGCACACGCAGCTTCCGACGCCACTTTATTATATTGGAAAGTGCGCGCCTGGCACGCACTTCGCATTTCAGCGCTCATTGCTGGAGGTACAGGATAGTGTTGCTTGAGGGAGACTTGGACGTTGATGTGCAACCTTCCCTCTCTCCTGTCACCACTTTCTGAAAGGGAGCTCAACCCCTTGTTGGCCATGGGGGTCAAACCAACAACCATCTAGATTTAAGGCTTGGTCATGTCATTATAGGCGGTCATCTTAAGGATTAATCATTTTCAAAATATGTGAGAAAGTGGAAATAACAGATTTACAAGCCGTCGTGACTCGTTGTGAGCTTTTAGAGCAGCTATTTTCACTTTTCGTCGTACCACGAGGTATACAGTGCTTGAGTGGTTATGCTTTAAGTAGTGTCTTTTTTTCCTTTTCCAATGAAAACAACAAATAAAGGCCACAGTGACAAAGCTATACTGTGTGTCTTTTGTGTGCCAAATGGAGGGAGTTGTGCTGCTCAAGTGGCAACACACTGTAGTGTAGTCATGCTTGGTATGTCTATGTCGGTATGTCTATGTCGGTATGTCTCTCCAGAGTTCAGTAACAGGTTGGAGGAGAATGTGTGGAAATAATGTACATGCCGGAAGCATTTGTGTTTCACAGCGAGCCCTGGTAGCTCAGTGCAGACCGAACTGAACCAAGGCCAGCAATTATCCATCACCGAACAATATAAATCATCTGTCTGGAAAACCAGTTTGGCACGGTGTAATGAAAATTGTCTTGATTTCACCTTCTCTTTTTTCACCCAATAAATTCTTCCACCGTTTATGTCCACTCCGAGGTCAGCCTCTGATTGGTAGTTGAGCAGGAAATCCATCCAGTTGCTGTGGTAATTGCAGGCTTTTGTGTAATAATGGCCTCTGTGCTGCCGCCGGCTGATTCACTGTGGTCACATCCGGCCGTTTCCTGATTAAATGGCACAGAAGGCCTGTTGAGAGAGAAAGAGGGAGCGACAGAGAAGCACAGAGGGAGAGATGGAGAGAGAGAGAGGGGGAGAGGGAGAGAAAGACACTGTTGTCTTTAACGCCGTCTCATTTTGTTTGTCGTAATGTCATCAGCCGTGAAAGCAAAAAGCAGTGTATTTTGAGGCCCATCTACCCGGGGGAGGCTGTCTATCTTTATCGATCTCCTGTGTGATCCTTTCAGTTGACGTGCTGAAGTGGTCAGAGGTAAATGCTGTTTTAATGAAGTCTGCCGCCGATCGATCCGACTGTGGGTGTTTGTTTGAGGAGTTGGGGATTTGAACGTCTACTGAAGGTGAGGCTGATGATGCTACTCGGCGACAGAAAGATACCGGATTTGTTGATTTTTTTTATTTTTATTATTGGGGTGAAATCACATGCTACAAAATGTGTGTAGAGAGAATGCTGCGTGTTTTCTCCACAAATGCACACAAGCACAGATAATGTACACCAAACACACACACACACACATACACACACACACACACACACACACACACACACACACACACACACACCGTGTGACACTTAAAACCTTCCCAAAACTTAAAAAAAAATCAATTCTGTTTTGAGAATAATTTTGCTCCAAAAAGGAAAAGAAAAATAAGAAATCACCTGCTGCCAAAATTTACCCTACTCTATGCTATGGAGATTTAGACAGAGAATTGGATTTCCCCAGCTGTGAAATCAGTTTTTGTCATCCCACCGGCCAACCGCGTCATTATGCTCTACCCCACTACAGGCCCCCTTCACTGCACACAATGCAACCTCTGCCAACCACCACTCTGTTCCACGCGCCCCTCCATGCATTCACGCCATCCGGCTATACGCACCCCTTCATGCATTCACGCCATCCGGCTACGCACCCGGGGGCCACATGCGGCCCCCATCACCTTCACTTAATGCGGCCCGTTCGTTAATATCGGAATACTGATATATTATTGATTTCAGCTGTTACAATTCCAAACATGCAAACATGACCAGCTTTAATTACTTCAGTCTATATTAGTAGCTTAATGACTATAGAAATTCTATTGTCTTTTTTATGTCCAATGCATTTGTATTTAAGTTCATTAAGTTAAGTTAAGTATAACTAAATGCATTTGAAATTAAATAAAAATGTTACTTTTCAGGATTCCAATAAAAAAATAGCAAAAAAATAGCAGATCTACAAGCTCAAAACGTGTCGCGCTGCGACGCGTTTTGAGCTTGTAGATCGGATATTTTTGCTATTTTTGTGTGTCATGGAATGGCGATGTACCGCATTCATTTACAAAAAAAGTAATTGGAGATAAGAGATTTCTGCCCGACAGTATCTGCAATGTGGCCCTCTGGAGTGAGTGTGGAAATATAGTGGTATTGGCCCTCTCCATCATCAAAGTTGCCCACCCCTGCTCTATGCGTTCACACCATTCAGCTGTACGCACCCCTCTATGCATTCACGCCATTCAGCCTCGTGCCGTTATATATGCAGTGGTGGAAAAAGTACTCAAATTCTTTACTTAAGTAAAAGTACCAATACTGCAATATAAAAATACTCTGTTACAAGTAAAAGTCTAGAATTCAAAATTTACTTGAGTAAAAGTACAAAAGTATTGGCATCAAAATGTACTTCGAGTACCAAAAGTAAAAGTACTAAATATTTGAAAATAGCCGATCTACAAGCTCACAACGCGTCGCGATGCGACGCGTTGTGAGCTTGTAGATCTGCTATTTTCAAATAGCCTATGTATAAAATAGGGTTAAAGTGGTTAATGTATGTTTCATTATATCATAATTTATATCTGAAAAGTAACTAGTAACTAAAGTTTACAAATAATTGTAGTAGAGTAAAAAGTACAATATTTGCCTCTGAGATGTAGTGGAGTAGAAGTAAAAGTACTGAAAATTGGAAATACTCAAGTAAAGTACAAATACCTCAAAATTGTACTTAAGTACAGTACTTAAGTAAATGTACTTAGTTACTTTCCACCACTGTATATATGATTGACGTCTCCGGCCAAATCAAGGGAAGGTTTCCTAGCTTTGCGTGTCACTTCATTGGTTCCGCATTGTCCCAGTATAGCGGAGTGGCATTTCAATCTGGCACGGTTACAAAATGGCAATACGGTACATCATATATTTCACGGGGAAAATGAACGCAGAAACGTGACAGCCTTCAGCAGCTCTACGAATGTCCAAACATGCATATCAATGACCTCCTTTTCAATCTCTCACCGAGATGAATTGAAGTCGGTCATATGATATGATATGGTCGCCTATTTTCGATTTCTATTGAAGGGTTTCAATCAAATGCAGAACATTGGCTATATTGGTGCAGAGAACCATTTCAATGAAACCGTGTCACGGCAGCCCGCCAGGCCTTCCTCATTAACATGAATTTGGTGGGAGCGGAAAGGATTCGATTATTTTATAATTTACAGTAATCCTTGGTGCAGTCTTCTTTTAAGTCACTTATTAAATCATATACATACTGTATGTGTATATATTATTTTTTTGCTACTTAGCTATTATTATTGTAATATTATTATATAGTGTGTCTGTGTGTCTGTCTGTGTGCCTTTCGCGGGCATAACTCGTGCACCGTCCAACTGATTGACTTCAAACTTGGACCAGCGGTTGTTTGTGGAGAAAGCGTCAAAACTCTGTGTCTGTGGGAGGGGGGAAGGGGGGGGGGGGTGTAGGCATCAGCATCAAATGCAGAAGACTTGAGCACCGAGCAGGCACACTAGGGTTTCAAACCGTAGCGTTTTAAATGTGGGAGTATTGCAATCCCAGATTTGACCACCAAGGTGACGGCAGCTTCACTGCGGTTCTGGGGGCTTGGGGTATACACTGGTATACTCTAACAAGTACAATGTGGGGCATGCATTCCCAACCTGCATCGTTCAGCTAACATTATCATAACCTAGCCTACAACGGGTGGGGCATTCAAATGGCCTTGCATAATTTAGATGTTGAAATTCTATGGTTTGATCCTTTTTTAAGAAATTATTGTCACACTGCACTGTCCCGTTTTGATTCGAGTTTTATTCAGTTTCATATAAAACACTTTGTTTCAGTGAGTGACTTTGTTTCAGCCAGTGCTCTATAAATAAAAGTGTATCATTACGTTACTCCGGCCTCTGCGTGAGGTCAGGTCAAAGGGAGCGAGGAGATTAGAAGCTCCGTGTGAGAGAGATGGGTGTATGAGGCTTTCACCCATAGAGCCCAAAGCTTGGCTAAGGCTGTGTTATTACATGGATTAGCCTGACACTGCTGCACACAAATGCACGCGCACGCACACACACAAACACGCGTGCACGCACACACGCTGGTTTACACGCTGGTTCAAGCAGTGTGGTGCACCGCGCGCGTCCTGAGGGCATGTAATGTGTTTGTACCCTAAGCCGGAGCAGTGGTTTTTCTGCTGGGAATGTTATTGAAAAGCAGGGGACAGCCACAGGCCACGAGTAAGCCCAGATCCTCAGGCCTCTTCTTGCCTTCAGACGTCTCAGCAGAGAGAACGCGTCCCTCCGCGTATGTCATTGGCACACGTACAGACGGAGGTATGTCGGAGAGCAAACGCCCGATTTGCGCAGCACTTGTTTGCACGCCGTGTCGTAGCGCTCCCCAAAGTAGCTGATGTCCAAGCTCAGCCGAGCTTGTAGATGTGCCGTTTTCACACCCGCAACCAAGGATAAATCAGGCTTTTAAGCCATTCAATCCGGGAACGCATCTGTGTCATTTTAGATGTCTTTGGCGAGTGCCGTGCTATGAGCTTGTAGATCTGCTATTTTTTTTTAAATCGTGAAAATTTGAGCAAATCTTTGAATATATATTTTTTAAAGCGAACATTTGTAAAATATTTTGTTCCAGGGACCTCCAGAAGCAAAGATTTGAGTCACAAATGTTCACTTTAAAAAATATATATTCAAAGATTTGCACAAAATGTTAAAGATTTTTCAAAAATTGCTGATCTACAAGCTCATTGCGCGGCACTCGGTGCCGCGCTATGAGCTTGTAGATCTGCTATTTTTGAATAGCCAAACTATAAAATAACAGTTATAGCTCAAATCCAAAATGACACAGATGCGTTCCCAGATTGAATGGGTTAACCACTTGAACCCTGTAGCGTCGCTGCACTGTGGGGAAACGGTCACCGAAAAGAGCAGATCTATACAAGCTCGTTGTGAGCTTGTAGATCTGCTGTTTTCGGCAAGGACAGTTGGTGTAGATGCAACAACAAAAAAAAGCGGTCAAATAGAGCCAACTCAGGTCAGGTTTAATGCATAAAGAGGGTTTAAGGTATGGTATACTGTAACCCCTGGTGTGTGTGCAGTTTGTTTGGGTGTTGAACATTGTATTCTAGAGATCAGTATACTGGCCTATTGATGAAGATAGTATATATTTTTTTATGTGTGCCGAGATGCTCTCGGCAGTGGGCTGATGCAGCATGAATGTACAAACACACACACACACAGACGCACGCTTTGAACTTGTGACGCGCGATCGTCGAAGGCTGAAATGGCTGGAACAGAATGTGAAGTGGCTGTGTGTGTGTGGTGTTTCATTTTCTCTCGCAGCCTCCCATCCGCCGCTATTATAATAACAAGCAATAACCCCGCTTTCAGCAATAACCAAGACTTTGTATGCTCGTAATGTGCCTTCAATAAATAATATCACACTTACCAGGGGGCCATATTTTGCAACAATTTAGTTTAGAGAGTCCCCCGTCTTGCTTCAGTTTTCGCTTTCTCATAGTCATCGCCGGAGCACATAATCGCATAAACACACACACACACACAAACACACACACGCATACAAAACAGACAAACCTGGCACAAGAGCATTTCCAAACACAGTGATACGCGGAGACAGAAAAGCACCGACAATAATCCCTAATCACACACGTAAAGTATATTAGGAGTATACTACAAAAAAACAGACTCCCTCAGCAGGATGTTTTTGGTGTATATGTAAATATAGTGCATGCGTACGTGTGTACACTGTACTTGTCTTGATGTACTTGTGGGGGGCCAAATGTCCCCACGCGTATAGTAGAATTTGAGAAATAGTTAGATTGTGAAGACACAGGTCCTCACAGGACCTATATTAGAGATATAGGCTTACAATTATGAAAGGATCCAGGTTATAGGGTCAGCCGTTTAGAGTTTAGGTATAGGGATTAGGGTTGGAGTGATGCCAGATTTTTTCTTTCTTGGGCCTCAATAGCAGCAACACGTCGCAGTGCAACACGTAATGTACTATTTTTGTATACGCTACACTGGTGTGCATTGTGCAACTACTTACAACTCAGGCATTAGGGTTATCGTGAAAAAAATGGCAAAGAATTGTGAAAATGGCATTTATATAAAAATGCCGTCCTAAAGTTTGAACCCACTCAATCCGGGAACGCATCTGTGTCATTTTAGATTGCTTTGGCTATTCAAAAATAGCAGATATACAAGCTCACTGTGCCGCGCTATGAGCTTGTAGATATGCTATTTTAGAAAAATTGTGAAAATGTGTGCAAGTCTTTGAACATACATTTTTTTAAGTGAACATTTTTAACTCAAATCTTTGCTTCTGGGGGGTCCCTGGAACGAAAAATTTTGAGATGGGGGTCCGTGGCCAAATACATATCCAATTTCTTTGTTCTAACTCCTAACAGTATGTTGCTACATCAGTGGTGCTCCAACTTTTTCATGTCAAGGACCCCCAAAATGATATGTATTTGGCCGCGGACCCTCATCTCAAAATATGTTGTTCCAGGGACACCCAGAAGCACAGATCGGAGTTAAATATATATATATATATTCAAAGATTTGCACAAATGCCAAATAATTCATAAAATGACAAAGATGCGTTCCCGGCCTTAATGGATTAATGTCCTCAGCATGTGTGTGTGTGTGTGTGTGTGTGTGTGTGTGTGTGTGTGTGTGTGTGTGTCCGTAGCCGGCGATGAGAACCCCTGCGTCCTCGGGGGGCCGCAGCATTAGCATCATCATCATCATCATCATCAGCGGGAGACGGCACATGGAAATAAAGGCAGCGAGCAGAGAGAGGCGTGGGGGGGGGGGGGGGGGGCGTTTCATTAGTCTGTCAAACTCAATGATATTTAGAGTCCCTGCACCCTGGGCCCGGACGGACGGGAAAACTCAATCAGCGCTCTGATTTCATAACCCCTGCTCGGTGACAGGGCTTATTTTATCGGCCCCACCGATCCCTTCTAATAAACGGCCGGGCCGGGCCTGGCACGTCGCCGCGTGAAATACAACCTCCACGCCGTCCTCCGTAGGTCGACCCGAAAGCGGAGGTGTGTGTGTGTGTGTGTGTGGGTGGTAAATCAGAATTGTGGGCTACTTGGAAGGTGCAGATAATCCACCGCAGGTCCGGATATAGCCCCCCTACACACACACACACACACAAATCAGAGAGTCCAGGACAGTGTTGATCTGGCGAGGGCTTGGCGGGGGCCATTGATTGTGAAGCGGGGGGGAGGGCGGTAAATAATCTGCGGCAGAGCGAGTGCCGAGCGAAGGAAAACAATTATCTGTGCAGGCAGGACGCGCCGTAAAGTGAGGAATGATAAACACGGTGAAATATGATTGCCTCAAAGTGATATATGAATGCCGAAGGACAGGCTGTGTGGGGTGTGTGTGTGTGACTGTGTGTGTGTGTGTGTGAGTGTGAGTGTGAGTGTGTGTGTGTGTGAGTGTGAGTGTGTGTGTGTGTGAGTGTGAGTGTGAGTGTGTGTGTGTGTGAGTGTGAGTGTGTGTGTGTAGGGGGGTGAGTGCTAGCGGTATATCCTTGAAGTCTGTGGGGAGGTGTACAGTTGAGAACTCAATGCACCACGCCATTTCTGACCACCTTATTTTCTGTGTGTGTGTGCCTGTGTGTGTGTGTGTGTGTGTGTGTGTGTGTGTGTGTGTGTGCCTGTGTGTGTGTGTGTCTGGGTTTGTATCTACACGTGTGTGTGTACGAATGCACTTACATGTATTTGTGCGTGTGTATGTGTGTGTGTGTGTGTGTGTGTGTGTGTGTTATCTGATGACGTGCGTACGTGCTTTTCTGTGTGTGCGTGTGTGTGTGTGTGTGTCCCTCTCTCAGCAGACGACGGACGACATCGTGTCGTCGGCGGAGTGCTCCAGCGACGACGAGGACCTGGAGGAGTGCGACTCCGGACACGCAGGTAGGACCAGCGCGTCTCGCTGTGCTTGCTCTCAAACCCTTCGGTCTACTTCCTCTTTCCTTTCTTTCTTTCTTTGAGTTTTTTTGCTACGTCGAGGAGCCACTCCTCTAAGCATCATGTCCCATGGGAGCCTCAAGTGTAACTTCAAACGACTTTCCCATAAAAAAGCAAAAAAAAACGCCAGTAGAGAAAACATACACGATAGCGGGAGGGGGAGGGGGTGGAGAGAGAAAGAGGGAGAGAGTTAGAGAGATAGAGAGAGAGGGAGGACGGGGTTGGGGTCCCCTCAATGTGTATGTAAACTTTAAAGAGCTCTAAGCACTTGGAAGTAGGCGGATGAAAGGAGTAAGTTGTCGGATGCTATCCTTAGCGTGCCCTCTGTTAGAGAAGACATTAACAGTCTCTACTGTGTACTCGACCTTCTGCTCAACTGCTGTATATACCGCATATATATAAATGTATATTTACATATATGTATATAAGCATAGCCTGAGACTGTATAGCTTATAAAGTCCACACTTAATAATCTCCGGTACAAGTTACACTTTGTTAAGGGGCCTCCAGATGCAGACATGGCGAGGCGTCGATACTAATTTTGTCCGCTCAGCGTTCAGTGGCGAGCGAGGGAGAGAGGGGGTAGAAAAAAAAGAGAAACTGTACGTTGAAGAGAAAGTACAAAATTAGTATCGAGCCCCATGTCGCCCACACTGATGCTTCAAAATGTATCTGTCCTGTACATGGTTGATTTCCTCTTGCTGTGCGTGTGTGCGTCCCGTCCCCCCCTTTCGACAGAGGATACATTTTGAGATTCTTTCGAGAGCAAAAAGATGCTTTCGGCATAGATACTGTGATATGTAGCAGACTAACTGCAACGGAGCCTCTTCCTTCGCTCCTCTTCCTCGCTCCTCCTCCTCCTCCTCCTCCTCTTCCTTCTCTCTCTTGTTTGTACCTCTGTTTTCCTTCGTCGGAGGCTTGCCTTACCTGAAACATTCTAATAGAGAACAGATATCCTCGAATTTCTGTGCGCATCGTCTCTCCCCCCTTCCTCCCTCCTCCCTTTTACACACACACACACACACACACACACACACACACACACTCTGACACACTGACACACGCACGCACGCACACAGACACACTGACACACTTTAGATGTCATTAGGTCAAAGTGATAATATTTCCGAGTCAGACACTGAGCAGTGCTAGCTGGTAAAGCAACGCTCAAGTATATCGGAGCTATAAGATAGCAGACAGCCTCAGATCTAAACGGGGAAAGGGTTCCTTTGAGACAACTTGGGTTTGGACCGCCGCACTGTGGATGTTTTAATATGCAGCTGTCAGTCAGGCCTCTTGCCTGGGAGGGTTTGGCTCTCGTCCCAGTGGCGTGGGGATAAACCTGGAGTGCATGAGCTCTGCTGAAACTGGCTGAGTGTGCGAGAGACTTAAATTCCCCTCAGGCCCCTTGCAAGAAATCATTACCAGCTCAGGCGATTTTAATTGCTGCGCTGTCCTTCAAAACGCCATCACGGCAGACTAATTGATGCCGCCTTAATCTGGCTAAATATGCCCCGGCTTGGCACCGAGCATATGTCCACTTTTCGCAGCTAATAATGAGGCCAACAATGCCGTTTTCATTCAGACACCGTGGAAACAATCAGTCGCTTTTTACACGCTGTTACCTCTGGCCAGAGATAAACAAGAGATAATACAGCATTTATTTAAATGAGGCCTCTGAATATGTGTTGATATTGCCACATATGAGGGATATGCGACTATCAATCGGCTATTAATTTAGCTTCTTTGCCCTATATCTGCGAAAGCGACTCATTTCTATTGAAGCCTTATCCCGGTGCAACAGCATTCTGTTTCCCTGGAAATTGTGCACACAGTTTCTTCTCCTTGTGTTCACAGGCTCTGATGTGAATAAAAAAGTCATTTTCTCCTCAGGTTCAACTCGTATTCGCAAGCATAAGTTACCGGAGTGTATAAATCTTAAGATTATTTAAATTGAACGGACAGAATGTGACTGCTTGTGTTTCTTTGTCGCCATTATTTGTCGAACCACAAACCCAAGTATGCTCAAAAGTGGAAGTGCAAGTAACTGGTAGCGTAAGATTTATGAATCAAAAAATAAAAGAAATCAGGACCAACGTGAACAACATGGTACCCTCCCCTCATATAGTGGCAACATACATAGCCATAGCCATACACACTCATACATACATTTCACCATGTTGACACAGAAATTCATGCCCTCATTACCTCGCCCTGCTTCCAGCTGTGTGAACAGTTGCATGACATGACGTTTTGTTTGTTGGGTTGGTTGGTTTTGATTTCTTTATTCTTTCCGTTCTTCATTCTCTCCTCCTGCGATGCACATAATGAACATCTCTCTGTGCTCTATCGATTTGGACCCCAACTGGCTGGGTCACAAATGATTTCAGTTTATTTTTGTGTTAGTTTTCTTTTACTTTGCTTTGGGTTGGGGGGGGGGGGGTGGGGAGGTGCTAGTTTTGTTCTTTTGGTGTCGTTTTATCTTCCTTTGACGTCCTCCTCCATCATCCGTCGTCCATTCCTCCAAGCAAGGATAAAAGCCGCTCCTCCCGTTTTTTGCCCTCATCTTGTGCCGCATGAACTTTTGGTGGTTGGAAAAAATCAACGTTCTCCTCCTCATCATCTACTTTGTGTTCAATTATGATTCGTTTAGTTTTATGTTTTTGTATTTTGTGCCATATGGCTTCCAGAGAAACATTCCCGTCCCCCCACTCCCCTCGAAACCCCTCCGCCCTGCTCCATCGACCCGCCCCTCATTTATCGATACAACACAGGGAAATTAACGGCAACAAAATCTTTTCTTGCCATCATCCTTTTTTGGGCCTTGTGCAGGCAACCCCATTCTGTCTCAAGAAAGTTGTGTGTGAAAGAATGACTCCCGCCCTCTGCCCCCCCCGCCCCCCTCCGCCCCACCTCACCCTAAGTCCACCCCCACCACCCCACCCCCCCAATCCTCCACCCAAAACATCACCCCACCCCACCCTTTTTTCCCCCCTCTTTCCACGCTTCTTTTCCTTACCTCCTCCCTTTCCTTCCCACTTCCGCCTCACCCTCCTTCTTTCTTTTCAGCCTTTCTGCATATACATGTCTTGTTTTGACTGCGGATGGCATAAAAAGACTTTTATTGCCACAAAGTATATCTGTTTTTCTATTCTATCTGTTGCTCCAAGTAGAAGGCATTTTGTGTGGCATGCACACTGTACTGGACTGCAGATACTAACTTACCTGTAATGTGTCAGACCTCAGTAGTCTTCTCCCCCTACCCGCCCCCCTCCCCCCCACCCCCTGCTGTGCTTCTGCATGGGATATGATTGGCAGCCATTTTGTATTGCTTCTATCTCCACCCATAAATCTCAGGCTATAACTCCCTACTCCCCACCTCCTCCTGCCCCTCCTCCTCCTCCTCCTCCTCCTCCTCCTGCTGGCTAACAGTGTGTGTTGTTGTTTAGGGGTCACAGCGGTGGACTGGTTCCACCGCTGTCCCCCATGGCTGCTCCTGCTTTTCTGAGGCGTCCGGTGTCTTTCTGTGTTTGTGTGTGTCTGTGTGTGTGTGTGTGTGTGTGTGTGTGTGTGTGTGTGTGTGTGTGTGTGTGTGTGTGCGTACCTGCAAGCGTGCGTGTGTGTGCGTCTCTGCTACGTCTGCCAAACCAGCCTTGTCTCGTGCTGTACTGTCTTGTAGTTGTTCTGTCTGTCTGTCTGTCTGTCTGTCTGTCTGAATGTGTGTTTTAAAACTGTTAAACCTTACCTCCACCCTTGATCCTGAGTGAGTTCCACAAGAGGGCAACTAAGAAGCGTTAAGAAAACTCTGGTCGTCTAGGAAAAAAAGCCATTTAATTGGGATTGCCACACTTTTACATCCGGTACTTGTACTTAACAGTTGGTTAAGTTGATGATAAAAGTGTGTATAACAGGTGTGCCCTAGCACACCTACAAAAGGCACGTTCCCGGAGGCACATTAAAGAACAGAAATCTACAACATGTCCATCACCGGGTGCTAAGATAATAGGTTAGTCAGTTTGGGGTGCAACTGAGTCAAGTCAATCTTCCCAAATCTAATTTCACAGTAATTAATGTCATCACTGCTTGTCATTACCATGTAATCAACACAGTTTAGTGATTAATTTGTAATTATATAGTCCTGATTGGCGCAAATGATTCTCAGACATCGTGGCTGAAAATCTAGACGTTCACGTCTACTAGTTATTCAAATCTGCCATGGAAGCCGATATTAATCTCGCCAGTTAAAGACAGTCTGTGAGTGGGCTGCATTGCCACCAGCTCATCGTTTGCACTATGGCGTCAATAGCACATTTAATGTCCATAAATCTCTGCAAAGAGGAGAACTGTTAGTAGCGGTTTACTTCGGAACAGCTGTTTCACGACAGCCAAGTGGAATGCAGACAGATTAAGCACATTCAATAAATGGGCCACAAATGGAGCCGCTTGAACCATTACCACGTTAGCCTTTGATGAATAGACCTTGTCAGTGCAATTGGGTTGCTAGGGAACAGCTTGGGTCCAAGTTTATTTCCTGTCAACCACTGATATTCACAAAGGCCGCGATAGGAAATAAACTTGTGCCCATTTAGAATGTTGATGTTGTCAACTTTTGCTTTATTTGTTTATTTAGACGGGACGCCGCATATTAATGAACATTAAATAACAATGCAACGTAAATACACCCGATTTAGCAAAGATGCTAATTTACATTCGCAGTCCCCGCAGAAAAAACATATAAAAACAAAAACAGGCAGACAGTGGAGTACATTACATTACACAGGGAAACAGAGCATAAAAACTAAATACAAGAATAAAGGTACAATGTTTATCTATTTAAAGCTAAGACTAAATCAAGTTCCACTTGGCTCGTGTAGTATTGCACTGGGAAATTAGCAGCGTTTTAGAGGGCAATATACATATTTGTATACTAAAGTGAGTTGTGTATAAAATGCAGTATTGCTTTCAAGTAGTACAGGATACGTTGTCAAATACAGTGCATGAAGTGTCCAGTCAAGTGTGAAAGGTTCTATAGGCCGCATATAGATTCAAAGGTGATAATTCTAGGATGTCTCTTATAAGAACACGGGTCTTTGCTTAGGAAAGCGGTGTCTGTGGCAGGTAGGTGCTGTTATGCCTGATTTTATACTTGGTTGCGCGCCAGTGTCGTGTAGAAATAGCAGATCTGCGAGCTCACAATGCTTCGCGATGTGACGTCTCGTGAGCAGGGTTGCCAGATCTGCTTATTATAATTTCCCCGCAAGATTGTATTTGAAAATAGCAGATCTACAAGCTCACAACGTGGTCGCATCGTGACGCGTTGTGAGCTTGCAGATCTGCTATTTTCAAATAGCTGATGTATATGTTAAAGTCCTCATGTGGCCCATAGTCGCTTCTTTTGGGCTGGTTTTCCTAGACCTGGTTCCTTGTTTCTCTCACAGAATCTGGCAACACTGCGTGTGAGCCTGTTGAGCCAACCAAGCTTGGAGATCCAACCGTGTAAACCCAACCAAGTATAAATCAGACATTAGGTTGGAAGCATCAGTGCAAAGTTGAGTGATTTTTGAAGAGCCCATAGGTGGGTGGGGTGTGTGTGTGTGTGGGTGGGTGTGTGCCACACACACACACACACACACACGACATGTATTAGGATGTCGAGGAGCTATAGAGGGCGTAGAGTGAAGTATGATAGGGACGGATCAGTGAGTTTCCTCGTGGTCGTCAGGGCCCTGGCTTCCGTCAGGGCCCATCGGGCCAGCTGTCACTTCGGCACGGGCCTCAGATCAGTTTAAAGGTTATTCGGCTGACACATGTCCGCCGAGCATGGGAGGTGCAGGCCTAATGGCCGTTCAACAAATCGACCGGCTGACAGGGGCGACTCGCCCGTGTCTCTTGCTGGAGATGCCAATTTAATACGCCGAAAGCGCGCCCAGCCACATGATGACGGATTAAGAGCTATCTGCCACGCACCGCGGCCGTGAAACACCAACCCCAGAAGGGAGCGCTTCCTCTAGTCAAGAGAGATGGTTCGTGTAATATCCTAACATGGCAGTAACTGACCTCTCTCCCTGGCGCCCTCACCGCTCTAAACTTAAACATCGTCCACTGTTTAGTGAGGGAGATCAACGTCCACATTGGGGAAAAAGGCCAGACCTCTGCCGGCAGGGGTGTGTGTGCTAAGGAGATAACCTATAGCACAGAGCTCAGCTTTTTTTTTGTCTTATTATTTTTTTTGCAGTAGAGGTTGGTAGAAACCTCAACACTGCACACCAGCATAATCCTTAGAATGTCCCCTTTAACTGTGTCCACAGTCAGAGCTGGTGGTGTGCTGTTGGCTGGCTGTTAATCAGCTTCCTGTACCTGTAGTGGGTTTGGGGGTGAATGAATCTGCTACAGCAGTTCTCTGGGCACAATGTGCACAGGCTCCACAATGGGATTTCAGGCCCACCAAAAACCACTGACTCACCTACAATTTGCAGCGTCAAAATCCCATTGACGGAGTCCATCTTGGTGCGCTGGCTTTCCTCTTTTATGGTGTAGCACCGGTTAAATCCCTGACACACCGATGGGATTCATCTCCAATCCGGAAGCCTCAGCACACATTGGATGGACACGGGGATCAGTCCAGGAGAGAGAGAGAAGGAGGGGAGAGGGGGGAGAGGGGGGAGAGGGGAAAGCGAAGGGAAACTGCTGTCCTGAGTTTTCTTCATCTGGAACCTCAAAGCTGCTGAGGTAGTCAGTCACTCAGTCAGTCGACCGTTTAGCGCTGACTCTATTTGCTTAATTCCTCTTCAAAGGGCAGCACGGGCATTCAGCAGATAGTCAAGCACTTGGCACGTCTAAGTCCTTCAGACTAATGAGGAAATATTGAGAGAAGCGCCAAAGATTCACATTTCGATTTTCTCCATCGTATTGTTATTTCTAACCATTGATGAAGATACTTGAAGTTAATAGGTCGACCTGCTGAGGTCCTTTTAAATTCCATCATCATCTCCTTTGAAAGGAAATGAACGCCATGGTGAACACTGAAGTTGTTACAGATTGGAGAATCATTTATAAAAAGAAGGAAGAGGTTTAGAACAAAAGCCCCGTTGGTCTCAACCCAAGCACAGAGAAAAACAAACACAATTTTGTTAAGCAAACCCATTAGAACGGCGGCTGTTTGCCTAGTTCAAAATGTGCTTCACAGATGTGCGCAGCTTGTTCAGGAGCTTACACAGGATTAAAGTGTTTACTAACACATCAAGGTCCCCTGCAAAAGGCTTCTCCAGAGACCCTGATTGCCACGGTTCCTTCCCATCCAAGGGTTCTGTTGATATAGCGAGGAAAACCAACAGTCGCCAAGTGCTGTTTGCCAATAATGGCGTGATGACATGCAAACAAGGCCAAGACAACAAGGGCACAGTCAGTGCAGATAAACAATGTCTCCGGCGAAATCGTGTAGTCAGAGCTGCTATTGTTTATCCAACAGAACAAGGAGCTTAGGTTGCTGATTGAACATTACCATAGCCACACAACACCAACAGAGGTAGTGATGGGGGGAAAAAATTATCTACTTGACATGCCAGAAATGGCTGCATGTGGAGCGGCACCTCGGTCTAATGCGTTGTTGAGAAAACTTCACGGACAGTAATTATCATTAAACCTGCTGATATTTGGCCACATGCAGTCAGTGGGCGCCATCTTAAGAGCACTCAGCTCACGCTTAAGATAATTTTGAACCTAATGTTCTCCCAGAGCAAGGACAGTTAAGCCGGTTCTGTTTTAATGACTACGGTTTCTAGAAACAACCAGAAGGGCAGGCAAGAACACTTGATAACGGAAGACAAATGTGCCTCCCGCATTGCTATTCACCAGGGGTGTAAATAAAAGGAACGCCTCTTGCCCTCTCGTGGAACTCCTCCCAACACTATGTATATCTGTCAAGCGAAGGCTGTTGGTTATGCACATTAACATAACGCTTCTAAACTGTTTCTAAAAGTAGTCCATTAATTATCAGTATATTTCCCCCATGATTAATTAGAGAAGGCAGTGGGACTAAATGCTTTGTAATGTTGGTTGTATATCACCCATAGTGTGCTTTCCCACATGTTGGATGCAGACCAAATTATTTCTTTTCCTGAGACAATATCCCACAGCCCTTGGTGGCAGTGATTTTTTTTACTGACCTTTGAACCCCCCAGACAACCCCTTTACCCATTTCCTGACCCTGGCTTGCTGTAGTGTTATTGTATATTACTTTCCCTAAATGCAACTTACTTAAGCATGCATTAACCCAGCCTCTTAAAGTCAAATGTAATGTTTAAATAGAAAACCAAACTAAAATAAAAAATCCATGTCTTGATTTACCTCTCTTTCTGACGTACATCCAGATTGCACGCCCTGTCCCGTGTTTGAAAATACTAACAAGAGAAACTTCATGAGGAATAACTAATAATAATTGTTTTATTATTATTAGTTAATTGAAGGTGGTGACATTTTGCCCATGGACTGTCCCCCCCCTCTCTCTCTCTTTGTCTGCCTCAGTGTGTGCTTTCTGGTTGTTCATCTTTGATAATGTGATAAATTTAATGCCGTTCTTTCTTGCTTGCCAATTTGTTTTTATTTATTTTTGTCTTTGTACGGTACATATATGTAAGTACGCATATATGTGGTTATCTCTGTCTATTTCTGAAAATGTTCAATCGTTAACTATCTTATAGTTTGCTAAGAATTTCTAAGAACCGATGATGTTTTGATGATTGATTGACCTAATTAGCGTTGAGCTTCCTCTTTTCTCTATGAATCATCCATTTATCGACCCCCAGGAGCCTCTTGAGATTGGGGCCTCGCAAAACATGATTCCAACCATAATTGGCCTCTCAAATTAATCGCTTCATAGAGAAAAAAGTGAAGCCGCCCTCCCTCACCACTCTCTGTGAGAATTAGAAATTCCAAACTGTTCTTCACCGAGTTAATAATTCTATTTTCTTGTTACCTGATAGACATCTGTCACCTTTGAATTTGGATTTCACAAACAAAATGTCGTCTAAATTGTTTTGCATGGCGAAGAAGTTGCAGCTTAGGGACTGTAAAAAACTGTCAGTGTTGAGAGTGCTGTTCTCTTCTGTACATGGGCATGTATATGCTCATTGTTTGTATATCCCCATCCCTTCCTTACAGCCAAAAGCTCTAATGCCGCCCGACCGCTTCGTGCCGCCTTTACATGGACATGGCAACTGATGTACACGTTCACCCCCATCTGTGTCATTTCCTTCCTAGTATGTTCATAGGTCCCAACCCCCCACCCCCCACCCCCCTTCACACTCCTTCCCGATTCCCCGTATACATAAGAGACACTAAGATATGTACAGTCATCCATTGGATCATAACTTAAGCCAAGGGAAAACTAAAAAAAATAAATAAATAAAAGTGATAAAAAGAACAACCTAATCAGGCTGTAGATATTTACGGAAAGATTAAAAAAAAATAAGTGGAGATGATCTGGTCAAAAGCAAGACATAGATGTACAGTTTTCTTTTTTTATACAAAACGAGATGACTATCAAAAGAACAAAAAAAAAACTATATAAATATATATCCTGAACAGAATGGTGAAGATTATTTTTCATGTCATGATGTGTGGATGTATGTGCTGTTGCCTCCCTGTTACCATCCTGTCTAAAAAGAGAAATAATCACTAATTAACCAGACATTGTTAAAAAGAAACTAACCTAACTTGTCCAAAGGCATTCTTACACAACTTTCTTTTGTAATTTTTTTTCTTCCTGCCAAAATCATGCGGGCAATTTGTTGATGTAAGTTGACAAAATTGATGGTATGCTTTCTTCCTTTTGAAAACTATGTTCGTAGGCTTTTATAATTTTACGAGCTGACTTTGTTTTTTAATCTCTTTCTCTACTTACTTACTAATCCCTTTCTGGATAACTATCTGTGGCTTTACTTTGTGAATGTTTTACAATGTTTGCTCTAATACTCTAAACAGTTTTTTGCCTTGCCTTATTTATCATTTCCTTTCCTTGGTTATGGTTTTGTTCTTTTTGTTGCTTTATATGAGAGGTTTGCATCTCTTTATAGTGCCCTGTTTGTGAGCCTTTGCGGTGTACAAGCAAGCCACTTTGGCAAAAGGATGAGCAGATTCAACAGACCTCTGAATGTCGTATTTTTTTACCTGAAGCAAAACATTATGTTTGGGCAATTAACTACTATCCCAATCAACTACTATCCCAAAGTATGTGTCAAGGATTTCATTCCAAAAACGCTATGTATATTTAAAAGAAAATAATATTCTTAACTGTTGGTCATGACTCAGTCCTACTGCCACTGACGTAATTAACGTAATTTCTCCCGTTTACCAATCCTGCCACTGACGTAAAAAACGTAATTTTTTTTTTTTGAAAAAAATTAATTTTTTTTTTTTTTTTTTTTTTTAGTTTTTTTTTCAAATTTGACCCAAAGACCAAGGAGATATGATTGTTTAAAGATCTACACTCCCATCCACTTCCTTGTTAACTTAAAACTTAAAAATTCTGTATCTCGGCTCCTGAGTACTTTTTTTTTCAAATGAAAAATCTCTGGCAGTGGGCAAACGCAGCCAGCAATAATTGTGGCGGTGAATGAGTTAAAAAGCACCATCATTCCCATCCACAAAAAATATTTATGTTACTTTTTTATTTATTTATTTATGCATTTATTTGTACTTTATTCTAGTTTATTTTTTATTTTTGAATACAATAAATATAATAAATGTGTTAGGCACCTCCAGTGCCTAACACAGCAATCCATTCACAGTATTCCACTGTGAGTTTAACTTCCTTAGCATTTCAATCACTCAAGTATGTAGGTAATGCTTTTTTCCCCAGACATTGTAGGCTATATTATAGTCTAGAAACATTTCAGACATTGTTTTGGAATGCAGTCCTTCACTCGCTCTCAGCTCACCACAGCTACATGCATAATAGAGTAGCCTTGCACTCCAAACATGTAGAATGAGAACGCTGGCGGATGCAAGTGAGAATATGGGTTTATTGAGTAGTTGTAAAAAAAAAAAAAAAAAAAGAAACGTTTCAGGCATTCCGGTGTCGTTGAACTGCTGGGTGACTTTATGCCATTGTGGTAAGTGTATAGGAGTCAAAAGGCAAGGGGCTAGGGCAAATAGGGGAGCCTAGTGATGTTGAATAAGGGAGAAAAAACTATTTCCACCATCTTCATAATGACCTACACTATATTATGACAGATGATTTAAAATGTTATTGGCAGAGTTTACTCTTGCCGTTGTAGACTTGTATACAAGGCTTTGTATGAAGTATCTAGGATTCATCTGAGATTTGGATTACATTCAGCCCATTCCAAAATTCTCTTCTTTTGTGTTTTTTGAGTGACAGGAATCGGAATGCGTTAGCTTATGCAGGTTCAGTGAGGCTGAAACTAATTTCTCTGAGCACTCACATGCAGAACTTTGCAAAATGGATTCCTTTTAGTTTCCTATAAAAACATCACCTTTAAACACGTGATCCCTAGAATCCCTATTGGGTGAAAATAGACAATCTTGTGAGCTTTCAGATTGGCTATTTTTGGCGAAGTGATTTGGTGTAAAGGGGAAAAGGAGCAAATCTAGAACCCTGGGGGACCTGGGTCAACTATTTAAATAGGGTTTAAGTAAAGAGCTGATCTATAGCATCATTGAATTACACTTCTCTAAACATTGGTAATTAATATTAGATACTCAGATATTTAACTGTAGGTCCGTGTTGTCCATAACAGTTTGGCATAATTCTGATTATCAGCACATACAATAATTTGCATGTATTATTAATATACACAATACAATCAGAAGTGTTCATTTTAACTTTGAGAGTGTAAAACTGTAGATTTATACTCTCAGAGTTGGATAAACATTTTTTGCTGTGTAACCCACAGTCTATAAGATCATGGTTAGTGTGCAGTGCAGTATAAACCTGTCCCTGATAATGTAAAACATCAACAACATTGAGAAGTTTGAGGAGAGAAGTCGTGTCAGTTCAATGTGGCTCACCCTGCGTATCCCTCACAGCCTTTTGATGCAACACATCCATTATTTATGGCTGTTGTTTTCCTTCAATCTTTTGTCTCGTTTGGTTCTGGGTTTGATTGATTTTGCACTGGTATGGTGTTTTCTGTTCTTTATTTCTGTTGGAGTTTTTTTTGTTTTCATGTTCATATGATTTTTCATCCCTATGTTGAGCTTTGCTTTTTCAGTTTTTATTTATTTATTTGATTAATTTTCGTTGGGTTATCAATTCCTTTGGTGTTTGACTGCAACTCAGATTTTCTTTTGTTGTTGTCTTTTTGCTGATGAAAAATCGTTTCTGAATTTCTTTCTTTCTCCTTTCTTTTCCTTCTCTAGGAGGGGAGCTAGTCATCCCCGTGCTAGTTGAGGACCCCATAGACATTCCCTCTGTTTCCACCCGCTCTCCCTTCATCCCCCTCCCCCCGACCCTACGCCCCGTCCTCACCATTATTGAGACCACCAAAGAATCCCTGGCCATGGCCACTGAGGCGGGGGTACCTTGCTTGTCGGACCGAGGCAACGATGATTGTGAGGATGGTGAAGGTGTTGGTGGTGAGGATGGTGGTGATGGTGGTGATAATGATGATGATGATGATGATGATGGTGATGGCATGGTGATTTCGGGGTTTGGCTCTGGCGAGGCTTTCGACTCTAGCCTGCCCCCGACTGACGATGAAGATTTTTACACCACCTTCTCCCTGGTAACAGATAAGATCTTGACCACGTCGGCCTATGAAGGCGGCTACAAGGCCCTAGCGCCCAAGTGGGAGGCCAAGGACCTGAGGCCTAGCAAAGCCTCCGAGGCGGGTAGGACTACACCCACCCGGCCTCTGCCCGACATCCGGGCCACGCCGCCGGCGGCGGGCGGCGTGGCCCCCTCGGGCGCACCCCCAAAGCGGCCCGCCGGGAAAATGAACAACCGCGAGGTCAAGCCCCCGCAGCCGGACATAGTCCTGCTGCCCCTCCCCACGGCCTCCTTCGACCTGGACGGCACCAAGCCGCGGGGGCCCCTCGTCACCTCGCCCATGCTGCGCACGGTGCCCGCCGCCTTGCCGACCATGCCCGCCGTGGTGCGGCGGGTGCCCCCGGGCGCCTCGGAGGTCCGGGAGTCCAGCAGCACCACAGGGATGGTGGTGGGCATCGTGTCGGCCGCGGCCCTCTGCATCCTCATCCTCCTCTACGCCATGTACAAGTACAGGAACAGGGACGAGGGCTCCTACCAGGTGGACGAGACGCGCAACTACATCAGCAACTCGGCGCAGACCAACGGCGCCGTTGTGAAGGATAAGACGCCAGGGGGCGGTGCCGGCAGCAAGGGCAGCGCCGGCAGCAAGAGACCGAAAGACAAGGACAAGGAATATTATGTATAGAAAATAGAGAGAGAAAAAAATTCACACAGTAAGTTACAAAAAAAATGATGAAACTGTTTGAAACAAAGATACAAACATTTTGACAGTACCATATTGGCAACTGTGATTTAAGAAAAATAAAAAATAAATAAAGATGACAGGATTCTCTTGTTGAGGACTCGAGATGGACGAAGACGGTGAAAATAAAATACAAAAAAACTTTTCCAAAAAGCGCCCATGGAATACGGACAGGCGCTCTGTTACTGTGGTAAACTTTACCGGACAGACAATGCAGTACGGCGGTTGACAGGGACTCCCACAGAACTTTTTCACTGCAGGAGTGTCCCCCCCCGGCCACCCTCCTCGTCCCCCCACCTCGTCCCCCCGACCTCGCGCCGCGCCCTACATGTGAGACATTTTGGCAGTGTAAGATAGACATCACTGTTGCATACACACTAAGTTGACTGTCAGAGAGGTGTGTGACCCATCAGAGTTCTAAAAACGACCTTGTTACCATTGTAAGACCCTGTAAGATAATAAAAAAAACGCAATCACTGTCATTTCAGCCATTCTGAGCATGCATGTGAGGTGTATGTGACGTGGTGCTGGCATCTGTGTACGTGCGGGGACCAGAAGAAACAATGATTGTCTGGAAAAGTTCGGAGGTCAAAAAAACACAATTTACATTTTAACCACATGAACCCTAAAGCACCCCTATTCCGGGGCATGTCGTAATAGACATGCATGCAACATACTAAATGTTGGTCGAATAGCAAAATAGCGGCTCTGCAAGATCACAACGCGTCGTGTTGCGACACATTGCGGGCTTGTAGATGCGCTATTTTTCGCCATTTGACATGCAAAGTGGATAGGGTTTAAGTGGTTATGGGGAAAAAATGGTTACATTAAATGTACCTTTCACAGAGGCGAGATGAGGTAAGATATATGTATACTTCAAGGTGTCTTCATGATTTCTGTTTCTTTTTGTAAGGCTTTTTTATTATTAGTTATTCATTTATTTTAGGTCCAATGGTTTTTGATTTGAAGAGATGATATTCAGTCAGGGTTGACTAGGCAGTGCTCATTGAATGCTCAGCAGGAAGTTGATACAGCGATGTATCACAATTTCTTTCTCTCTCCTTTCCCTCCCTCTGGTCTCGGCTGACGATTGGATTGCTATACACTGACATTCAAATTCCACATGTTGTTCAAGCGTGCTAAATGTGGCTCCACCAGGCAAAATGCTACGTTATTTCTCTCAAATTTTCAGAAAAGAATCTCTTGATAGGATTTCCCCCCATCCCCGTTATTTATTTATTTTCCTTACAGCTTTTTCATAGACCAGTAGTTTGGCCATTTATTACTTTGTTTGGGTCCAGTTTTCTTTCCAATTCTGGAGATGCTGTTTGCAATTGCAATGTCACAATGTAATGTCTGGTGGGGACAGATTGGAGCAACAACCAAGATAAAGACCTATTCAAGTGCGAACAAGTGTGAATTCTGTTGTCACAGTAGACTGTGTCAAAAGCAGCAAATATGTTTACCATATTTTATTACATCATAGCCGTTGTACTTTGCTGGTCAAATTATTGTATATAAAAAAACCTGTTTCTGTTCAGTTTCTATTTGTTTTTCGTTTGGTACTCTTATTGTACAGACGGTCCCTCTGATTTGATCTTACAGATGTGCTAACATGACAAGATTTTAGTTTTTTTTTGTTTATGTTTTATTTTTGGCCATAAACAGGGGTGTAGTGCTACTTTTAGAAGTGGTGGGGCGCATCTATTCCGTTTCTCCCCGCTACACCAAATATTTTTTGCCAAAAATACCCGATCTACAAGCTCACAACGCATGGCGCTGCGACGTGTTGTGAGCTTGTAGATCTGCTATTTTTGGCTAATCCCCCCCCCTCCCCCCGGAATATGGATGCTGGGGTTCAAGTGGTTCATCAATTCAGCCTATAGCCGAAATCCTACCAAAATCATTCTCAGAACCGAAATCCTATCTTTAGAAGTGGGGGAGCGTTGCTCCCCTGCACGCCCCCTCCACTACACCCCTGGGCTGGCGATAAAGTGATGCACACAGGAACATTTTGTTTAGGCGGGGAGCAAATGTTGTTAGCTTAGAAGTCTAGTATTTCTGGATGGTGTTTCTCCAAGTCGCATGAATATTTGGCAACATGGGAGCAGTCGATCAGATAGAAGAACACCCTCCCCGGATCTTGTATTAGCGACTCCTCCTCCTCCTTCTGAAATTACTTTAACGTTATTTATTTTTTTATTGGACATTAAAAGAAAAAAAAAGATCATGAGAATAAAGACAAATTGTGATGGATTTGGAGAACTATTGCTGGCACCTTACTGAATTGCAGGTGTTGTCCTTGTTTCACTTTTATTTATTTATTTAATTTGTTTATTTATTTATGTTCCTGTCTAGGTATTTTTTATTTTATTTATTTTTTGCATTTTTTATTTTTTTCTGTTATATCATGTAGCACAATTCCAAGTCCTTCTGGCACACTGTTTAAATCAGATTCATAATGGCTATTTGTTTCTTGTTCATTTTTCATTCCATACAGATCGGTCAGTACGTACGTTCCGCTTTGATTTCTTGTGTTGGTACTTTTGACTTTTTAAACCCGTTAATTGCTGTTTTATGCTCCTTTGACTCCAAACAACTCCCAGAAATAAAAATGTTGTTCCCAAAGTTTTCAATGTTAGAATGTGGGTGGCTGTCACTCATCATCAGTGTTGGGTAACGTTACTTTTAAAAGTAACTTGTTACGTAACAGGATTGGCGCCATTAAAAAGTATTCTGTTACGTTACCTTCTGAGAAAAGTTACTCGTTAGATTATTTTTGCATAACCGACGATTAAAACCCCTCTGCGAGGAAGTTTGGTAAACATAAAATCACGAGTGCAGCCTAACGGAGTGACCACCAGTGTTGTGGAGCTGTGCTGGGCTTCACCAAGGCTAATTTGACTTGACGTTCTCCTTCTTTCACCAATAAATCCAAAAAAGGTGTGAATATTCCCCAACCGTACTAAAGGGCAACCTCTCTGTCTTCTCTCAATCTCTGCCATGTCGCACAAGTGCAACAAATCAATGTGATACCGTAAGCCAAAAGTGGTGACCCATTGAATATAACGATTACGCAATCACCACAGACTGCCGGCCCGGTCACCGATTTTCGTGTAACATCCTTGCAAGCATCCGTTGACAGACGACGCAAATGCGTCGTATGGATTTTCCTTTTCCTTTGTGGCAATAGAAAGAACAGGGAAATATAGGTCTTAAATGTAACGAAATGACACCATTATTTTGGAAAAGGTAACTAAGTAACCGAGTACTCTAATTGCAAAACTAACGTGTTAGGTTACTTTGTTACCCAAAAAAGTATTCCGTTACAGTAACGGCAGTTACTTGTAACGCTGTTATCCCCAACACTGCTCATCACCCTTGTTGTAGCACAACAGAGAAAATACATTATAGTCTCTCCGAGAGAGATTATATTAAATTTAACATAATTTGTATAATTGTCTCTCTTGGAGACAGACTATAATTGTCTTCCCTAGACTTCAAAGGCTAATTTGAGGTCAAGCTAACATTGCAAGGCGTTTTTAGTTTGAAGATCACTCGGCAAGCAACATCGTTGTTACTTTATGAATTAATTTTGAGTCACCATGGAGACTCACAGAAGCCCAATTTTTCATCCATTAATCACCTACGTGTAACGGTCTTCTTCTGAGAAGTGGTGTCATTTCCATCCAAATGGAGTTTGAGGCACCGTGGCTCAACACTATCACCCACCTGGTTACGCTAATTCAAACCTGGTTCCTTGGTGCACACAGAGATAGAGAGAGAGATAGAGAGAAGCTGTGGGAAATGGGGGGGGGGGGATAGTCTTATCAGAGGTTCTTACCATACTGGAGGAATGGTTTCGGGTTTCTCTAGTGTCAGGCTTTTTTTGTGGAAAAAGCTCAGCCAAATGAGATTCTCCACGGCCTGCCGTGGTTACGAGTGGCTGAATGGCTGCAGCACCTGCTTTTCCCTGCTCCGTTTTTACGCCGTCCATATTTCGTGCAAATGGGCTTTCACAGCGCTGGTCATTAACTTGCAATAGCCCATTGATGTAAGAGATCAGAGTGGCGTGTGTGAGTATATTCGGGCGGTACAATGACTACATATTAACTCATTCATCCTGCCACAGGCAGTGCACAGTAAAGAGCATACAAATGGACCCGTAAGGGTTCCACGTGGTTCCATTCGTACGCTCTTCTGATTTAAATGAACACTGAGGATTTTACTGTGTGGGGACCGGAAAGCAGAGAGGGATTCTCAATGCAGTGGCACTGCTTTTACACTCAGTGAGGCCTGTGAACATGAACTTCACAGACTAAAAAGAAAAAACGCTTCATTGTCGACCTGTGTGGAAATTTGATTCGCTCACGTTTCGCAAAAATATTTAAAAAAATGCATATAGGCTATATAGTAGGCCTATGTTTGAAATAGAACATAGAATAAAATAATATTCTATTATTCCATTAATTTCCATTTGTCTCCTATGCCCTGTAGACATACAGTAGATGTTTGACAGTCGAATAGACTGTATTTCAAAGGTATTCTGAGCTGTCCACTGGATCTGAGTCATTTGTCATCTGTGATGAGCTTCTATCACTTTCTGCCTCTCTTCTTGAAGGTTGGCCTAGGTTTTTACTCTTTTTCTAACAATGAGCTTCAGTTCATGCACCATACCTAACCCTATGTCTTGGGTACAATAATTCACCCTCATTATTAGGCTAGGTGCTTTGACTAACTTATTCATTTTCTTGAACCATTATTTGTCAGAAGAACTTAGTTTCAGCATTTGCACTGAATTAAATTAACTACACTAACATAATTATTGTCATAAGGTAGAAAGGTTAGATTGCCGCTGGTACTCCCAAAACCTACCGTGTGACTGAGAAACTCCATCATTTCTAATTCATCCGATTACATTTTTACAAGGGAATTAGATTATGATACTGTAGGTTTGATTACAATAACAGCTTGGAAAAAACTAAACAAAAGGCCAAGCTCCTGGAGGCACGGGGTGAACATTTAAATAACAGACCAACAGGTCAATATGGAGAACAAAAAACAAAAACAAACAAACCCAAAAATCAACAACAGGGAGGGTAATTCTACCAGGAAGTGGAACAATGTTCCCTGTTAAAAGACCTTTGTCTATAGACCTACAGTATTATACTAATTAAGGCTCTGCTCCATTTAGTGTAGCAGAGCCCAGTGATACAATATGCACAATAGCAGCACGCTGACTGTAACATTACACTACTATTTATGTCAATATGGCTGCCATTAAAAAGGTAGATTCGGGAGTGGTTGACCACCAACAACACGGCAAAGAAATGGGAATGACATTAGTTTGCCAAACTCATGGGGACCCCCTTTCAAACCGCGAGCGGGCTACCTTAAGAAGATTAGGTTTGGTGCTGCAGACCGCATTAGAATTATGTTCAACAACAATTAAACTTAAACTCCAAAATTAGGCCTGTTCCCACTTCTGGAACAAATGTTAAAGCATATGGCAAAACCAATCAATGCTTTCAGATGTGCAACAAAGAAGACAAGATATCCATCTGATGTTCAAAACGCTTTTACCTTGTAAGATTGTTGGCTGACAACGCGTACTGATTGGATTTTATGTGCACCAACTACTTTTCCTTTTAGTCAAATTAGCGGAAAGAGATTTCATCAACGCAGGTTGTATAACTCATAATTTAATTGACAGAGAAACAATTTACATTCACTAATGGTTTCTCCAAATGGATTTCTGGTGTGTGACTGCATTTCAGTACCTCTGTCTCCTTGCCAACACGAAACAGCAATAATTGGTAGAGATAACATTTTGTTTAGGCTTAAGCTCTGAACCAGTTTTATATCAATGTTTTATAATGTGTTTATTCCACGTATCAGCAATTTGCTTTATAATGCCATTAGCTTGACGCCGATTAGGTTACATATTTCAAAATTGGAACGGCTGCGACATTTCTCCTGTAAAAGGAAGAGCCATGACAACTAGCTTTCGATAGGAACACTCCGAACACACCTTTATATTCACATCGCAAAACCAACTCAAAGGGAAGAGGAAGAGGGAGAGGGGCTGTCTAGTGCACTTAGCACTTACCTCTATCAGTCAGGGTGAACCCAGAAACACACATTCAACACAAATGCAGTGGTGGAAGAAGTACTCCAATTTTGTACTCAATGCCACGTATTGTGAGCTTGTCGATCGGCTATTTTCAGCAAAAGCTTTCCCCACAATAACAGAAAACACAAAAGACTCTAGTGTGGAGCCCTGAGGGACTCCAGTCAACCTTATGGGGTTTAAGTGGTTAACTTCCGAACATGAGTAAATGTACTTAGTTACTTTTCACCACTGCAACAATGGATAAATGAACGCCACAGAATAACACAACACATTACCCAATAACTAATACAATAAAAACAATACAATGACACAAGAACGCCTACAATGCAGTATAGGTACACTGTATTCTAGATTGTAGTGTTCTCACCCCACACACTGCGTGAAGCTGCGAGACAAGTGCAATATCCGGCGAGCGAACCCAGGAGCAACTGTGAAGACAATGGTGATCAGTACTGACAGGTAAAATATGAGATCGCTGACCTGACTGTACCTCCAGGATTATGAAGGGCAAACACTCACAAACCAGAAGTGAGAGTGTGTGTGTGTGTGTGTGTGTGTGTGTGTGTGTGTGTGTGTGTGTGTGTGTGTGTGTGTGTGCGTGTGCGTGTGCGTGTGCGTGTGCTGCGTGCGTGCGTGCGTGCGTGTTCATGGCTGTGTTAATCCACAAACACATGCGAATGCTCACATGCAAATGCATTTTTTATATTGGTGCTTTTCACCCCATGTATTTTGGTACTGTACATTACATGTGCTCACCCACACACAACTTTAAAATATTTAAGATATGTGCATACACTAAGTGTCCAAATGTACGTGTGTGTTAAACATACCATTAGGTGAAAGTACAGCAACACATTTGCATGCATGCGTGCGTGCGTGCATGAGCATGTGCATGTGTGGATGGCTATATTAAACTCACAAACACATGCAAATAATGCTCACATGCAATTGACTCTTTTTGTAATAGGCCTACTTTTTACTCCACGCAATACAGTGCATGTGTGGGGGGGCACACACCTTTTAAATGTGTAAGATGTGTGCAAAATCTGCATACAGTAAAGTGTCCAAATGTACGCATGTATTAAATACACCGTTAGGTGAAAGTACCGAAACACATTTTGAATGTGCGTGTGTGCGTGCGTGTGCGTGTGTGTGTGGAGTGTGTGTGGACTTAATTCACTTTCATGTCTCGGTAGACGTTAGCACACCTCCCTCCTCGCTCCGTTCCGCTCCATCACTTAGCGACCAGAGCTTTCACTTGGCTCCTCAGTCCTAATTAACTGCGGAGATATGAGCACGCTAATCTGGACTCTAAATCTCCTGTTCCACTGACAAAAGCTTTTTACAGGGGCTGTCACAGCTGCATGATAAACAGCCAACGAACGGGCCGGCCGTTTTCTTCCAGTGGCCACAGTGCCATCTAGGGACCGGCTGCCTTCAGGCAGCTTCCAGGAGTTGGAAACCCCCTTGAACTAAAACCCACTTGAACCCTGTAGCACGGTAGTTCTCAAAACTTTTTTGTGCGAAGGACCCTCAAATTGATAAGTATATGGCCACGGACCCCTAGCCTGGTTCCAGACAAATCTGGAAAAAAAAGCCCTTGGCAGATTAGGTCTGGCCCCTCTCAATAGAGATTTTATTTCTCTCCCTCCGAGGTTGTGAGGGACCAATCAGGGCCCAGTATGCAAATATGGCCTTTTTTTTATTTGCCCCTAGGAAATGTAGGTTCCACACAGAGATTCCAGACTAATATCTACGCAGTGATATTAGTCTGGCCATGCCAGGCTAACGGACCCCCATCTGAAAATGTTTTATGTCAAGGACCCCAGTAGAGAAGATTTGTCTGCTATGAAAAATAGCAGATGTACAAGCTCGCTGCGCGGCACGAAGCGCTTGATATAGTAACATATAGGATATAGGTTATAAGATTTAGAAGGCATTTGTTGAATCAGCCTCAGATCTTAAAGATGGGGTGCCATGATATTTTTCAACCCTAAAACCTGATCATAAGGTATTATTATTATGTAAGGATTTTTTTCACAAAAAAAAAGTGTACAGTACTGTAAGTGTTAAAATGTTGTTTTTATGTGGACACGCCTCCAGTTCATTAAGTATACCTGGTTCTCACCTTAGCACCTCCTCCACCACCTTAGCACCACCCACCTGTCCTTGTCCCTCCTCCTCCTCCTCATGCCCACACCTGTTGTGTTATGATAATGAGGGGGAGGGTATGGCTTTGTGATGTCACTAAAGCGCTGTTTCTCTATTGGCACGTTTGACCCTCAAGGTTTCAGCCTCCAGGAAGAAACTCCAAATAGTCAGAGAAGACATAAAACACCATAAAAACACCACCGGGGGGCTTAATGAAGTTCTATCAACCTCATAGACACATGAAAAACAGAAAAAGTGCAAAAACATGGCACCACCTCTTTAATGGTTTAAAAGAAAAAAAACACGTTACATGCTTTTCAGGGAAACGGCAAGGATATAAACTAATAAAGTCATGTGACTTATTTCCATTGTGGTCCTTGGTCTGAGACAAACTAAAGCTTGGTTCCTGTGGTTGAGAAATAATGATGTCACTATGACCAACCCAGGGAATTTTGGAATTACTATTACAAATTATTATCTCTGCAGATCAAATTAGGGTAAATGTCCTATGATTTATTTTCTCCCCCTCGTCTCTCTGTTGATGCCATTTGACCTGTCATAAGGGACAGTCTGACACACTGTTGGAGCCAGGACTTGAACCTCTAACCTCCTGCTTACCAGGCAGTCACTCTACCCATAAGCCAGATTCCAAACCCGAAAATTCACTGAAAAGACGCAACAAGCCACTGGCTTTATTGCTTTGTATGATATAAAGTATAATACAATTATATACATTGTAATATATTGTGCACACTTATACTGTCTCAAAAGCTGATAGTTCATTTCTCTCCGTGCATGCCTCAATGCAGTGCATGGACTACTATAAATTACTGTGACAAAGATTATGTTTAAAATAATGTATTGTATTTATATATAGACTGAATATAGGGTGACTATATTCTGAATTCCCCAAAAAGAGGACACTTTACGCTATTTAACTATAGCCGTACTCATTCAATTCTGAACCGATTCTTACATTTTAAAATTATCTATTAGCTGTGAAGGGTCTTCTTTCATGTCTATCAGTCATGATTTATTTCGCTATCAAACAATATCAAGCAAAATCACAAAATCGTCTGAGTTTTTTAATTTTTTCTTCGTCCCAGAAGTGGGGAGGATATCACCCAAACTCTCAAAACCCCGGACATTTGAAGGATTTTATAAACCCCCCCCACCCAGACAGCCCCCCAAAAGAGTATATGTCCGGGTAAAAGAGGACGTATGGCCACCCTGCATGAATGATGTAATTCAGAGTCAGACATACTCTGTAATATACGGTGGCTGTTATACGCAGCAGTGCCGTGCGGGACTGCTGCGGGGGTGGGGGGTCTGGGGACTGTACGAGCAAAAAGAGGGACGGGTCAGGATTTAATTCATAAATGTAAGTTTGCTCATCCTGGCGCTTCGTTCACTATTTCAGGAATAAATGGCTTTGCACAAAATGTTAACTATAAAGATAACAATGTGGCCATCCACATTGATGAATTGTCTATTCTATTCTGTATTATTCTATACCTGCATATTATTCTATGCATATATATTATTTTCATGGCAATGACAAGCTATATGATCGGCTCGGTTGGCTGTGTTGGCTGTGTTCCAGTGATCCAGCTGTGTGAGACGTCATAAGTGATCGCGGAATTTGCCGTCGCTTTGAAATGACGCGCTAAGTGCAGTCCGATCCTTTGAGGCCAGCTGGTCGGCCACTCGTCCTCGCAAATAATCCTCGGCTCCTCGCAGGGGCGGGGCTTAGGCGCGAGTGGAGGAAGCGAGGAGAGTGAGCGAGTGACCGAACTTTGGGGAATGGAATCTGGCTATAGAGACACACGGCCGGAAGCGGAAGG
Source organism: Gymnoscopelus braueri (assembly GCF_963280865.1). Taxonomy (NCBI): domain Eukaryota; kingdom Metazoa; phylum Chordata; class Actinopteri; order Myctophiformes; family Myctophidae; genus Gymnoscopelus; species Gymnoscopelus braueri. The sequence continues at coordinate 33,941,300 of NC_137616.1, read as the reverse complement.
CCTACAAATCCACGCCCACTTTTGACACTCGGGGTCCGTTAGAACGATGAACTGCAGCTCTCAATGCAATCTCTATGAGAGGCATTGTAAAATACCGTCATTTCACTGGTTAACTACTGAGGCTGTAGCGATTTTTTTTGTGTTCTAATAATCTGTCCCATTTGTTTAATTTGTCCTTTTTAATGTCCCATATCTTTCATCTCGATATACTACCCACAATATACTATAATATACTCCATCAGTATGTCAAAACCGCTAGCATCGGAGATCCAGAGTTTAAGTGGTCGCATGGTATATACGTCACGGACGCATCCCTTGAGGTTTTCAATACCCAGAAAACTGGCGAAAGTGGCCGTTTTCAATAGGTTTTGGTCATTATCTCTGGAACAGAAGGTCCAATCTGCTCAGTTCAAAGCTTGTTGGATGCGTGACTTTGAGGACATAAAGCATGCAATGACACATTTTCGGGGTTTTTTTTTATTTTTAGGGGAGGCGAGATCTTAGTTGGGCAGGCGACCGCCTCTCCTGCCTCTACAGTGGGTACGCCACTGGTCGGCGCTCGTAAAGACAGTGATGTCACTGAAATGCGACAACTTGTCTGTCTGCTGTCTACCCTCTGCTGTGTTAACATTATGGGTAACTCGTTAAAGTGGCAAATTAAATTAAATCAACTATTAAGAAAACAAGAAGATATGTTGACAAAGACACTCCATACATTTGGAAACATATTTTTATTTTAATCAATATCGTCTTCAGTTAATGCAGGATAATTTTAAAAGTAGGCTAACTTTCATATTCTCTCATAGGGAATGCATTGGCAGCTGCAGTTCATCGTTCTAACGGACCTCGAGTAGCGGTGCTGTCTCAAAAGTGGGCGTGAAATTTGTAGTCCCCGTGTGTCTCTATTGAGCTGAGGTTGCCCTACTTCAAGTAATAGTTTTTTTTAAATCAAGGATTACATAGACAATTGGCACTGGGTGTAAAAAATGGGGTTACAAAATCGTGGGATAAAAATTTAAGAAAAAAAAAAAGAAAGTAGGCTAACTCTCATATCCTCTATATATATAATGCATTGGCAGCTGCAGTTCATTGTTCTAACGGACCTTGAGTAACGGCGCTGTCTGTGGGCGTGAAATGTGTAGTTCCTGTGTGTCTCTATAGGAGGATAGTGTCATACAAACCCTTCTATTGGAGGATAGCAGTGTCATACAAACATTTCTATTGGAGGATATAGCACAGTGTCATACAAGCCTTTCTGTTGGATTCCTGACCAGCAGAATCCAGCTTAGCCATGCCGGGTGACCAGCTGACCAACTATACTGACAAACCAGCAAGACCAGAACCAGAGTTCAGTGGTAAGACTGCCTTGACATCGTAATTGATAGCCTGTAAAATAGAAGGTGTGAACGACTTCAGTGCCATTGTATTGTAGGCAGTGGTGTGTTCTACCGTTATACGCTGTATACGCCGTATACAGTCCAGATTTTTTTGGGGAAAAGCGTATACAGTCTAATTAACCATTTCATCCATTGACAACGCGAGAGCGTATACCCACGACCACGCGCATCGTATCGTATTGTATACCCTCCGAAAAAACCTAGAACACACCACTGATTGTAGGGGGCTACTGATTTCAGCTAAGTACTGAGCCATGCGGGAGATCAGCTTGGGATGAGGGGCACATTATCAAATGAAATAAGTATCATGTTTATGAGGGAGGTCATCGTGGACCTCCAGCGTATGCTCTGCGGGGGGTCCGCCTGTTGTCCGCGAAAAACAACTATCTGATCTAAAGTACACATCACATCCCTCAACCCATTCTCATTCAAATCTGCCATAACGTTTACTTCATAAATTGATTATAATAGGCCTACAGTACTTTACCTACAGATAAAAACACTAGTGACATTCAGTGGGTTTTAAAACTGCATAGACTCCATAGGCCTACAGACAGACCAAAGTAATCGAGAGCAAGGGATTACCCAATCAGCAAATAGGTCCTGCCAAAGTGGAACCCGAGTGAACCCGAATGGCGCCTGCAGACGACAAAAAAATGGAACGGGCCGCCATTGAAATTCTATCCGCTGTTTTATATTTGCATCACTACAAATGTCTTCTAAATCCTAACCTTTTCTTGAAAAACATGTGTTTCTATATCAGTGGTTCTCAAACTTTTTCATGTCAAGGATCCCCAAAATGATATGTATTTGGCCGCCGACCCCCATCTCTGTTCCAGGGACCCGCCAGAAGCAAAGATTTGAGTTAAAGATGTTCGCTTTAAAAATTATATTCAGATAAAAAATTAAAAAAAAAGCTGATCTAAAAGCTCACTATGAGTTTGTATATCTGCTATTTTTGAATAGCAAAAGTTTAAAATAATGGTTAAAGTGGTTAAAACATAGCTAAAATTTTAAATGACATGCAGATGCTTTCCCGGGACAAATTTCAGGTGGCATTTGTTAAGGACTCTGAGAGTGACACGGGATATGACACGGGATACAGTGAACAAAAGGTGAAGCAGCCTGTTATAGCCCTACCATGAGGCCCATTTGTCAAATTTGATAGAGGATAGAAGTTCTTGGCCTACTGGGAGCGTGCGTGCAAAGTTTCATGCCAGTCGGTCCAGCGGTGGCAGCAGGGCCGGATACAGAAGTTATTAATTGGGGGGCATTAGGAAATGCTGGGGGGGGCGGAAAAACGAATTTTGCGTTTTTTTTGCGTTTTTTCCGGCTGTTTGTGTAATACTGCTTCCTATTGTTTAGGAGTAGTACTGCATGTGTGTGTGTGACTGTGTGTGTGGAAAATCAGGGCAGAGGATTATTTTAATTGTGCAATGATACATGATGGAATATGATTAAGGATTATTTTGATTATGGTAAGCTCACATTTCATATCATGACATAAATGTAACTTTCACAAGCCCCCCCCCCACCCAAAAAAAAAAAAAAAGTTTTTTGGGGGGGGCAGTCAGGGCATTTGGGGGGGCATTGCCCCCCCTTGCCCATGCCTAGATCCGGCCCTGGGTGGCAGAGATTAGCCGGCACCGCAGACAGCTATAATCCGGGGGCAGAGAACATAATGGACCCTTCCTCCCCTAACAGTGTTATTGTTTAGTTTAGACTGTGTGAAACCAGGGCCCTGTTCCTCAAAAGGTGAATTAGAGCTAAAGCCTGGCTTTACCACCTATCCTGGCTTAATTTAGCCAGGATTAGAGCTGACTCGGTTCCTCAAAAGGTGAATTATCTTGAAGATTAGTTTAGCCAGTTCACCCTGGCTAAGTTTAGCCTTATCCGATTCCTCAAAAGAGAATTGAAGCAAGCCTAGCTTAGTTACCATGGCAATTTAGCTGTGAAGTTAGCCTGGTCAGGAGCAGGCTAACAGCCAAGCTTACTTAAGCCAGTGCCTTGTTCTTCAAGTTTTTCCACAGTTAATTCAAAACATGCGTTTGTATATGGACTCATTTTAATGACCCTGCATTCAAATAAAATGAAATCAATACAATAAGATATAATCAATGTAATTATATTACTGAAATAGTGTGTGACCATGAATCATAATTGTTTCACAATGACTCATGTGATATGTCATTGTCACTCTGTTAACACTATAGTTCATATTGTTGTTAGATGTTTGATAATATATTACCATTTCTTTAAAATATTATAAAAAATGTCTAACACATACATATACACACATATATATATATAAATATATATATATATATATATATATATATATATATATATATATATATAAATATATAATATATATATAATATATATATATATTTAAATATATATATACATTATTAGTTATGGGTTTAAAGGAGCCTCTGTGTAAGTCAATAAGGAGCATATTTTAAATTATCAATTTCTAGTCAATGGAGAAATTGTTTTGTTTTTTATTTCTTGTCCACCTTTGGAGTTACATCATGATGGCAAGGTAACTACACAACCCAAACCTCTACCAAAGTGGTCTTGCAAATGTGGGGTTATTGCGTGTCTCGTCCCGTCCCCCGCTCATCCCGTCGGTCAACCCCTCCCCTCCCCCGCCCCGTCCCGTCCCGTCCCGTCCCGTCCCGTCCCGTCCGTCCTGTTGCCCGTCCGTTGCAAACACACACACACACACACACACACACACACACACACACACACACACACACTCTGTGTGTGCTAGAAATACTTTGCCACGCTTTCTCCCTGGATTTATTAATAACGGCCGTGTTTCCTTTTCTGTTGATAACATGTTTCACTTCCTCATTTGCTTGCATGAGCTGCTGTTGTTCGGCCACAGAGAAAAACGCTGCGCGAGTTTTGTTCCCCGCTGCCATGATTGGTCAAGTTCAAGGAATCTGCGCTCGAGTTCATGGTCTTTTATAGAAATACGTCGTCGGCGAATCGCCGCCCATTTAGCCTGGCTTCATTATCCTGGCTGGACACAGCCTGGCTTGACAAGGTCTAGCTCGACAAAGTTGCTCCTTTTCAGCCTGGCTTGGCGTCTGAGGAACGGAACAAACGAGGCTTTTCGGACCCGACTTTGTCAAGCCTTGATTTGGCTTAAGGCCAGGCTTTGTTAATTCACCTTTTGAGGAACAGGCCCCTGAACGCTTAGCCAGGAGCAAAAGGTCCGCCACAGAGGACGCCTGCAGAGGGTGGAGCGTTGTGTCCCATTGCGATAAAAGAAGGTTAGCCAATGGAATACAAACCACCCTAAGGTCTACTAACCATACAGTCTCCCGAGTAGACCTCTAGTCTAGACCTACTGCACATATAGAGCTGCTACCTTAAACGCATTTAAATTCTGAGGCTTTTTTTGGTATACTATTCAAATAGTTTTGAGTAAGAATGCTGCTACTATTTGTCCCAAAGTGACTGCAAAAGATTGCTATTTGAAACACCGTATTTTAAAAGCTTTAAACCCTGTACATATAACATGTATATAACGACGTAATGTGACATAGCTCTGTCTACACAATGCTATGCCCCCTCCAGCTGCATATACGTTCCCCATTTCAACTGTTTTTATTATATTTTGACAACGTAAACGTATGTTTTCTCATGCCAATTAAAGCTCCTTTGAATTGAATTGAATTGTGTCCCACCGCGCCAGTGGTGTAAAGTAACTAAGTACATTTACTCAAGTACTGTACTTAAGTACAATTTTGAGGTACTTTTACTTTAATGGAGTATTTCCAATTGTCTATACTTTTACTTCTACTCCACTACATCTCAGAGGCAAATATTGTACTTTTACTCCACTACAATTATTTGAAAACTCTAGTTACTACTTTGCAGATATAAATTATTACATTGTATAACATACATTAACCACTTTAGCCCTATTTTATACCGAGGATATTTGCAAATAGCCGATCTACAAGCTCACAACACAAGCTCGTTGTGAGCTTGCAGATCTGCTATTTTCAAACATTTTAGTACTTTTACTTTTGGTACTTTAAGTACATTTTGATACCAATACGTTTGTACTTTTGAATTCCGGACTTTTACTTGTAACAGAGTGCTTCTACATCGCAGTATTGATACTTTTACTTAAGTAATACATTTGAGTACTTTTTCCACCTCTGGTCGCTATTTGGTGTTATATGGCATATCTACAAGCTTTTGCTGAAAATGTTGTATTTCCAGCGAAAGCTTTCCCCATAATAACAGAAAACAGAAAATAGACAAATATAGAGCCCTGCGGGACTAATGGTGCAGACAAGAAAATGTGTGTCACATATGTTCAAGGAATGTAGGTTATTAATATTGTATTATTTTTATTTTATTGTATTCATGTATTTATTTACTTTGAGTTTTATTTGTATTGTATCATTACACTTTTTTTCAGTTCCCTACACAATGAGTGGCAAACTATTAGTACTCCATGTGTGTGAGCAAATCAAGTAATGCTTAATCTTGTACCAATTCCCACTGTGTCACTCAAGTCAATTGACAACTGTTCCTTCGTAACTTCATTGACCATCTGGTTGCTGTGAAGCAACACAGGGCCGGTCCCTGTGCTTCAACACAGATGACATGTCAGAAAACATTAGGACTGCCAACATGCCATAATGTTATACAATTGCCCATTGGTGTGTATCTGGAGAGCAAGGTCATTTTGGCAGGTCCAATTCATTAGTCCTCTGCACCTGTCTGTCATCAAATATCTACATCAGATGTGTGAAACTGGTTGCCCTGAGCTACATCGGTCACTCATGAGCAGCGGTGGACAGTAATGAAATACATTTAGTCTCCTACGACAGTGGTTCTCAACCTGCGTTCTATTTAATCCCTCGCCTGGCTGCCAAAGACGCAGATCTGCGTTCTAAAAAAAAAAAAAAAACCCAAAGACCAAGGAGATATGATTTATCGAAGATTTAAACTCCTATCCACTTCCTTGTTAACTTAAAACTTAAAAATTCTGTATCTCGGCTCCTGAGTACTTTTTTTTTCAATGAAAAATCTCTGGCAGTCTACAGCAAAAAAATTGAAATAATTCTGGCAGATTAGGTGTTAATACCTAAAGAAAATAATAATTAAAGACGGGGTGCCATGATTTTCAGTAATTCCCCTCCCCCCCTTAAACATAATCCTCAGGTATTATGGTTATACTAGGAGGAAGATTTTTTTCAAAAAAAGTGTACAGAAATTGTTAAAATTATGTTTTTATGTGGACACGCCTCCAGTTCATTAAGTATACCTGGTTCTCACCTTAGCAGCTCCTCCACCACCTAAGCACCACCCACCTGTCCTAGTCCCTCCTCCTCCTCATGCCCACACCTGTTGTGTTATGATAATGAGGGGGAGGGTATGTTTTTAATATGTCACTAAAGCGCTGTTTCTCTATTGGCACGTTTGACCCTCAAGGTTTCAGCCTCCAGGTAGAAGGCATAAAACACCATAAAAACACCACCAGGGGGCTTAACTCTATAACTGCCAAAGACGTTTATAAACGTCTTTGAGAAATTAGCTGTTGCCTGCCAAAGACGTTTAAAAACGTTCTGAAAAAAAAAAAAAAAAAAAAAATTTCTAAAAAGATTCTCTAATTATTTTGTATTGACACCTTTTCGATATTCCAAACGAATAAGGAGATAGCAATTTCCAAAGATTTGCTGCTCCATCCACTTCAATGTTAAAATTGAAACGGACAAACAATTCACAATGTTTTTTGGTTTGAAACTACTGATTTTGAGCTATTTTCAAACATCAAACAACACATGACAACAAGGTCAAATTGACCTCGTTGACATTTGTGAAACCACACCTGAATCTCATCTGTGATTAGAAATTTTCTGGGGATCAATCATACTTGAGAAAAATGTTTTGTGGCTATGCGAAAAGGTACCAAAATCGGTCAAAACCCTGGCAGAGGCTACAGACTGTTCTGAAAAAACTCTGGCAGGGTAAGAGTTAATGAAGTTCTATCAACCTAATAGACACATGAAAAACAGAAAAAGTGCAAAACCATGGCACCACCTCTTTAAAGAAAAGAAAAAGACCATTACAGCATCAAAAGTAATCAACAAACTATACTACAAGTAAGACGCGCGAACGCTGGAAGCGAACGCAGCTCGAAAATATTGTGTATTTACGGACTTGTAATCCGTGTTATTTCACCGTGATGGGGAGAGAACATTGACTGTGTGTGTGTGTGTGTGTGTGTGTGTGTGTGTGTGTGTGTGTGTGTGTGTGTGTGTGTGTGTGTGTGACGTGTGTGTGTGTGTGTGTGTTTTGCAGGCTGTTGTGCATTTTAATCAGAGCATTGTCTAAATTCCTGCACTCTGGCGCCCTCTGGGGGCCAGAGTGCACAGTGCATGCTGTGCATGCACACAGAGACACAGACACACACACACCCCGAGCACGGTTACATAGTAAGCTCCACTTGGTCGGAGGCGCGGCAAAGCCGCGCCTCCTTCCGCGTTCGCAATAAAACGGAGAAGGGGAGGGGAGGGGAGGACAGGGGGCGGGATTAATGGACTGTGACATCAAAGCCCATGGGCCAATCACAGCACTTTTCTGAGCCTGATTATTCAGAAAACCCCAGACCACAGAAAATCCACTGAATGTTCAAAGTTCAGTTTTTTCAGGGTGTAATTGAGGTCAGAAAACCTAATAAAACCCCAAAAAATATAAATAAATATACATTTTATGTCATGAAACCTTTAAGAAAAAGTGAAAAAATAAACTGAGTCTCGGCAGCGCTAACCCAGTCTCTGGCTGAACTGTGGTGGTTGGATACACTCTTAGCTTCGGGCTTTAGAAGGAGAAAAAGCAGAGCCGGGTCTGTCTGATTCAATGGGTTTGTAATGCCAGCCAAATAGGTTTGTTCTAATGGGACTGAGTCTCCGTGGTGGCTACAGAGCTTACGCCAGCACAATAACACTACAGTGAACTGCAGTGGCAAATGCCCCATCAGTTTTTGATTGGCTACGAGAGGCAGAACCCACACAAAGGGGCTGCTGTGTTTACTAATAGTCCTTTTGGCAGGGAGTTATGAACCATGCCTTACGTTTATTATATGTCGTACAATGCTAGGCATTTCTTAGCTGACTCAGTATAGTGTGGCTTTTTTCCCATGGCGCCGACCAGCAAGCCGTGGGCATGTACTGCAATACCAAATTCAGGCCACTAATGGACCGACAGCGGTGTTATGCACGCAAATCATCGTTGTTAGGCACATGCCAGAATGTATGGCAGATGCCATTTTTATGGCATGTGCCATAATATAGGCCTATTGTGTACAAAATGTAAGGGTCCATTTGGTTACACCTGTACACTCTCAGGGTTAAATTAATACAGAGGATTTTACTATTCAAGCTCTTTGGTGAAGCAATTAAACATTATTCTCCACACACTATTATCACTTGAGTTTCTTTCCACCAACAATGGCCAACCTAGAAAGGAACGGATCGTTATGAAAGCATAGCATTTGAAGAGCCATTCTCTTAGAGAGCTACCTCTCAGTCTTAACAGTCCTGCACAGTAAAAGGGTTCATTTAGTTTCATTTGTACATTCTCTGAGTTGTATTAATAGCCACGTTGGGATGTTTAAAGCTATTTTGAGCTTGAAGTTGTTTTTTTAAATAAATGTTTTACCTTTTTTGTGAACCTTAACACTAACCCCTAACCCTATAACTAACCCTAACCGCCAACCTAACCCCTAAACGATGACCCCTACCTGAATCTTTTACTTATTCTAACATTAGCTAAATACTTTTTTAGACATGAAAATAAATATTTCCCACAAGGGCAAAGATTGAATCAGGCAATAAACAGTGGAGCTTATTTTGCCCATACGTTCAATTTGTCTGGTTTTAATATAATTGAGATTTGGTTCCCACATGGATAGTAATAATGTCTGAGACACACACACACACACACACACACACACACACACACACACACACACACACACACACACACACACACACACACACACACACACACACACACACACACACACACACACACACACACACACACACACACACACACACACACACACACACACACACACAACGATGACTGAAAGACCCAATTACACTTTGTAAAGTCTGTGATGCACATTTTATTAATAACCTGTTCACGGATGACTTAATGTATCATGTATTGATCATGATGACCACATCAAAACAGAAAGCTACGAGGCAGATGAGATGGCAGCTCACATTGCAGTTGGTTGGTTTCAATGTAATCATCCTCATTCTGTTATCTCACACACTGTCCACAATGTTAGCAGACATAATAGAGATAATGATAGAGATTTGTTTTAGGTTTTGTACAGTATCAGATAATGTGATCACAGAGGCAAATCAAACAATCTGGAGATCGAATTAGATATAGCTTTTTCAGCTTTTTTCTTGATCAGGTTTTTCTGTATTGTGTTTTGCCTCTGCTCAAGGAAGTCTTTGCATTCGTACAGCTTGTTAATCCTGAGGATGTCGATGTCAGACATGCCCTGTCTCTGGCCGATCTGCACGTTGGCGTTTGGGATGGGGGTGATGCTGTCTTTGCCGTACTGGATAGAGAAGGCCGTTCTACCGTAGTGCATGATGGAGGAGTAGTCATAGGGGGTGTCCAGGTTGTTGGTGTTCTGCTTGTAGAAGTTGTAGGCCATGTCGCTGTTGATGTTGTCCCAGTTGATGCGGACGTACTGGTCACGGTCGCTCCTGGTCTGCTCGTGCTGGAAGCCAAGGGCATGGTTGATCTCGTGCTGGATGATGCCGTGGTGCATGCAGCCCATACGGTTGAGAGAGAGCAATTGCTTGCCTCCTGTTTTGCCTAGATCAGACCAGCAGCCATCACTGTTCTCAATGCTGATGTAGTCGCCCTCGTCCTGACGTGGCTCAAAGCGGACACAGGTGTTGTCCTTGAAGGACTGCATGGCTCTTTGAATCTTCCTCCTGTCCCATGTGTTGAAGTCGCTGCTCACCGTGTAGGGGATCGTCACCGAGCCATCGGAGTCTTTCTTCCACAGGCAGTTGTTAGACCACCAACAGTACATGGCGTTTCTGGTTCTGGGAGCGACCAGGTCTCCCTCCACAAGGAACTGCCTGGAGCCGTTGTTGGAAGTCAGAATCATGGTGCTGATGTCTGCCTGGACTCCAGATTCACTTCTTTCTTCCAGGATGGGATGGGCCTGGGAGAGGCCCAGCAGTAGCAGGAGGCTGAAAAAGATCTTCATCTTCTGGGTCCTTCAGGGGTCTTTCTTTGGTCCCTGGAGGTGCTGGAGATGCTGTGGAGAGGATGCTGGGAGCTTGGTGACTGAGTCTACTGAGTCCTTAGCTTTTATACAGACCTGTGTAGGTGTGTCATGGAGGATTAAGGGTTGTGTCCAGACCGCTAAAGCCTAAACAAACCTGTGAAGGAAGAACTCCTCAGACAAACCTCCTGTTTCAACAGGGTCCGTATTCCTCAGTCATTAAAGGGACAACTAGTGTTGGTTAATAATAAATAATAACACAAGGTTTGCATTACATGTTAGACAGTCAGCCGACTCTAAATTGAGAAACTTGAAACTACTTTAACATTGTAACCATATAACCATAATATTTGACCCGACTGTTGCATTAATAAAAAGTAAATGAAAAGGCCATTATTCCATACAGAGATTTGGTATTCAGCCGACACAAAGGTCAAACAAGTATATTATTAGTGTGTCAGTATATTAAATCATATATTTAGCCCAGTTACTATGGTAACGAAAACACGCAAGTGAACAACAGTCTGGGCAGTTGTCAATTACAAAAGTTACAAACTGAAGTTGTAATAGCGCGCGCGCACGCACGCACGCACACACACACACACACACACACACACACACACACACACACACACACACACACACACACACACACACACACACACACACACACACACACACACACACACACACACACACACACACAACCACAAACACTGTAAATGATGTAGCAGTTCAGTAATTACATTTGGTATGTTTGACAGTGTTGTCCTCAGCCTCTGAGATAACCTACAGCAGCACTGCGAGGCGTTGTGAGCTTGTAATATTTATCTATGGAACCGAGTCAAACTAAATGTGTTGCCTACAATTCCAAGTGCTTGTCAGGGTGGGGGGGTCCCCAGTTCAAATATGATTATTTTGGGGGGCCACGGCCTGAAAGGTTTGGGAACCCTTGCTTTAAATGAAAATCCTGCATTAAGATGCTTATAAACCTTATTATTTTTTATTGAGGCTATACAAGTGTTGTATCCACATTTATTGTTCGATTATAAGACTGAATGAATAAGGAACTTAAGTCCTTATAAGATGCTTATGTATAAGTCTTAATAATAGAAATGTAAACATGTTTATTGTTAGATTATAAGACATTTATAAGCGTTAAAACTTCAGAAAAGACTGCAGAAGAAGAACATTAATAAAAGCCTTTTAAAGTTGTTTTTAATAGCATGACAAAAACATTTATTCAGTCTCTCATGGTTGTTCAACCATTACTGAGCTGTTTTGTTGCATTATCATTATAACAGTTTATTATGCATTTATTAGCAGTTAACTATGTACTTATAACTGTTTATGTTTTTTCATCTACGTGGTCTAAAGTGCGAACAATTTTACAGTTCATAAATTATTCATTATGCACTTTTAGTTGTGTTTAACTACAATTTGTGCCTCTACCTGGTCTATTATTAAATGTTTTGTTGTAAGTTTCACAATTTAGAGTCAGCTGAATGTCTAACATGTAATGCAAACCTTGTATTAGTGTTTCCCACCCCATTAACCAACACTAGTTGTCCCTTTAGTGAATGAGCTGTTGAAACAGCAGGTTGGTCTGAGGAGTTCTGCCTTCACAGGTTTGTTTAGGCTTTAGCGGTCTGGACACAACCCTTAATCCTCCATGACACACCTACACAGGTCAGTATAAAAGCTATGGACTCAGTAGACTCATTCACCAAACTCCCAGCATCCTCTCCACAGCATCTCCATCCCCACCAGGGACCAAGAAAGACCCCTGAAGGACCCAGAAGATGAAGATCTTTTTTAGCCTCCTGCTACTGCTGGGCCTCTCCCAGGCCCATCCCATCCTGGAGGAAAGAAGTGAATCTGGAATCCAGGCAGACATCAGCACCATGATTCTGACTTCCAACAACGGCTCCAGGCAGTTCCTTGTGGAGGGAGACCTGATCGCTCCCAGAACCAGAAACGCCATGTACTGTTGGTGGTCTAACAACTGCCTGTGGAAGAAAGACTCCGATGGCTCGGTGACGATCCCCTACACGGTGAGCAGCGACTTCAACAGATGGGACAGGAGGAAGATTCAAAGAGCCATGCAGTCCTTCAAGGACAACACCTGTGTCCGCTTTGAGCCACGTCAGGACGAGGGCGACTACATCAGCATTGAGAACAGTGATGGCTGCTGGTCTGATCTAGGCAAAACAGGAGGTAAGCAATTGCTCTCTCTCAAACGTACGGGCTGCATGTACCACGGCATCATCCAGCACGAGATCAACCATGCCCTGGGCTTCCAGCACGAGCAGACCAGGAGCGACCGTGACCAGTACGTCCGCATCAACTGGGACAACATCAACAGCGACATGGCCTACAACTTCTACAAGCAGAACACCAACAACCTGGACACCCCCTATGACTACTCCTCCATCATGCACTACGGTAGAACGGCCTTCTCTATCCAGTACGGCAAAGACAGCATCACCCCCATCCCAAACGCCAACGTGCAGATCGGCCAGAGACAGGGCATATCTGACATCGACATCCTCAGGATTAACAAGCTGTACGAATGCAAAGACTTCCTTGAGCAAAGGCAAAACGCAATACACGAAAACCTGATCAAGAAAAAAGCTGAAAAAGCTACATCTAATTCTATCTCCAGATTGTTTGATTTGCCTCTGTGATCACATTATCTGATACTGTACAAAACCTAAAACAAATCTCTATCATTATCTCTATCATGTCTGCTAACATTGAGGACAGTGTGTGAGATAACAGAATGAGGATGATTACATTGAAACCAACCAACTGCAATGTGAGCTGCCATCTCATCTGCCTCGTAGCTTTCTGTTTTGATGTGGTCATCATGATCAATACATGATACATTAAGTCAACCGTGAACAAGTTATTAATAAAATGTGCATCACAGACTTTACAAAGTGTAATTGGGTCTTTCAGTCATCGTCCTGTGCAGTGTGTGTGTGTGTGTGTGACATTATTATTACTGTATATATATTAAAACCAGACAAATTCAACTGATGGGTCCTCACACTGGCAAAAAAATAAGGGCAAAATAAGCCTTCCTATTTACATTCTACCCCATCATCAGTCCTGCTCCATTCCACTCTGTCATGCATACGCCCCATATATGCAACGTCGTACGCTGGTGTCGTGCATCGAAAACAGCCCGTCTACAAGTTTACAACGTGTTGTGGATTTGATGGATTGTGAGCTAGTGCAGTGTTTCCCAAACCTTTTTTGCTTGAGACCCAAAAAATTAATTTGATGTCTCCCTGGGACCCAAACTAGTGGAAATAGCAGATCTACAAGCTCACAACGCGTTGCGATGCGTTGGGAGCTTGTAGATCAGCTATTTTCACAACTCCTTAAAAGTTATTTTTTGTATTTAGAGAATTTCTGAAATTCTCTGGATTTCTTTTTTTTTTACTTTTTCATTTCTGAACTTGTGTTTTGAAATAATAATTAAATTAGTAAAAGAAAAGGGGAAAAAGGATATTTACTCGTGACCCATAAAAATCGTCCCACGACCCACAAATGGGTCCCGACCCACTGTTTGGGAAACAGTGAGCAAGTGGATCAGTATTTACTGTATATACTATAAATCATGCTTGAGAGATGGGGATGAATAAATTCAAAGCTTTTTGCAGATTTTTTATTTGGTGTCCATTTGTGTGTTTTTGAGAGTAGAGAGAGTACCATAGGTTTTGTAATATGCAAAACCTATTATAATATGTACATGCAGGAGAAGCTCAGGGCATGTATTGTGTCAAGAGGACCCATCAGTGTTCAAATTACACCGTGGCTTTAGGGGGAGCCCTCTGTTTCCACCGGGGGAGGGTATCGTATTGATTGAGGATTTTTTTCCATTATCAAAAATGAATATACCTGACCTGTACATAACTATGTTTGTACATATCTGTCAAAAGCATGAAACGGAAAAAGAGCTTATTTGGGTACTGCATACACAAGCATACATGAATGCTCCCGTCATGTGCAAAAAATACAGTATAATAATAATAATTATAAATATAGCTGCAAGCAGCGATAACACAGGGCCAGGTTTTGCAGAAAGAAAAAAGAAAAAAGAAACTATAAGTAATTTGCAGAATAAGCCATAGAAGCATAGAACACTCAACTTGAGAGAAAAAAAGGCAGGCAGGCAGGCAGGCAGGCAGGCAGGCAGGCAGACAGACAGACAGACAGACAGACAGACAGACAGACAGACATACAGAGACACAGACAGAGAGAGACACAGACAGAGAGAGACACAGACAGACAGAGAGAGACACAGACAGACAGAGACACAGACAGAGACACAGACAGACAGAGACACAGAGTGAGAGACAGACAGAGACACAGAGTGAGAGACAGACAGACAAACAGAGACACAGAGTGAGAGACAGACAGACAGACAGACAGAGACACAGAGTGAGAGACAGACAGACAGACAGAGACACAGAGTGAGAGACAGACAGACAGACAGAGACACAGAGTGAGAGACAGACACAGAGACACAGACACAGAGTGAGAGACAGACAGAGACACAGAGTGAGAGACAGACAGAGACACAGAGTGAGAGACAGACAGAGACACAGAGTGAGAGACAGACAGAGACACAGAGACACAGAGTGAGAGACAGACAGAGACACAGAGACACAGAGTGAGAGACACACAGAGTGAGAGACAGACAGAGACACAGAGTGAGAGACAGACAGAGACACAGAGTGAGAGACAGACAGAGACAGAGACACAGAGTGAGAGAGACAGAGACACAGAGTGAGAGACAGACAGAGACACAGAGACACAGAGTGAGAGACAGACAGAGACACAGAGACACAGAGTGAGAGACAGACAGACAGACAGACAGACAGACAGAGACACAGACAGAGACACAGACAGAGACACAGAGACACAGAGACAGAGAGACACAGAGACAGAGAGACACAGAGAGACACAGAGAGACACAGAGACAGAGAGACACAGAGACACAGAGACACAGAGAGACACAGAGAGACACAGAGACAGAGAGACAGAGAGACACAGAGACAGAGAGACACAGAGACACAGAGACAGAGAGACACAGAGACAGAGAGACACAGAGACAGAGTGAGAGACAGACAGACAGACAGACAGACAGAGACACAGAGTGAGAGACAGACAGACAGACAGACAGAGACACAAAGTGAGAGACAGACAGAGACACAGAGACAGAGAGACAGACAGACAGAGACACAGAGTGAGAGACAGAGAGACAGACAGACAGAGTGAGAGACAGACAGACAGACAGACAGACAGAGTGAGACACAGAGTGAGAGACAGACAGACACACAGAGTGAGAGACAGACAGAGACAGAGAGACAGAGAGACACAGAGACACGGAGACAGGGAGACACAGACAGGGAGACAGGGAGACAGACAGAGACACAGAGTGAGAGAGACAGACAGAGACACAGAGTGAGAGACAGACACAGAGACACAGACACAGAGTGAGAGACAGACAGAGACACAGAGTGAGAGACAGACAGAGACACAGAGTGAGAGACAGACAGAGACACAGAGTGAGACAGACAGAGACACAGAGACACAGAGTGAGAGACAGACAGAGACACAGAGTGAGAGACAGACAGAGACACAGAGTGAGAGACAGACAGAGACACAGAGTGAGAGACAGACAGAGACACAGAGTGAGAGACAGACAGAGACAGAGACACAGAGTGAGAGAGACAGAGACACAGAGTGAGAGACAGACAGAGACACAGAGTGAGAGACAGACAGAGACACAGAGACACAGAGTGAGAGACAGACAGACAGACAGAGACACAGAGACACAGAGACAGAGAGACACAGAGAGACACAGAGAGACACAGAGAGACACAGAGAGACAGAGAGACACAGAGACACAGAGACAGAGAGACAGAGAGACACAGAGACAGAGAGACAGAGAGACAGAGAGACAGAGAGACACAGAGACACAGAGACACAGAGACAGAGAGACAGAGAGACACAGAGACAGAGTGAGAGACAGACAGACAGACAGACAGACAGACAGACAGAGACACAGAGTGAGAGACAGACAGACAGACAGACAGACAGAGACACAGAGTGAGAGACAGACAGAGACACAGAGACAGAGACAGAGAGACAGACAGACAGAGACACAGAGTGAGAGACAGAGAGACAGACAGACAGAGTGAGAGACAGACAGACAGACAGACAGACAGAGTGAGACACAGAGTGAGAGACAGACAGACAGACAGACACACAGAGTGAGAGACAGACAGAGACACAGAGACACAGAGACAGAGAGACAGAGAGACACAGAGACAGAGAGACACGGAGACAGGGAGACACAGACAGGGAGACAGGGAGACAGAGAGACACAGAGACAGAGAGACACAGAGACACAGAGACAGAGAGACACAGAGACAGAGTGAGAGACAGACAGACAGACAGACAGACAGACAGACAGACAGACAAACAGACAGACAGACAGACAGACAGACAGACAGACAGACAGACAGACAGACAGACAGACAGACAGAGACACAGAGACACAGAGACAGAGAGACAGACAGACAGAGACACAGAGTGAGAGACAGACAGACAGACAGACAGACAGACAGAGTGAGAGACAGACAGACAGACAGAGACACAGAGTGAGAGACAGACAGACAGACAGACAGAGACAGAGAGACAGAGAGACAGAGAGACACAGAGACAGAGAGACACAGAGACAGAGAGACAGAGAGACACAGAGACACAGAGACAGAGTGAGAGACAGACAGACAGACAGACAGACAGACAGACAGACAGAGACACAGAGTGAGAGACATACAGACAGACAGAGACACAGAGTGAGAGACAGACAGAGATACAGAGTGAGAGACAGACAGAGACAAAGAGTGAGAGACAGACAGAGACACAGAGTGAGAGACAGACAGAGACACAGAGTGAGAGAAAGACAGAGACACAGAGTGAGAGACAGACAGAGACACAGAGTGAGAGACAGACAGAGACACAGAGTGAGAGACAGACAGAGACACAGAGAGACAGACAGAGAGACAGAGAGACAGACAGACAGAGACACAGAGAGACAGACAGACAGACAGACAGACAGACAGACAGACAGAGTGAGAGACAGACAGACAGACAGACAGAGTGAGACACAGAGTGAGAGACAGACAGACAGAGACACAGAGACAGAGAGACAGAGAGACACAGAGACAGAGAGACAGAGAGACACAGAGACAGAGAGACACAGAGACAGAGAGTGAGAGAGACAGAGAGACAGACAGACAAAATGCTTAAAATTGCGGACAATCTAAGGGCGGAGAGAGACATGGAAACGGAATAGATTGAAGAGAGAGATGGAAGCAGAATGGATTGATTGGACGTCTCAACCTATTGCCATTAACAGGAATCAAACCCTCAACCTTCGGATTGACAGGCTGCAACACTACCTATAGTGCTATAGCTTTGTCCAGGCTGAGGTTGTCTGTTGAAGATAAAAGTGAACCAGTGAAAGCAGCCGATCTACAAGCTCAGAAACACGTTGCTATCTGAAAAGTTGAGATTGTAGATCGGCTATTTTCAGAATGAAGTATGTCATACATTGCAAAAACATACCCTCTCAAATAAGCATTTCATGTTATCTTTACCCTTTGCACATGTATTCATTGATACATTCATGTTTTTTGCAATTCAACTTAATTGAGTCTGCATCAAGTGAGGCTTGAACCGGCAACCTTGCAGTCATGAGGCACTCACTTAAGGGAGAAGCCATTGGACCAACAGACTAGACCTGTGAAAAAAGAGATAACGCAGCAGCCGATCTACAAGCTCAGAAACACGTTGCTATCTGAAAAGTTGTGAGATTGTAGATCGGCTATTTTCACAATTTTGTCATATATTGCCAAAAATACTCTCTCCAAGAAGCATTTCATGTTACCTTTAACAGTTGCGCATGCATTAATTGATACAGTCATGTTTTGTGCGATACAATTGAGAAGTAGCCAGCAAGAGTTGAGGCTTGAACTGGCGACCTTGGATCCAGAGGCTGATGCTGAAGCGAGACGCCATTGGACCAACAGACCAGAACCAGTGAAAAAAGAATTCACACTAACACTAACACTAAGATCACTCGTTCACAAACCATTTACCAATAGAGAAATTGTATGTCTCCTCGAAACCGAAACCAGTGAAAGCAGCCGATCTACAAGCTCACAAAACGTTGCTATCTGAAAAGTTGTGAGATTGTAGATCGGCTATTTTCACAATGAAGTACGTCATACATTGAAAAAACATACTCTCAAATAAGCATTTCATGTTATCTTTACCGTTTGCATATGTATTCATTGATACAGTCATGTTTTTTGCAATTCAACTTAAATGAGTCTGCATCAAGTGAGGCTTGAACCGGCAACCTTGCGGTCGTAAGGCACTCACTTAAGGGAGAAGCCATTGGACCAACAGACAAAAACCTGTGAAAAAGGAGATCACACAGATGATACAGTTTCACGCAAATAGCTGAAAAATCCTGGGTTTAAGTGTTTTTCAAACTGCTCAAAATTGCGGACAATCTAAGGGCGGAGCTTACTGGTCAACGTGATACATGTGTTCCTCATGAGTCAAGGCACATGTGTAAGCAGGTTTAATGGCTGTCGGCCAAACGAGGCATGACTTTTGCCTGTTTAAAGTTTGCATTAAAAAAGAATCGCTATAGCGCCCCCCTTTGACCAATTGGAGTAAGATTGGTTTCAGTGATATTTGGAATGACCCTCAACATTACCGCAAAGTTTCAAAGAAATGTGAGTCTGCATGTATGTGTTAGGGGCAGATGAATAATTGTCATAAAACTGCAATATTCATTGGCTCATTAAAGCTTCATTTTTTCACTTATGGAAAATCTTTGCTGCTTGTTTGTCGGCCAAAGTTAGGTCCAAAGTTCATGTGTAAAACGTTTCGTGCAGATTACTAAAAAATCCCAGGAGGAGGTTTTAACTGTTTTTCATATAATTCAAAATGGTGGGAGATCTAAAGGTCAGAGGTCAAAAGTCAGAGTGTGAAAGTTGTTGATCATGAGTAGACGCATATGTATATTGAAGTTTCATGGCTGTAGGTCAAACAGGGCATGAGTTGTACCTGTTCAAAGTTGGCATTTTGCTATAGCGCCACCTTTTGACGAAAGATTGTGAGAATTATTTCTTGATCATTTTTCATGACCATCTACCATATGGCCGAGTTTCGTAAAAAGCGACAGCACGGTTCAGCCAGAACTGCGAAAAGTGGCAGAAACAGAATACTGCCAATCTTAAAACAGGTCCAGAGCTGAGCTCTGGACCCGTAATAAAACATTTTATTTATAACGCACTTTACATTTTCACGAATCTCAGAGTGCTACAGATTAAAAGCAAGGCATAAAAACAGCATAGGCAACAAAACAATTACAAGAGACCCAACTAGGCTAAACTAAACGGCCAAAATTAGAAAATAAAACTCAGTACGAAAAACAAACAGAAGTCCACGAACATTAGAAAAAAGCTTTTTTTAAAAGGTAGGTTTTTAGTCCATTTTTAAAAGCATCAGTGGACTGTTCTCAGGTGGTCAGGGAGGGCATTCCACAGACATGGGGCTGTGTAACAGAAGGCCCGGTCGCCCATGGTGCGGAGGTTGGTGGGGGGGGGTGGGGGTGGGCGTTGCCGTAAATGCACTGATGGGTGAGAAGGGAAATCTTATATTCGGTCCTGAAGGGGATGGGGAGCCAGTGAAGTGAGCGGAGGATGGGTGTGATATCATCATATTTTCGCACTCTCATCAGGACCCTAGCAGTGCTGTTTTGGATGTATTGGAGGCTCTTGCTAGGGATCCCGATGAGTAGTGCATTGCAGTAATCCAGCCTGGAGGAGATAAAGGCGTGGACGAGTTTCTCAGCATCTGGCAGGGTGAGTGTGGAGCGAAGTGTGCAGATGTTCCTGAGATGGAAAAAGGAGGTCTTACAGAGGTGTTTAATGTGTGCCTCGAAGTTGAGGTGCGGGTCCATTTTCACACCCAGGTTGGTGACTGTGGATGAGAGGGGGAGATTTTGACCGGAGAATGAGATGCTGGTTATGGGGCATGATTTGATCTGGTGGGGGGTGCCAATTAGGATGGCTAGGATGGTCTTGGAGCTGTTTAACTGAAGGAAATTGAGGTTTCATCCACGCCTTTATCTCCTCCAGGCAGGTGGTCAGTGTGGATGATGGGGATGGTGCCGGCAGGTTTGCGGGGGGGTGGGTCAATCTTGAAGTACAGTTGAGTGTCGTCAGCATAGCAGTGGAACGAGATGCCATGCTGACTGATGACGTGGCCGAGGGGGAGCATGTAGAGGTTGAATAGTGCGGGGCCGAGTACGGATCCCTGGGGGACACCGCAGGTGACAGGGTGTGTCCGGGATTTTTTTCCTCCCAGGGATACGCACTCGGTTCTGTCGGAGAGGTAGGAATGAAACCAGTTTAGAGCAGAGTCAGAGAGACCAATGGAGTGAAAGCGGTTGAGGAGGATGTTGTGGTGAACAGTATCGAATGCTGCAGTTAAATCAAGCAGGTTGAGGAGTGAAGGGGAACCTACATCCGCTGCCATCAGTAAGTCATTTGTGACTCTGACGAGGGCTGTTTCCGTGCTATGAGCTGCACGGAAACCAGACTGAAATTTCTCAGCGATACAGTTTATGTCTAGGTGGTCCTGGAGTTGTGCTGCCATCACTTTTTTTTAAATTTTGGAGAGAAAAGGGAGGTTAGAAATGGGCCTGTAGTTGGCCAAGTGATCTATCAATACACTATTTCAATTCATACAGAGTATATTCAGCCCGGGACAACAAAGAAACAGAAACGACTATTTTATTTTAATGTTTTGCTTTATTAATGATTGCTTTTTTAAATTAAACTTAATTGAGTGAAAACATTTTGATCAAATGAATTCAGAGTTGGATAATATGATCAATAATTGAACATTTGATGGTCTCAGGAATACGAATAAATGACCCAATTACACTTTGTAAAGTCTATGAAACAAACTTTATTAATATAGTGACTTGTTGATTGTTGAGCAAAAGCTACGAGGTAAAAGAGAGGTCAGCTCACATTGCATTTGGTTTATTTCAATGTAAGCACAGTATCAGACAGTGTACAATATCAGAAAATGTGATCAGTGAGACAAATCAAACAATCTGGAGATCGAATTTGATTTAGCTTTTTCAGCTTTTTTCGCCTTTGCCTTTTGCTCAAAGAAGTCTTTGCATTCGTACAGCTTGTTAATCCTCAGGATGTCGATGTCAGACAAGCCCCGTCTCTGGCCAATCTGCACGTTGGCGTTTGGGATGGGGGTGATGCTGTCTTTGCCGTACTGGATAGAGAAGGCCGTTCTACCGTAGTGCATGATGGAGGAGTAGTCATAGGGGGTGTCCAGGTTGTTGGTGTTCTGCTTGTAGAAGTTGTAGGCCATGTCGCTGTTGATGTTGTCCCAGTTGATGCGGACATACTGGTCACGGTCGCTCCTGGTCTGCTCGTGCTGGAAGCCCAGGGCATGGTTGATCTCGTGCTGGATAACGCCGTGGTACAGGCAGCCCGTACGGCTCAGAGAGAGCACTTGCTTGCCTCCTGTTTTGCCTAGATAAGACCAGCAGCCATCACTGTTCTCAATGCTGATGTAGTCTCCCTCGTCCTGACGTGGCTCAAAGCGGACACAGGTGTTGTCCTTGAAGGACTGCATGGCTCTTTGAATCTTCCTCCTGTCCCATTTGTTGAAGTCGCTGCTCACCGTGTAGGGGATCGTCACCGAGCCATCGGAGTCTTTCTTCCACAGGCAGTTGTTAGACCACCAACAGTACATGGCGTTTCTGGTTCTGGGAGCGATCAGGTCTCCCTCCACAAGGAACTGCCTGGAGCCGTTGTTGGAAGTCAGAATCATGGTGCTGATGTCTGCCTGGACTCCAGATTCACTTCTTTCCTCCAGGATGGGATGGGCATGGGCCTGGGAGAGGCCCAGCAGTAGCAGGAGGCTGAAAAATATATTCATCTTCTGGGTCCTTCAGGGGTCTTTCCTTGGTCCCTGGTGGTGCTGGAGATGCTGTGGAGAGGATGCTGGGAGCTTGGTGAATGAGTCTACTGAGTCCTTAGCTTTTATACTGACCTGTGTAGGTGTGTCATGGAGGATTAAAGGTTGTGTCCAGACCGCTAAAGCCTAAACAAACCTGTGAAGGAAGAACTCCTCAGACAAACCTGCTGTTTCAACAGTATTATCATTAAAGGGACAACTAGTGTTGGTTAATGGGGTGGGAAATATTAACACAAGGTTTTTATTACATGTTAGACATTCGGCTGACTCTAACCCATTTAGACCTGTGGCCGATGGTAAAAACGCCTTCTAAATCCTGACCTAAGTTTTCTGAAAAAATATTTGTTCAAAAATTGCAAAAGAAATATGTTGCTATATACTCAGTAGCAACAACAACCCCAAAAGGGGTTCCCAGATTGAAAGGTAAAATAACTAATAGTATAGGGGTTCCATACCTAAATGGGCTAAATTTGGAAACTTAAAGCTACGTTCTGCCTTTAACATTGTAACCATATAACCATAACATTTGACCCGGCTGTTGCATTAATAAAGGAAAGGAAAATTGTCATTATTCCATACATAGATTTGGTATTGAGCCGACACAAAGGTCAAACAAGTATATTATATATTAGTATCTACAGTATATTAAATCATATATTTAGCCCAGTTACTATGGTGATGAAAACACACAAGTGAGCAACAGTCTGGGCAGTTGTCAATTACAAAAGTTACAAACTGAAGTTGTAATAGAAGACAGACAGACAGACAGTCAGCGTTGGGGAACTTAGCCTCTGAGATAACCTACAGCAGCACTGCGAGGCGTTGTGAGCTTGTAATATTTATCTGTGGAACAGAGTCAAACTAAAATGTGTTGCCTACAATTGCTTGTCAGGGTGGGGGGTCAAATATGTTCAAATATGATTATTTTGGGGGGTCACAGCCTGAAAGGTTTGGGAACCCTTGCTTTTTAAATGAACATCCTACATTAAGATGCTTATTAACTTTATTATTTTTTAATGAGGCTATACCAAGCCCCCAGAACCCAGTGGTTGCATTGAAGCGCATTGGACATGCTGGCCATTCATAGGTACTGCAGTTGGAGCCACTACATGAACGAGCGAAAACGGTTTCGACCAATGGGCTCGACTCACGAGCTTGTGCACGAGCTTGCGCACGGGGCTGCGCACCTCGGTGAAACGAGTCGCAGAAGCACCAAATAGGCCTCGCCCATCACATTTCACAACCCAGAAGATGGGGTGATGTCGGCCCATGCGCTGGGTGAGCAACTCAATGCAAGTGGATGGGAGGGGATATCCGGTGCCCTCTCTATTATTTTTAACTCTATGGGCTATACAAGTGTTAATAACACTTCAATAGTGTTAACAGTTTATTATGCATTTATTAGCAGTTAACTATGTACTTATTAACCGTTTGTCTATGTTTTTTCATCTATCTGGTCTAAAATGGGAACAATTTTACACTTAATAAATGATTCATTATGCCTTACTCAGAGTTTAACTACTATTTTTGCCTCTATTTGGTCTAACATGGGAAGAATGCCTTATTAAGGTTAATACGTCCTTTATAAGTTCTGTGCATAACTGCAGTCCCGGGTCTCTGGAAGGTAGCATACCCGTTTCCTGTTCATTTTCCCATAGCTTCATTTGATTGGCTGATTTAATTGGTTCATTTGATTGACTGCAGCCGTGCCAAACATACAAAGCTATTATTACTAACTCAAAGCAAATGTCTCTTTGTTATAGGGTGCGTACGTGAATAATAATTAACAACAATAATAGCAAGTGAAGTACATGTAAGTAAACCATTATTTTTCTGTATGTCCTTTGTTCTAATTATTAAACTTGCAGATTGTTGCTCACTTCCATGTTTCTGTCACTATAGTAAGTGGGTTATAATAGTTTAGTTGTTTTACTTTTGTGTTACTTACTTTATTTCCTTTATGAATGCAACATTCATGTCAAATATTATGGCTATAATATTAAAATGATAAAGGACATTTTGTTTTTAAGTTTCACAATTTAGAGTCAGCTGAATGTCTAACATGTAATGCAAACCTTGTATTGGTGTTTCCCACCCCATTAACCAACACTAGTTGTCCCTTTAGTGACTGAGCTGTTGAAACAGCAGGTTGGTCTGAGGAGTTCTGCCTTCACAGGTTTGTTTAGGCTTTAGCGGTCTGGACACAACCCTTAATCCTCCATGACACACCTACACAGGTCAGTATAAAAGCTATGGACTCAGTAGACTCATTCACCAAGCTCCCAGCATCCTCTCCACAGCATCTCCAGCACCATCAGGGACCAAGAAAGACCCCGAAGAACCCAGAAGATGAAGATCTTTTTCAGCCTCCTGCTACTGCTGGGCCTCTCCCAGGCCCATCCCATCCTGGAGGAAAGAAGTGAATCTGGAATCCAGGCAGACATCAGCACCATGATTCTGACTTCCAACAACGGCTCCAGGCAGTTCCTTGTGGAGGGAGACCTGATCGCTCCCAGAACCAGAAACGCCATGTACTGTTGGTGGTCTAACAACTGCCTGTGGAAGAAAGACTCCGATGGCTCGGTGACGATCCCCTACACGGTGAGCAGCGACTTCAACAGATGGGACAGGAGGAAGATTCAAAGAGCCATGCAGTCCTTCAAGGACAACACCTGTGTCCGCTTTGAGCCACGTCAGGACGAGGGCGACTACATCAGCATTGAGAACAGTGATGGCTGCTGGTCTGATCTAGGCAAAACAGGAGGCAAGCAATTGCTCTCTCTCAAACGTACGGGCTGCATGTACCACGGCATCATCCAGCACGAGATCAACCATGCCCTGGGCTTCCAGCACGAGCAGACCAGGAGCGACCGTGACCAGTACGTCCGCATCAACTGGGACAACATCAACAGCGACATGGCCTACAACTTCTACAAGCAGAACACCAACAACCTGGACACCCCCTATGACTACTCCTCCATCATGCACTACGGTAGAACGGCCTTCTCTATCCAGTACGGCAAAGACAGCATCACCCCCATCCCAAACGCCAACATGCAGATCGGCCAGAGACAGGGCATGTCTGACATCGACATCCTCAGGATTAACAAGCTGTACGAATGCAAAGACTTCCTTGAGCAAAGGCAAAACGCAATACACGAAAACCTGATCAAGAAAAAAGCTGAAAAAGCTAAATCTAATTCCATCTCCAGATTGTTTGATTTGTCTGATACTGTCTGATACTGTATATACTTACATTGAAACAAACCAACTGCAATGTGAGCTGACCTCTCTTCTACCTTGTAGCTTTTGCTCAACAATCAAAAAGTCACTATAATAATAAAGTTTGTTTCATATACTTTACTAAGTGTAATTGGGTCATTTATTCATATCCCTGAGACCAACAAATGTTCAATTATTGATCATACTGTCCAACTCTGAATACTGTTCATTTGATTTAAATGTTTACACTCAATTAAGTTTAATTTAAAAAAGCAATCAGTAATAAAGCAAAACATTGAAATAAAATAATCGTTTCTGTTTCTTTGTTGTCCTGGGCTAAATATACTCCATATGAATTGAAATGTATTGTTAGTGTATTTTTTGCACATAGACGGGAGCATTCATGTATGCTTGTGTATGCAGTACATAAGTGCTAGAATAAGCAATTTTTTCCGTTTCATGCTTTTGACAGATATGTACAAACATATAGTTATGTAATAATAATAATAATAATACATTTTATTTGTATTGCACTTTACATTTGAAACAAACCTCAAAGTGCTACAGTACATAATAAAACAAGATAAAGAACCATTTGCAAGAATCAAAAAGTATAAACAGGTTAAAACAAGTTTAAAAACACGTTTAAAAAGGAGAGGCAGGGTTATTAAAACCGGCTTAAAAAGCTAACCAAATGCTTTGTTAAAATGGTAGGTTTTTAGTGCTCTCTTAAAAGTGTTCACAGGTTGAGGAGCTCTGAGATGGTCTGGGAGTGAGTTCCACAGCCGGGGGGCAGCTGCACAGAAAGCTCGATCTCCCATAGTGCGGAGGTTGGTGTGCCGTTCCTTCAGCTTGTTGGTATTTCCGGAGCGGAGGCTGCGGGTGGCGGTTTGTGGTTCAATCAATTCCTTGAGGTAGGGGGGGGCATTTCCGTAGATATACTGGTGTGTTAACAGGGTGATTTTGAATTCTGTCCGGGAGGAGATGGGAAGCCAGTGCAGGGATTTGAGAATGGGGGTGATGTGCTCGTATTTGCGCACTCTCGTCAGGATCCTAGCAGCGCTGTTCTGTACGTATTGGAGCTTTTGAAGGCTCTTGCTAGGGATCCCGACGAGAAGTGCATTACAGTAGTCCAACCTGGAGGAGACAAAGGCGTGGACCAACTTTTCGGCGTCAGGAAGAGTGAGGGTGGGGCGGAGTTTAGCTATATTTCTAAGGTGGAAGAAGGATGTTTTGCAGAGGTGTTTGATGTGGGTCTCATAGTTGAGGCAGGGGTCCATTTTGACGCCCAGGTTGGTGACAACTGATGAGAGGGGAAGGTCCTGGCCGGTGAAGGTGATGCTTGTTAAGGGGGATGATTTAACTTGGTGTGGGGTGCCGATGAGAATGGCCTCGGTTTTGGAGCTGTTGAGTTGTAGAAAGTTTTGTTTCATCCACGCCTTTATCTCCTCCAGGCAGATGGTGATTGTGGATGAAGGTGATGGTGACGGGGATGGCAGTGGGACTGCAGAGCGGGGGGGACAGGGGGGGTCCATTTTTATGTAGAGCTGTGTGTCATCAGCATAGCAATGGAATGATAGTCCATGCCTGCTGATGACACGGCCGAGGGGGAGCATATACAGGGTGAATAGGGTGGGGCCAAGCACGGATCCTTGGGGTACACCACAAGTGACGGGTTGGGTGGGGGAATGAGCACCTCCCATGGAGACACACTCAGTCCTTCCGGTCAGGTAGGACCGGAACCAGTCCAGGGAGGTGTCACAGAGTCCGATGGTGGAGTGGAGACGATTGAGGAGGATGGTGTGATCAACAGTGTCAAAAGCTGCAGTGAGGTCCAGAAGGATGAGGAGGGAGGGGGAGCCATTGTCAGAAGCAGTGAGGATGTCGTTGGTGACCCTGACCAGTGCTGTTTCAGTACTGTGAGCGGAGCGGAAACCAGACTGAAATTTTTCGGAGATGTTGTTGTTGTTGAGGTGGTGTTGCAGTTGGATGGCGACTATTTTTTCCAACACTTTGGAGAGGAATGGTAGGTTAGAGATGGGCCTGTAATTTGCGAGAACGTCCGGGTCTAAGGTGGGTTTTTTGAGGAGGGGAGTGATAATGGCCGTTTTTAGAGCTGATGGAACGTGACCGGACTGTAGGGAGTGGTTTATTGCTTTGGTGATCAGGGGGCTTATGGCTTGGATGTGTAATTTGACCAGGGCTGTGGGAAAGGGGTCCAGGGTGCATGTGGAAGGCTTCATCCGGCTGATGGTGTCCTCAACCTCTTGCTGCGTGGTGGGAGAAAAGCAGCATGTACAGGTCAGTATATTAAATCATATATTTAGCCCAGTTACTATGGTGATGAAAACACACAAGTGAGCAACAGTCTGGGCAGTTGTCAATTACAAAAGTTACAAACTGAAGTTGTAATAGAAGACAGACAGACAGTCAGTGTTGGGGAACTTAGCCTCTGAGATAACCTACAGCAGCACTGCGAGGCGTTGTGAGCTTATAATATTTATCTGTGGAACCGAGTCAAACTAAAATGTGTTGCCTACAATTGCTTGTCAGGGTGGGGGGTCAAATATGTTCAAATATGATTATTTTGGGGGGTCACAGCCTGAAAGGTTTGGGAACCCTTGCTTTTTAAATGAACATCCTACATTAAGATGCTTATTAACTTTATAATTTTTTAATGAGGCTATACCAAGCCCCCAGAACCCAGTGGTTGCATTGAAGCGCATTGGACATGCTGGCCATTCATAGGTACTGCAGTTGGAGCCACTACATGAACGAGCGAAAACGGTTTCGACCAATGGGCTCGACTCACGAGCTTGTGCACGAGCTTGCGCACGGGGCTGCGCACCTCGGTGAAACGAGTCGCAGAAGCACCAAATAGGCCTCGCCCATCACATTTCACAACCCAGAAGAAGGGGTGATGTCGGCCCATGCGCTGGGTGAGCAACTCAATGCAAGTGGATGGGAGGGGATATCCGGTGCCCTCTCTATTATTTTTAACTCTATGGGCTATACAAGTGTTAATAACACTTCAATAGTGTTAACAGTTTATTATGCATTTATTAGCAGTTAACTATGTACTTATTAACTGTTTGACTATGTTTTTTCATCTATCTGGTCTAAAATGGGAACAATTTTACACTTAATAAATGATTCATTATGACTTACTCAGAGTTTAACTACTATTTTTGCCTCTATTTGGTCTAACATGGGAAGAATGCCTTATTAAGGTTAATACATCCTTTATAAGTTCTGTGCATAACTGCAGTCCCGGGTCTCTGGAAGGTAGCATACCCGTTTCCTGTTCATTTTCCCATAGCTTCATTTGATTGGCTGATTTAATTGGTTCATTTGATTGACTGCAGCCGTGCCAAACATACAAAGCTATTATTACTAACTCAAAGCAAATGTCTCTTTGTTATAGGGTGCGTACGTGAATAATAATTAACAACAATAATAGCAAGTGAAGTACATGCAAGTAAACCATTATTTTTCTGTATGTCCTTTGTTCTAATTATTAAACTTGCAGATTGTTGCTCACTTCCATGTTTCTGTCACTATAGTAAGTGGGTTATAATAGTTTAGTTGTTTTACTTTTGTGTTACTTACTTTATTTCCTTTATGAATGCAACATTCATGTCAAATATTATGGCTATAATATTAAAATGATAAAGGACATTTTGTTTTTAAGTTTCACAATTTAGAGTCAGCTGAATGTCTAACATGTAATGCAAACCTTGTATTGGTGTTTCCCACCCCATTAACCAACACTAGTTGTCCCTTTAGTGACTGAGCTGTTGAAACAGCAGGTTGGTCTGAGGAGTTCTGCCTTCACAGGTTTGTTTAGGCTTTAGCGGTCTGGACACAACCCTTAATCCTCCATGACACACCTACACAGGTCAGTATAAAAGCTATGGACTCAGTAGACTCATTCACCAAGCTCCCAGCATCCTCTCCACAGCATCTCCAGCACCATCAGGGACCAAGAAAGACCCCGAAGGACCCAGAAGATGAAGATCTTTTTCAGCCTCCTGCTACTGCTGGGCCTCTCCCAGGCCCATCCCATCCTGGAGGAAAGAAGTGAATCTGGAATCCAGGCAGACATCAGCACCATGATTCTGACTTCCAACAACGGCTCCAGGCAGTTCCTTGTGGAGGGAGACCTGATCGCTCCCAGAACCAGAAACGCCATGTACTGTTGGTGGTCTAACAACTGCCTGTGGAAGAAAGACTCTGATGGCTCGGTGACGATCCCCTACACGGTGAGCAGCGACTTCAACAGATGGGACAGGAGGAAGATTCAAAGAGCCATGCAGTCCTTCAAGGACAACACCTGTGTCCGCTTTGAGCCACGTCAGGACGAGGGCGACTACATCAGCATTGAGAACAGTGATGGCTGCTGGTCTGATCTAGGCAAAACAGGAGGCAAGCAATTGCTCTCTCTCAAACGTACGGGCTGCATGTACCACGGCATCATCCAGCACGAGATCAACCATGCCCTGGGCTTCCAGCACGAGCAGACCAGGAGCGACCGTGACCAGTACGTCCGCATCAACTGGGACAACATCAACAGCGACATGGCCTACAACTTCTACAAGCAGAACACCAACAACCTGGACACCCCCTATGACTACTCCTCCATCATGCACTACGGTAGAACGGCCTTCTCTATCCAGTACGGCAAAGACAGCATCACCCCCATCCCAAACGCCAACGTGCAGATCGGCCAGAGACAGGGCATGTCTGACATCGACATCCTCAGGATTAACAAGCTGTACGAATGCAAAGACTTCCTTGAGCAAAGGCAAAACGCAATACACGAAAACCTGATCAAGAAAAAAGCTGAAAAAGCTAAATCTAATTCCATCTCCAGATTGTTTGATTTGTCTGATACTGTCTGATACTGTATATACTTACATTGAAAC
Organism: Gymnoscopelus braueri; assembly: GCF_963280865.1. Taxonomy (NCBI): domain Eukaryota; kingdom Metazoa; phylum Chordata; class Actinopteri; order Myctophiformes; family Myctophidae; genus Gymnoscopelus; species Gymnoscopelus braueri. Next base: position 33,910,338 of record NC_137616.1, on the reverse strand, counting down.
AAACCAACTGCAATGTGAGCTGACCTCTCTTCTACCTTGTAGCTTTTGCTCAACAATCAAAAAGTCACTATAATAATAAAGTTTGTTTCATATACTTTACTAAGTGTAATTGGGTCATTTATTCATATCCCTGAGACCAACAAATGTTCAATTATTGATCATACTGTCCAACTCTGAATACTGTTCATTTGATTTAAATGTTTACACTCAATTAAGTTTAATTTAAAAAAGCAATCAGTAATAAAGCAAAACATTGAAATAAAATAATCGTTTCTGTTTCTTTGTTGTCCTGGGCTAAATATACTCCATATGAATTGAAATGTATTGATAGTGTATTTTTTGCACATAGACGGGAGCATTCATGTATGCTTGTGTATGCAGTACATAAGTGCTAGAATAAGCAATTTTTTCCGTTTCATGCTTTTGACAGATATGTACAAACATATAGTTATGTAATAATAATAATAATAATAAATTTTATTTGTATTGCACTTTACATTTGAAACAAACCTCAAAGTGCTACAGTACATAATAAAACAAGATAAAGAACCATTTGCAAGAATCAAAAAGTATAAACAGGTTAAAACAAGTTTAAAAACACGTTTAAAAAGGAGAGGCAGGGTTATTAAAACCGGCTTAAAAAGCTAACCAAATGCTTTGTTAAAATGGTAGGTTTTTAGTGCTCTCTTAAAAGTGTTCACAGGTTGAGGAGCTCTGAGATGGTCTGGGAGTGAGTTCCACAGCCGGGGGGCAGCTGCACAGAAAGCTCGATCTCCCATAGTGCGGAGGTTGGTGTGCCGTTCCTTCAGCTTGTTGGTATTTCCGGAGCGGAGGCTGCGGGTGGCGGTTTGTGGTTCAATCAATTCCTTGAGGTAGGGGGGGGCATTTCCGTAGATACACTGGTGTGTTAACAGGGTGATTTTGAATTCTGTCCGGGAGGAGATGGGAAGCCAGTGCAGGGATTTGAGAATGGGGGTGATGTGCTCGTATTTGCGCACTCTCGTCAGGATCCTAGCAGCGCTGTTCTGTACGTATTGGAGCTTTTGAAGGCTCTTGCTAGGGATCCCGACGAGAAGTGCATTACAGTAGTCCAACCTGGAGGAGACAAAGGCGTGGACCAACTTTTCGGCGTCAGGAAGAGTGAGGGTGGGGCGGAGTTTAGCTATATTTCTAAGGTGGAAGAAGGATGTTTTGCAGAGGTGTTTGATGTGGGTCTCATAGTTGAGGCAGGGGTCCATTTTGACGCCCAGGTTGGTGACAACTGATGAGAGGGGAAGGTCCTGGCCGGTGAAGGTGATGCTTGTTATGGGGGATGATTTAACTTGGTGTGGGGTGCCGATGAGAATGGCCTCGGTTTTGGAGCTGTTGAGTTGTAGAAAGTTTTGTTTCATCCACGCCTTTATCTCCTCCAGGCAGATGGTGATTGTGGATGAAGGTGATGGTGACGGGGATGGCAGTGGGACTGCAGAGCGGGGGGGACAGGGGGGGTCCATTTTTATGTAGAGCTGTGTGTCATCAGCATAGCAATGGAATGATAGTCCATGCCTGCTGATGACACGGCCGAGGGGGAGCATATACAGGGTGAATAGGGTGGGGCCAAGCACGGATCCTTGGGGTACACCACAAGTGACGGGTTGGGTGGGGGAATGAGCACCTCCCATGGAGACACACTCAGTCCTTCCGGTCAGGTAGGACCGGAACCAGTCCAGGGAGGTGTCACAGAGTCCAATGGTGGAGTGGAGACGATTGAGGAGGATGGTGTGATCAACAGTGTCAAAAGCTGCAGTGAGGTCCAGAAGGATGAGGAGGGAGGGGGAGCCATTGTCAGAAGCAGTGAGGATGTCGTTGGTGACCCTGACCAGTGCTGTTTCAGTACTGTGAGCGGAGCGGAAACCAGACTGAAATTTTTCGGAGATGTTGTTGTTGTTGAGGTGGTGTTGCAGTTGGATGGCGACTATTTTTTCCAACACTTTGGAGAGGAATGGTAGGTTAGAGATGGGCCTGTAATTTGCGAGAACGTCCGGGTCTAAGGTGGGTTTTTTGAGGAGGGGAGTGATAATGGCCGTTTTTAGAGCTGATGGAACGTGACCGGACTGTAGGGAGTGGTTTATTGCTTTGGTGATCAGGGGGCTTATGGCTTGGATGTGTAATTTGACCAGGGCTGTGGGAAAGGGGTCCAGGGTGCATGTGGAAGGCTTCATCCGGCTGATGGTGTCCTCAACCTCTTGCTGCGTGGTGGGAGAAAAGCAGCATGTACAGGTCAGTATATTAAATCATATATTTAGCCCAGTTACTATGGTGATGAAAACACACAAGTGAGCAACAGTCTGGGCAGTTGTCAATTACAAAAGTTACAAACTGAAGTTGTAATAGAAGACAGACAGACAGTCAGTCAGTGTTGGGGAACTTAGCCTCTGAGATAACCTACAGCAGCACTGCGAGGCGTTGTGAGCTTATAATATTTATCTGTGGAACCGAGTCAAACTAAAATGTGTTGCCTACAATTGCTTGTCAGGGTGGGGGGTCAAATATGTTCAAATATGATTATTTTGGGGGGTCACAGCCTGAAAGGTTTGGGAACCCTTGCTTTTTAAATGAACATCCTACATTAAGATGCTTATTAACTTTATTATTTTTTAATGAGGCTATACCAAGCCCCCAGAACCCAGTGGTTGCATTGAAGCGCATTGGACATGCTGGCCATTCATAGGTACTGCAGTTGGAGCCACTACATGAACGAGCGAAAACGGTTTCGACCAATGGGCTCGACTCACGAGCTTGTGCACGAGCTTGCGCACGGGGCTGCGCACCTCGGTGAAACGAGTCGCAGAAGCACCAAATAGGCCTCGCCCATCACATTTCACAACCCAGAAGAAGGGGTGATGTCGGCCCATGCGCTGGGTGAGCAACTCAATGCAAGTGGATGGGAGGGGATATCCGGTGCCCTCTCTATTATTTTTAACTCTATGGGCTATACAAGTGTTAATAACACTTCAATAGTGTTAACAGTTTATTATGCATTTATTAGCAGTTAACTATGTACTTATTAACCGTTTGTCTATGTTTTTTCATCTATCTGGTCTAAAATGGGAACAATTTTACACTTAATAAATGATTCATTATGACTTACTCAGAGTTTAACTACTATTTTTGCCTCTATTTGGTCTAACATGGGAAGAATGCCTTATTAAGGTTAATACGTCCTTTATAAGTTCTGTGCATAACTGCAGTCCCGGGTCTCTGGAAGGTAGCATACCCGTTTCCTGTTCATTTTCCCATAGCTTCATTTGATTGGCTGATTTAATTGGTTCATTTGATTGACTGCAGCCGTGCCAAACATACAAAGCTATTATTACTAACTCAAAGCAAATGTCTCTTTGTTATAGGGTGCGTACGTGAATAATAATTAACAACAATAATAGCAAGTGAAGTACATGTAAGTAAACCATTATTTTTCTGTATGTCCTTTGTTCTAATTATTAAACTTGCAGATTGTTGCTCACTTCCATGTTTCTGTCACTATAGTAAGTGGGTTATAATAGTTTAGTTGTTTTACTTTTGTGTTACTTACTTTATTTCCTTTATGAATGCAACATTCATGTCAAATATTATGGCTATAATATTAAAATGATAAAGGACATTTTGTTTTTAAGTTTCACAATTTAGAGTCAGCTGAATGTCTAACATGTAATGCAAACCTTGTATTGGTGTTTCCCACCCCATTAACCAACACTAGTTGTCCCTTTAGTGACTGAGCTGTTGAAACAGCAGGTTGGTCTGAGGAGTTCTGCCTTCACAGGTTTGTTTAGGCTTTAGCGGTCTGGACACAACCCTTAATCCTCCATGACACACCTACACAGGTCAGTATAAAAGCTATGGACTCAGTAGACTCATTCACCAAGCTCCCAGCATCCTCTCCACAGCATCTCCAGCACCATCAGGGACCAAGAAAGACCCCGAAGGACCCAGAAGATGAAGATCTTTTTCAGCCTCCTGCTACTGCTGGGCCTCTCCCAGGCCCATCCCATCCTGGAGGAAAGAAGTGAATCTGGAATCCAGGCAGACATCAGCACCATGATTCTGACTTCCAACAACGGCTCCAGGCAGTTCCTTGTGGAGGGAGACCTGATCGCTCCCAGAACCAGAAACGCCATGTACTGTTGGTGGTCTAACAACTGCCTGTGGAAGAAAGACTCCGATGGCTCGGTGACGATCCCCTACACGGTGAGCAGCGACTTCAACAGATGGGACAGGAGGAAGATTCAAAGAGCCATGCAGTCCTTCAAGGACAACACCTGTGTCCGCTTTGAGCCACGTCAGGACGAGGGCGACTACATCAGCATTGAGAACAGTGATGGCTGCTGGTCTGATCTAGGCAAAACAGGAGGCAAGCAATTGCTCTCTCTCAAACGTACGGGCTGCATGTACCACGGCATCATCCAGCACGAGATCAACCATGCCCTGGGCTTCCAGCACGAGCAGACCAGGAGCGACCGTGACCAGTACGTCCGCATCAACTGGGACAACATCAACAGCGACATGGCCTACAACTTCTACAAGCAGAACACCAACAACCTGGACACCCCCTATGACTACTCCTCCATCATGCACTACGGTAGAACGGCCTTCTCTATCCAGTACGGCAAAGACAGCATCACCCCCATCCCAAACGCCAACGTGCAGATCGGCCAGAGACAGGGCATGTCTGACATCGACATCCTCAGGATTAACAAGCTGTACGAATGCAAAGACTTCCTTGAGCAAAGACAAAACGCAATACACGAAAACCTGATCAAGAAAAAAGCTGAAAAAGCTAAATCTAATTCCATCTCCAGATTGTTTGATTTGTCTGATACTGTCTGATACTGTATATACTTACATTGAAACAAACCAACTGCAATGTGAGCTGACCTCTCTTCTACCTTGTAGCTTTTGCTCAACAATCAAAAAGTCACTATAATAATAAAGTTTGTTTCATATACTTTACTAAGTGTAATTGGGTCATTTATTCATATCCCTGAGACCAACAAATGTTCAATTATTGATCATACTGTCCAACTCTAAATACTGTTCATTTGATTTAAATGTTTACACTCAATTAAGTTTAATTAAAAAAAGCAATCAGTAATAAAGCAAAACATTGAAATAAAATAATCGTTTCTGTTTCTTTGTTGTCCTGGGCTAAATATACTCCATATGAATTGAAATGTATTGATAGTGTATTTTTTGCACATAGACGGGAGCATTCATGTATGCTTGTGTATGCAGTACATAAGTGCTAGAATAAGCATTTTTTTCCGTTTCATGCTTTTGACAGATATGTACAAACATATAGTTATGTACAGGTCAGTATATTAAATCATATATTTAGCCCAGTTACTATGGTGATGAAAACACACAAGTGAGCAACAGTCTGGGCAGTTGTCAATTACAAAAGTTACAAACTGAAGTTGTAATAGAAGACAGACAGACAGTCAGTGTTGGGGAACTTAGCCTCTGAGATAACCTACAGCAGCACTGCGAGGCGTTGTGAGCTTATAATATTTATCTGTGGAACCGAGTCAAACTAAAATGTGTTGCCTACAATTGCTTGTCAGGGTGGGGGGTCAAATATGTTCAAATATGATTATTTTGGGGGGTCACAGCCTGAAAGGTTTGGGAACCCTTGCTTTTTAAATGAACATCCTACATTAAGATGCTTATTAACTTTATTATTTTTTAATGAGGCTATACCAAGCCCCCAGAACCCAGTGGTTGCATTGAAGCGCATTGGACATGCTGGCCATTCATAGGTACTGCAGTTGGAGCCACTACATGAACGAGCGAAAACGGTTTCGACCAATGGGCTCGACTCACGAGCTTGTGCACGAGCTTGCGCACGGGGCTGCGCACCTCGGTGAAACGAGTCGCAGAAGCACCAAATAGGCCTCGCCCATCACATTTCACAACCCAGAAGAAGGGGTGATGTCGGCCCATGCGCTGGGTGAGCAACTCAATGCAAGTGGATGGGAGGGGATATCCGGTGCCCTCTCTATTATTTTTAACTCTATGGGCTATACAAGTGTTAATAACACTTCAATAGTGTTAACAGTTTATTATGCATTTATTAGCAGTTAACTATGTACTTATTAACTGTTTGACTATGTTTTTTCATCTATCTGGTCTAAAATGGGAACAATTTTACACTTAATAAATGATTCATTATGACTTACTCAGAGTTTAACTACTATTTTTGCCTCTATTTGGTCTAACATGGGAAGAATGCCTTATTAAGGTTAATACGTCCTTCATAAGTTCTGTGCATAACTGCAATCCCGGGTCTCTGGAAGGTAGCATACCCGTTTCCTGTTCATTTTCCCATAGCTTCATTTGATTGGCTGATTTAATTGGTTCATTTGATTGACTGCAGCCGTGCCAAACATACAAAGCTATTATTACTAACTCAAAGCAAATGTCTCTTTGTTATAGGGTGCGTACGTGAATAATAATTAACAACAATAATAGCAAGTGAAGTACATGTAAGTAAACCATTATTTTTCTGTATGTCCTTTGTTCTAATTATTAAACTTGCAGATTGTTGCTCACTTCCATGTTTCTGTCACTATAGTAAGTGGGTTATAATAGTTTAGTTGTTTTACTTTTGTGTTACTTACTTTATTTCCTTTATGAATGCAACATTCATGTCAAATATTATGGCTATAATATTAAAATGATAAAGGACATTTTGTTTTTAAGTTTCACAATTTAGAGTCAGCTGAATGTCTAACATGTAATGCAAACCTTGTATTGGTGTTTCCCACCCCATTAACCAACACTAGTTGTCCCTTTAGTGACTGAGCTGTTGAAACAGCAGGTTGGTCTGAGGAGTTCTGCCTTCACAGGTTTGTTTAGGCTTTAGCGGTCTGGACACAACCCTTAATCCTCCATGACACACCTACACAGGTCAGTATAAAAGCTATGGACTCAGTAGACTCATTCACCAAGCTCCCAGCATCCTCTCCACAGCATCTCCAGCACCATCAGGGACCAAGAAAGACCCCGAAGGACCCAGAAGATGAAGATCTTTTTCAGCCTCCTGCTACTGCTGGGCCTCTCCCAGGCCCATCCCATCCTGGAGGAAAGAAGTGAATCTGGAATCCAGGCAGACATCAGCACCATGATTCTGACTTCCAACAACGGCTCCAGGCAGTTCCTTGTGGAGGGAGACCTGATCGCTCCCAGAACCAGAAACGCCATGTACTGTTGGTGGTCTAACAACTGCCTGTGGAAGAAAGACTCCGATGGCTCGGTGACGATCCCCTACACGGTGAGCAGCGACTTCAACAGATGGGACAGGAGGAAGATTCAAAGAGCCATGCAGTCCTTCAAGGACAACACCTGTGTCCGCTTTGAGCCACGTCAGGACGAGGGCGACTACATCAGCATTGAGAACAGCGATGGCTGCTGGTCTGATCTAGGCAAAACAGGAGGCAAGCAATTGCTCTCTCTCAAACGTACGGGCTGCATGTACCACGGCATCATCCAGCACGAGATCAACCATGCCCTGGGCTTCCAGCACGAGCAGACCAGGAGCGACCGTGACCAGTACGTCCGCATCAACTGGGACAACATCAACAGCGACATGGCCTACAACTTCTACAAGCAGAACACCAACAACCTGGACACCCCCTATGACTACTCCTCCATCATGCACTACGGTAGAACGGCCTTCTCTATCCAGTACGGCAAAGACAGCATCACCCCCATCCCAAACGCCAACGTGCAGATCGGCCAGAGACAGGGCATGTCTGACATCGACATCCTCAGGATTAACAAGCTGTACGAATGCAAAGACTTCCTTGAGCAAAGGCAAAACGCAATACACGAAAACCTGATCAAGAAAAAAGCTGAAAAAGCTAAATCTAATTCCATCTCCAGATTGTTTGATTTGTCTGATACTGTCTGATACTGTATATACTTACATTGAAACAAACCAACTGCAATGTGAGCTGACCTCTCTTCTACCTTGTAGCTTTTGCTCAACAATCAAAAAGTCACTATAATAATAAAGTTTGTTTCATATACTTTACTAAGTGTAATTGGGTCATTTATTCATATCCCTGAGACCAACAAATGTTCAATTATTGATCATACTGTCCAACTCTGAATACTGTTCATTTGATTTAAATGTTTACACTCAATTAAGTTTAATTTAAAAAAACAATCAGTAATAAAGCAAAACATTGAAATAAAATAATCGTTTCTGTTTCTTTGTTGTCCTGGGCTAAATATACTCCATATGAATTGAAATGTATTGATAGTGTATTTTTTGCACATAGACGGGAGCATTCATGTATGCTTGTGTATGCAGTACATAAGTGCTAGAATAAGCAATTTTTTCCGTTTCATGCTTTTGACAGATATGTACAAACATATAGTTATGTAATAATAATAATAATAATAATAAATTTTATTTGTATTGCACTTTACATTTGAAACAAACCTCAAAGTGCTACAGTACATAATAAAACAAGATAAAGAACCATTTGCAAGAATCAAAAAGTATAAACAGGTTAAAACAAGTTTAAAAACACGTTTAAAAAGGAGAGGCAGGGTTATTAAAACCGGCTTAAAAAGCTAACCAAATGCTTTGTTAAAATGGTAGGTTTTTAGTGCTCTCTTAAAAGTGTTCACAGGTTGAGGAGCTCTGAGATGGTCTGGGAGTGAGTTCCACAGCCGGGGGGCAGCTGCACAGAAAGCTCGATCTCCCATAGTGCGGAGGTTGGTGTGCCGTTCCTTCAGCTTGTTGGTATTTCCGGAGCGGAGGCTGCGGGTGGCGGTTTGTGGTTCAATCAATTCCTTGAGGTAGGGGGGGGCATTTCCGTAGATACACTGGTGTGTTAACAGGGTGATTTTGAATTCTGTCCGGGAGGAGATGGGAAGCCAGTGCAGGGATTTGAGAATGGGGGTGATGTGCTCGTATTTGCGCACTCTCGTCAGGATCCTAGCAGCGCTGTTCTGTACGTATTGGAGCTTTTGAAGGCTCTTGCTAGGGATCCCGACGAGAAGTGCATTACAGTAGTCCAACCTGGAGGAGACAAAGGCGTGGACCAACTTTTCGGCGTCAGGAAGAGTGAGGGTGGGGCGGAGTTTAGCTATATTTCTAAGGTGGAAGAAGGATGTTTTGCAGAGGTGTTTGATGTGGGTCTCATAGTTGAGGCAGGGGTCCATTTTGACGCCCAGGTTGGTGACAACTGATGAGAGGGGAAGGTCCTGGCCGGTGAAGGTGATGCTTGTTATGGGGGATGATTTAACTTGGTGTGGGGTGCCGATGAGAATGGCCTCGGTTTTGGAGCTGTTGAGTTGTAGAATGTTTTGTTTCATCCACGCCTTTATCTCCTCCAGGCAGATGGTGATTGTGGATGAAGGTGATGGTGACGGGGATGGCAGTGGGACTGCAGAGCGGGGGGGACAGGGGGGGTCCATTTTTATGTAGAGCTGTGTGTCATCAGCATAGCAATGGAATGATAGTCCATGCCTGCTGATGACACGGCCGAGGGGGAGCATATACAGGGTGAATAGGGTGGGGCCAAGCACGGATCCTTGGGGTACACCACAAGTGACGGGTTGGGTGGGGGAATGAGCACCTCCCATGGAGACAGACTCAGTCCTTCCGGTCAGGTAGGACCGGAACCAGTCCAGGGAGGTGTCACAGAGTCCGATGGTGGAGTGGAGACGATTGAGGAGGATGGTGTGATCAACAGTGTCAAAAGCTGCAGTGAGGTCCAGAAGGATGAGGAGGGAGGGGGAGCCATTGTCAGAAGCAGTGAGGATGTCGTTGGTGACCCTGACCAGTGCTGTTTCAGTACTGTGAGCGGAGCGGAAACCAGACTGAAATTTTTCGGAGATGTTGTTGTTGTTGAGGTGGTGTTGCAGTTGGATGGCGACTATTTTTTCCAACACTTTGGAGAGGAATGGTAGGTTAGAGATGGGCCTGTAATTTGCGAGAACGTCCGGGTCTAAGGTGGGTTTTTTGAGGAGGGGAGTGATAATGGCCGTTTTTAGAGCTGATGGAACGTGACCGGACTGTAGGGAGTGGTTTATTGCTTTGGTGATCAGGGGGCTTATGGCTTGGATGTGTAATTTGACCAGGGCTGTGGGAAAGGGGTCCAGGGTGCATGTGGAAGGCTTCATCCGGCTGATGGTGTCCTCAACCTCTTGCTGCGTGGTGGGAGAAAAGCAGCATGTACAGGTCAGTATATTAAATCATATATTTAGCCCAGTTACTATGGTGATGAAAACACACAAGTGAGCAACAGTCTGGGCAGTTGTCAATTACAAAAGTTACAAACTGAAGTTGTAATAGAAGACATACAGACAGTCAGTGTTGGGGAACTTAGCCTCTGAGATAACCTACAGCAGCACTGCGAGGCGTTGTGAGCTTATAATATCTATCTGTGGAACCGAGTCAAACTAAAATGTGTTGCCTACAATTGCTTGTCAGGGTGGGGGGTCAAATATGTTCAAATATGATTATTTTGGGGGGTCACAGCCTGAAAGGTTTGGGAACCCTTGCTTTTTAAATGAACATCCTACATTAAGATGCTTATTAACTTTATTATTTTTTAATGAGGCTATACCAAGCCCCCAGAACCCAGTGGTTGCATTGAAGCGCATTGGACATGCTGGCCATTCATAGGTACTGCAGTTGGAGCCACTACATGAACGAGCGAAAACGGTTTCGACCAATGGGCTCGACTCACGAGCTTGTGCACGAGCTTGCACACGGGGCTGCGCACCTCGGTGAAACGAGTCGCAGAAGCACCAAATAGGCCTCGCCCATCACATTTCACAACCCAGAAGAAGGGGTGATGTCGGCCCATGCGCTGGGTGAGCAACTCAATGCAAGTGGATGGGAGGGGATATCCGGTGCCCTCTCTATTATTTTTAACTCTATGGGCTATACAAGTGTTAATAACACTTCAATAGTGTTAACAGTTTATTATGCATTTATTAGCAGTTAACTATGTACTTATTAACTGTTTGACTATGTTTTTTCATCTATCTGGTCTAAAATGGGAACAATTTTACACTTAATAAATGATTCATTATGACTTATTCAGAGTTTAACTACTATTTTTGCCTCTATTTGGTCTAACATGGGAAGAATGCCTTATTAAGGTTAATACGTCCTTCATAAGTTCTGTGCATAACTGCAGTCCCGGGTCTCTGGAAGGTAGCATACCCGTTTCCTGTTCATTTTCCCATAGGTTCATTTGATTGGCTGATTTAATTGGTTCATTTGATTGACTGCAGCCGTGCCAAACATACAAAGCTATTATTACTAACTCAAAGCAAATGTCTCTTTGTTATAGGGTGCGTACGTGAATAATAATTAACTACAACAATAATAGCAAGTGAAGTACATGTAAGTAAACCATTATTTTTCTGTATGTCCTTTGTTCTAATTATTAAACTTGCAGATTGTTGCTCACTTCCATGTTTCTGTCACTATAGTAAGTGGGTTATAATAGTTTAGTTGTTTTACTTTTGTGTTACTTACTTTATTTCCTTTATGAATGCAACATTCATGTCAAATATTATGGCTATAATATTAAAATGATAAAGGACATTTTGTTTTTAAGTTTCACAATTTAGAGTCAGCTGAATGTCTAACATGTAATGCAAACCTTGTATTGGTGTTTCCCACCCCATTAACCAACACTAGTTGTCCCTTTAGTGACTGAGCTGTTGAAACAGCAGGTTGGTCTGAGGAGTTCTGCCTTCACAGGTTTGTTTAGGCTTTAGCGGTCTGGACACAACCCTTAATCCTCCATGACACACCTACACAGGTCAGTATAAAAGCTATGGACTCAGTAGACTCATTCACCAAGCTCCCAGCATCCTCTCCACAGCATCTCCAGCACCATCAGGGACCAAGAAAGACCCCGAAGGACCCAGAAGATGAAGATCTTTTTCAGCCTCCTGCTACTGCTGGGCCTCTCCCAGGCCCATCCCATCCTGGAGGAAAGAAGTGAATCTGGAGTCCAGGCAGACATCAGCACCATGATTCTGACTTCCAACAACGGCTCCAGGCAGTTCCTTGTGGAGGGAGACCTGATCGCTCCCAGAACCAGAAACGCCATGTACTGTTGGTGGTCTAACAACTGCCTGTGGAAGAAAGACTCCGATGGCTCGGTGACGATCCCCTACACGGTGAGCAGCGACTTCAACAGATGGGACAGGAGGAAGATTCAAAGAGCCATGCAGTCCTTCAAGGACAACACCTGTGTCCGCTTTGAGCCACGTCAGGACGAGGGCGACTACATCAGCATTGAGAACAGTGATGGCTGCTGGTCTGATCTAGGCAAAACAGGAGGCAAGCAATTGCTCTCTCTCAAACGTACGGGCTGCATGTACCACGGCATCATCCAGCACGAGATCAACCATGCCCTGGGCTTCCAGCACGAGCAGACCAGGAGCGACCGTGACCAGTACGTCCGCATCAACTGGGACAACATCAACAGCGACATGGCCTACAACTTCTACAAGCAGAACACCAACAACCTGGACACCCCCTATGACTACTCCTCCATCATGCACTACGGTAGAACGGCCTTCTCTATCCAGTACGGCAAAGACAGCATCACCCCCATCCCAAACGCCAACGTGCAGATCGGCCAGAGACAGGGCATGTCTGACATCGACATCCTCAGGATTAACAAGCTGTACGAATGCAAAGACTTCCTTGAGCAAAGGCAAAACGCAATACACGAAAACCTGATCAAGAAAAAAGCTGAAAAAGCTAAATCTAATTCCATCTCCAGATTGTTTGATTTGTCTGATACTGTCTGATACTGTATATACTTACATTGAAACAAACCAACTGCAATGTGAGCTGACCTCTCTTCTACCTTGTAGCTTTTGCTCAACAATCAAAAAGTCACTATAATAATAAAGTTTGTTTCATATACTTTACTAAGTGTAATTGGGTCATTTATTCATATCCCTGAGACCAACAAATGTTCAATTATTGATCATACTGTCCAACTCTGAATACTGTTCATTTGATTTAAATGTTTACACTCAATTAAGTTTAATTTAAAAAAGCAATCAGTAATAAAGCAAAACATTGAAATAAAATAATCTTTGTTCTTTGTTGTCCTGGGCTAAATATACTCCATATGAATTGAAATGTATTGATAGTGTATTTTTTGCACATAGACGGGAGCATTCATGTATGCTTGTGTATGCAGTACATAAGTGCTAGAATAAGCTATTTTTTCCGTTTCATGCTTTTGACAGATATGTACAAACATATAGTTATGTACAGGTCAGGTATGTGCATTTTTGATAATAAAAAAAACCCTCAATCAATACAATACCCTACCTCCCCCGGTGGAAACAGAGGGCTCCCCCTAAAGCCACGGTGTAATTTGAACACTGATGGGTCCTCTTGACACAATACATGCCCTGAGCTTCTCATGCATGTACATATTATAATGGGTTTTGCATATTACAAAACCTATTGTCTCTACAGGGTACTCTCTACTCTCAACAACACACACATGGACACCAAATAAATAATCTGCATAAAGCTCTGAATGTATTCATCCCCATCTCTCAAGCATGATTTATAGTTGGTATATATACAGTATATTCCCGAAAATAACAGATCCTCACTGTTTCCCAAACAGTGGGTCATGGGCCCATTTTTATGGGTCACAAGTAAACATAATGTTTTCCCCTTTTCTTTTACTACAAAAAAATAATTATTATTATTTCAAAACATTTTCAAAAAGTAAACAAAACATGTTTTTCTTTTTTTCAGAGAAACACAACACATTGTGAGCTTGTAGATCTGCTATTTCCACTAGTTTGGTTCCCAGGGAGACATAGAATTTCCCTTTTGGGTCTCGGGCAAAAAAGTTTGGGAACCACTGCACTAGCTCGCAATCCGTCAAATCCACAACACGTTGTAAACTTGTAGACGGGCTGTTTTCGGCGCACGACACCAGCGTACGACGTTGCATATAATATGGGCTGTACGCATGACAGAGTGGAATGGAGCAGGACTGATGATGGGGTAGAATGTAAATAGGAATGGCTCCACAGGGAGCTGCACGACTGATCTATGGGCTTGCATGCTTTAGCAACCTGAAATAGCCAAGATAAGAGGTAGCTTTGCCGACGGTATTTATAACGAAACGCATTAGTGGCCAAGGTGTGCGTGTATGTGTGTGTGTGCGCTCGCGTGTGCGTGACACTACTATACTTGTGAGGGTTCAAATGTCCCCGCAATTGAGAAATAGACCATTTCTCTTGTGAAGAGTGAGGACCAGGAAAATGGTCCTCACTCTTCACAAGAGAAATGGAATGGTTGTTTTATATGGTTACAAAAGATTTGGGGAGTTTAGGTTTACAAGTAGGACAAGATTCAGGTTGGGGTTAGGATTAGACATTTAGAGGTTATGATTGGATTTATGCTGAATTATGCTTAGTTGTGTGTAAGTGTGTTGCCTAACGAAAATAGCCTACAAGCTCAAAACCTGTCACAGCCTGAACTTGTAGATCTGCTATTTTTGGATTTAGAGTCAGGGTAAAAAAAAAAATGTCGATGTCCTCACTAGAATAGTGCAGTGTTTGTGCGTGCGTGCGTGCGTGCGTGCGAGCGAGAGAGAGAGAGAGACCAGGGTAAGCAATTAAGCGAGAGAGCAAGAGAATTAAGGCTGCCCTAAGGCAGTGAAATGTGTCTGTAGAGACGGATGTCTTAATGACTCTCAGTTCTTCGCTCATCTAAAGGAGATGATGAATGGAGGGAGAGGAGAGGCTCAGAGATGCCCCAGTGGGACCGTCGGCACCTGTGATTCTGTTTGCACTCTTGATCCCTATTGAGGGGGCAAGAGATGTCAATTGCAAAAGCTGTGAGCTGGGAAACCAGTTTGACCGAGCAAACACTGACTGGTTTGTATATAGGGCAGAGGTTCTCATACGTTTTCATGCCCCCCAAATTGATACTGTATGTAATACTGTGTGCCAGGGACCCCCATAAGAGAAAATGTGTTAACACGTTGTCAAGATTTGTCAAGATAAAAAAAATAAAAAATAAAATAAAAAAATAGGACTAAGTGTTTAAACTGTTCCTGGGGACCCCTGGGAAACCCCCTTTAGGACTCATGGGGGTCCCCAGACCCCACTTTAAGGGTTAGTAAGGGGGAGTAATTCTGCATGAAGGGTGCCCACGGTATTTATAACGAAACATATTAGTGGCCAATAAGGGGGGGGTGTGTGTGGGTTAGTAATGAACTTATATTCAAAAAGTATTATATTCATTTGTGTATATAGTTAAGGCCATAGTTGTCCCAGCATATCAGATATGGTCAGAAAGTCTGATTAACCAACAAGCTGAAGAAGCTGGACTCTCAGCTCTGTAGTGGGAGTCAAACTGGACAGTGTGGAGGAGGATGGTTGAGGAGGGAAGGATGAGAAGGAAGATGGAAGATGTCCTGTTGAACCGCTCCCACCCCCTCTATCAGCAGTGGAGGATGTACTCTGACTGATTTGTTACGTAAGTACTAGGAGCAATACGTTGCTGTCGGGCAGAAACCTCTTATCTCCATATTTTAACTTTTTGTGTAAATTAACGCCCTACTTGATCATTATTAAAGCGTCACACAAAAGTATCATAAGTAGTAGATCTGCCAGCTCGAAACGCGGCGCGAAGCGACGCGTTTTGAGCTTGTAGATCTGCTAGATTACTTTACCTCTATGATGAGTGGGGGATGAGGAGCACATTCAGCCACAGACTGAATTGTTCCTAATCCATGGCACAACACAGAGCCACTTAGTCAGTCCTTTGTGCCAGTACAGGGCTTCTTCTTAGCAATTACTCTTTTATTATATTGATTACTGTTTTGATTAATCAAATGATCGGGCATGAAGGGGCTTGATTATGTAGCTAGAAGACTACTGTAGGTGTGCAACTGTTAATCACACTAGTCAATTTAATCGATTATTCTAAAAAAGAATCCTTATTTTGGGATTATAGTAAAAAAAAAGTAGCAAAAATAGTGAAAATAGCAGATCTACAAGCTCACAATGCCTTCCATCACGACGTGTTGTGAGCGATGTATATATCTTATATGTATATTGGCTATCTTAAATTGTTTTAACATTGATTAATGACTCCTGCTTCACTCTGCCACACTTGCACATGTACTGCTGGGATGTAGGCTACACTAAAGCAAAACCTTTTCATGTCAAGGACCCCCAAATTGATATGTATTTGACCCACATCTGAAAAGGTTTTGTGCCAGGGACCCCATTTTTTTGGTGCAATTTTTCAAATATTTTCAAAGATAGCAGATATACAAGCTCGCAGTGCGGCACGAAGCGACGGGCTGTGAGCTTGTAGATCTTCTATTTCTGAATAGCCAACATATAAATGGATAAAGTGGCTAAGATGATTGTGATGCTCTTGCTAGGGACCCCACTTTGAGAACCAATGCACTTGAGAACTGCCGTAAATGTTTCGCTGTCGATAGATGGTACACTGGACTGGTCATTTTACAGTATATTATATAGATGATATTGTTTGACTGTACATACTGTATAATTATCATCTACAAGCGGAAAACACAGTGAAATACTAAAATGATAGACTTGCCCTCTTTATGTAAACCCAGCCGTGGTTGTGCTCTGAACAGTGTTCTGGCAACATTCCGTTTTATAGAGAAGCCCATTTTGATCACGGCAGCCCCAGCACAAGATGTTGACTGTAATTTTAGGCACACAATCAAAATGGACAGGTTGGTTAGAGAGGATCAGCGCAGCCAAGTGCTTTACTGTTTGATTTCACAACGTCTATTCTCTCAAAACTGATGTTGACGTTATCATGTTTTTCTCTCCATTTGAAAAAGATGATGGTCTGTTCAAAAGCTACACGGTGCTGTCTCTCAAGAGGCTTTCACATTCAGCACTTGAACTGCGCTCAAAAATCGTAATCCACAAAATGTCATGAAGAGGAAGTCTGATTCTTAGTTTTTAATTACAGTAAGAGATGATTCACTTCTTTCAGTAAATTATGGGCCGCAGTACAAAAGAAATTCAAGGCAGGATTACATAACCGAGGATTTGGCACTGTGCACTTGGCTTTAAATGTGTTAAAAAAATCTTATTTAAAGAACGTACAAAAGGAACATACTTAAGGGCCAAAACTAGAGCTGCCAGATTTGTTTGACAGTTTCCAGTCCAATAATTGTTAAAAAACCAGCCCAATGGTGTAAAAATGTGCCCAGATATTATGATGCAAATCAATTAAAACTGTAAAGATTTCAGCATGGGATTACGCCAATTAGCATATAGCACTTGATCAAGTCTCTTCACTCTGTCCAAGGTAATCATGCTACAAAGAGAACACCCTCATCATCACAGGCCCTCACAACTACAGTAACTACTTAAACTCTTTTGACCGAGGCCCCCCCAGGGGTCTGTCTATACATGCCCCCATCCTTTCCCCTCTCTATACCAAATCTCTTTGTTGAAGATAGACAATCTACAAGCTCACAGCGCATTGCGAAAGTTTTTAATGTGAATGCTAGCGTTCATGTGGTCATTATAGGTGAACATTTTAAAAATATATAAGATTTCAAATTTGAAAAGGGCTTTTTTTTGGCTCGTTACCATTGTTCTCAAAACTGCTCCATAAACAATCCAGACAAGCAACAGCACAACAAACAACGATAAACCTGTATATAAAAACCAAAATAAATTCAACTGCATATCTTGATGTATTTTGTTTGTATCATTGTCTGTTGTTAGTTAAAGGAGGAGGAAAACAGATTCTGTGCAGGCAGCATGATAGGTCACTGTGTTAAGACACTGTCTACATGATCCAAAGGTCGTGGGTTCAAATCCTCCTGGCTCTTTACTGTGAAGCATGTTTTGAATACTAACATCCAGAAGCCACACTTAAAAGCAGTAAAAGAATCATGTGTAAATGTGTGGAGGTGCCGTAGAGCAGCAGATGATTGGTGGACACCTGTGTGTGCTCTTTGGCAAATAGGGCCACACGGCGACCAGGGCCACAGGTTGAATTCACGTCTCTGCAAGCAAGGCCACAGGTTCAAGTCCAGCCTAGGGAGGCACAGAAGCCAATACTCATCTATGTACAGTGGGTGTGGTGGAGCAGTGTCGCTCCCTGCTGTTTCCAGACAAAAAAAACACCCACTTGAACAAAGCTCCAAAGCTCTAAATATGTTTTTAAATGGCCATTGGCCTTCCCTATTCTCTAAATACAAAAAACACTAACGGCCACATTATAGTGTTTTCTTTTTTGTGATTTATGTTAAACAACCAATCAAACGGTAATGGTTCTATGATTAAACGTATTCCATCTCATCCATATGAGCTTACACGGACAAGTAACTTTAGTGCCCGGACAAGTGAATGGGAAATTTACCTGTGTCTCAGGTGCCTAAAAAAGTTAATGTCAAGCCCTGCGCTTTATCCTCTGATGATTTTCAGAGCTTCCGTGCTCCAGACTGCATGACGGAAGCATTTGAAAAGGCAACGCGATACTACTAATGGTGGCACTAGAGATAAGCCATAGATTACCAAAATCATTAGGGACAACTGTCTAGGGAGCATTAACGTGCAAAGGAATGTCCATGGCAATTCAGCCAGTAGTTGTTATTTCAGACAAACATGTTGAAAGCAGAGACTGACTGACATAGCCGTCCTTAGAGCCCCACCACTAGCGGGGCTAAACAGAAGACGTCACTCACAAGCTGGTCAGGCTTTGAGTTGCTTCACTCTCCTTTGAAAGACTTGAGAAAAACAGAAAGAACCTCAGAGACTTCAGGGAGACTTTAGGCTGCTGCTGCTGAGCAAACAGTCCTCTTTGAAAAGAAGGTGACAAACATACCTGTAAAACACAAATATTTCTGCATTTATTTTGTAGTGCATATATTTTCTCTACATTTCATAAAAAATATACATATGTTTGTGCTTGCTAATATTTCATTTTTTTTTACAAATACATGCTGCATTAAGCAAACATTATTCAGTTATAAATGATTAAAAAATGATAAAAACATGATACAAATAAACAAAACTATAAATGTGGCAAACATTTTAAGACAAACAAAAAACAAAACAAAAATAACTGATATCATGACAAGGGCGACACAGTGTATTGGTTAAAAAAATAATTAACAATGCATTGAGTATAAGTTCAAAAGGCACCGTACAGTAGTAAAAAAGTTGTAGCATAGCTGCAATCACATTAAATTAATTCAGCAAATAAATTGGCATGCTAATATCATATGCACCAGTTGAATGGTTAACTAGTTAAAAACATACTTTTGGAGTGGAGTGGCTTACTGTAACTAATGTCAGTATAAAATGCCTATTGCTACTATTTTGGCTTTCACATGGAGTAACGTTTAATGTCAAACCCAATTCGTTAATAAATACATTCATTTAAAGTGTAATAAATAGTACTATAATAAAAAGCAACTTTTCCTTCATAGTTTCAAAACATGCGTTTTCTCCCTTCAAAGTATCGCTGGAAGTTAGGCTTGATTTATACGTTATTTGTGCGCGGGTGTCGCACACCAAAACAACGCGTAACATAGTATAAGTGTAAACCAGGCTTTAGTGCTTGTTGGACACCTGCAGGCCGAGCCCTTTGCGCTGTAGCACCTTCAACGCTTGCCTGGTTGAGGTAGTGGAGAAGCATTGTGCCGAGAGCAAGGCCTGCTGGGAAATACGGGTTGTCGTTTTGCCTTGGACGAAGCACCGGTAGTTCAGTCTAGCTGAGAGCACCCGTTGGCCTTACACTTCAAATGGCTTTACTTGAGGCTGAGGTGGTCCGAGGGAGTCATGGCCCCGTTCACAGTGGAGATGTCTGCGTCTGAGCCGGACGGACACTTCTGCGGAGCTGAGAGTGTGAGAGAGAACTCTCTTTTATTTGGAAAATTCCAACAATTCTGCAGAAAGGCATATTGAGCCCGACATGAACGCAAGAAACTTTAAACAAAATAGAACGAAAAACCAGAGAATAACAGAAGGCAAAATAACAAAACAGAAAGAAAGAAAGAAAGATCAGAGTACAAAATGTTTTACTTGCAACAAACCCTGAAATAGTATCAATTGTAATAGTCTCAATTGTCGTAATGATTCGACCTGAAGACTAGACGTAGAATAGCTACTGTTGATTTTGGTAAAAATAAATAATTTTAGTGGAATAGATGGAGCTAGTGACGTTAGAAGTACTACCCACACACTGTTTGATTGCACATGATTGTCACTCACACACCCACAAACCTCACACAATTGCTCACAGGTTCTCATTGGAAACAAGACCACAAGGACTTTCATGAACGACCTGTTAAAAGGAATTATCCTTATCCTTATCCTACCCGATAGAAAGAACTTGGTTGCTTGGAGCAAGTTAACTACTTAAGCCCCATTGTCAAAAACAGTAACAAATAATTGTTGATGTACAAGCTCACAACATTTTACCAAAAAAATGACATGTCCAAAATAGGGATGCCAAGTTGAAAGATGCTGCTGCCACCCCCTGCAGCACCTACCAAGTGTAATGTCTACATGAACAATATTTAATATGTGCATTTGTGCAATATCTAATAATACCACAAATACACCATTGCAATATTATTGCTATTTGTCCAAGTGGTCTACTCTATACAATATCAGATGATAGACGACTACAGTTTCTCTGTAGTTTCTTCATATTCCTTTAATGTTATATCATTTTTCTATTTGACTTCTTCGTCCCATTGGCCTTTTTCTTCCCAAACTTCACCTTCTTTTATTCCCTTTCATGATCAGATTATATTTTTTGTATTCGTATTTTGTATATTTTGTATTTAGTTTCCTGTATCTTGCCGCTGGGACTGTTGTTTCTTTTTATCCTGTTCTATGTAAAGCTCTTTTGTAACCATGCTTTGAAAAATGCTATTTCATTCACTATTATATTTTATACTTTTGTTTCGTTTTATCTGGCTGAATATCATTTATTTTCTGTGAGCCTGAGAGCAATGCACCTGGGCAAATTCCTTTTATGTGAAAATACTTGGCAATAAACACTGATTCTGGCACAGCACAGAATATCATGGCTATTTGCGCTCACAGCGTGTCCCAATGCGACACAGTGTGAGCTTGTAGATCAGCTATGTGTGCAGGTTTTTTGCCTAGAACGATAAGCCCAAAATAGAGACGTCAGGTTGGAAATGGTTACTAAACATGCCTCTGCACAGCTGCAGCGCGATACTCACACAGTGCGTCTGATCCGTGCGAGCGGCTGAGGAAAGCGCCGGGCCCTTTGATGGAAGAGCTGAGGGCAGCCAGTCGCAGGCTCCTGGACGTGGCGTCCAACTTCTCATCCTGGGGAGCAGGAGAACAAAGACACAACTTGTACAACCCATCCAGACTGAATATCGTTGCTGTCGGGCAGAAACCTCTTATCTCCGTAATTCTAACTTTTTTGTGTTTGTTTTTGTAAATTGATGCCCTACTTGGATCATACTACCGCGTCACACGAAAACGTCAAAAGTAGCAGATCCGGCAAGCTCGAAACGCGGCGCGAAGCGGCGCGTTTCGAGCTTGGAGATCTGCTACTTTTGATATTTTTGAATTTGAATCCTGAAAATTTACAGTTTTGGACATATGAAGTTTCCACCCGACAGAGGCGATATGTTACGTCTTGAAACGGGTGTCTTCAGTTCAGAGGCAGCGCAGGAAATCCCCTGCTCAAATCTCTGATAAGAGTCGTTTTTAGACAACTCCGAGACGAGTGCAAATCGCTAACGTGTTCAGGACCGTCTTTTCTGGCAGGGTATAACACAGCCATTAGTGTCAAGAGGAAAAACAAAAAAAACCAAACGAGCGTTGCTGAAAGTGATCAAGCCTCATAAAGACATTCCGTCCATCCGTTTTCCTTAAACAAACCCCGCGTGGGCGACAGCCATTACCGCTAATGCTATCACCGCTTATCGCTCAACGCGGGAGCCATTTGGTAAAACCAACGGGGGCAATCTAGGCAGATTATGACCATCTGAAAAAAGTGCACGCGCTGCTGTTAGGAGGAGGGGGTGATTTTAGACAGCTGACGGCAATCTGCCGTCAACAGCGACGTCTCAACGGGCCCCTTGGCCAAAGGCTTGAGAAAGGGGGACGAGATGAATGTGGCGATTAAAACAACACGATGGAGGCTCAGGGTCTCTGTGTTTGTGCCAGGGTGTCAGCCATGTTTCACCCACACTCTCCCCGGGTTCCCCTCACGCATTACGTACCGCATTACCGGCTCCATACATTAAAGTTATTCATATATTCATACAAGTTGCAAATGGCTGCGCTGTCGCGCCAGACATGTTGGCACAGCGGTGTGGGCGAGCCAGACTCCAAACAAGCGACTCTCAAGAGTGAGGCTATCTATAACCAAGCTGCTGTTTGAACAAAGCGCTGCAATTAGGAGACTGAAATAGAAAAGGTGTGGGGACTGTTTGTTCAGGGGGACTGGCTCTCCTTATGCAGTGTGAAGCTACACTTTCTGAGGGGGGAGTATTTTTGCAACTGTGTGTGTGTGTGTGTGTGTGTGTGTGTGTGTGTGTGTGTGTGTGTGTGTGTGTGTGTGTTTGTATTTTATGTACTGTAATTAACCCATTAAGACCTGAGGCCGATTCTGAAAATGTCTTGTAAATCCTAACTTATGTTGCTACTGTATATCAGTGGTGCTCCAACTTTTTCATGTCAAGGACCCCCAAAAATATATGTAATTGGCCACGGACCCCCCCATCTCAAAATATTTTGTTCTAGGGACCCACAGAAGCAAAAAGAAAAATCGCTTTAAAAACATATATATTTTATATATATATAGGTTTGCACAAAAAGCACAGCACGAAGTGACGTGCTACGAGCTCGTATACTGTATCTGCTATTTTTGAAAGGTCGTGACACACACTCTTATAGCTGCAATCTAAAATGACACAGATGCTTTCTCAGGATTTAATGGGTCAAAGTGTGTGTGACATACTCTGTACTCTTGCATCTTGCGCTTGGACTCGTCCAGCTGATGCTGCAGGTCGCAGACGATCTCTTTGTATTTGGCGTAGCGCTGCTGCACCAGCTCCTTCTGTCGCTGGGACTCCTGGTGACACACAGAGGAGAGAGAGACCACAACACAGACTTGACCTAGGGTTTGAAATACAGAATCGTCCCTTATCCGGAAACTAAAAGACGTGTCCCTTATTGAACTGATAACGGACACATTTTGTTCCTTATTTTTGGGAATCAATCAATGACACACATCTTCAATGCAGTGTTGATTTCGTCAACTACAACTGTGACGAAAATGTTTCGTCTAATACCCTTTTTCACTGACAAAAACGAAATAAAAACGAAGCTATGGTGACTAAAACTAAGACTAAATATATTGACAATTTCGTCAACAAATAAAAATGAGACTAAAATGGTACTAAAAGACAAGTCATTTTATGTTTGGTTGCGCTCGGGTGTTGCGCTCTGAAAATAGCAGATCTACAAGCTAACAACGCGTCGCATCGCGTGAACTTGTAGATCGGCTATTTCCAACATGCAACCAAGTGTAAAATCAGCCATTACGACGCCATCAAGGCACCGCCAAAATACTTTTTAGTCGACTAAATCAACTGTAGATTTAGTCGACTATAATCTTATGATATTTAGTCGACTAAAACTAGACAAAAACTCAAACATTTCAGATGAGTAAAACATGACTAAAACCAAATGGAATTTTATTCAAAAGACTATGACTAAAACTAGATCAAAATTTGCTGTCAGAATCAACACTGCTTCAATGCAATGACACACAAGTTCAATCGGCTATACATACAGTATACTGTAATACAGGTATGGAGTTGTCTCTGTACTTGGACTGCTTTTTACGTCTACACCAAATCTCTCGAAGCGTGACGTGTTGTGAGCTTGTAGATCAGCTATTTTTGGCCAATGCTCCCCCCAGAATATGGATGCTGGGGTTCAGGTGGTTAACATAAAATCGCACAGTTGGCAACCTTAACCTGATCCCATACAAAAAGGCACATTCACTCTGCTCAATACTTGGAGGTTTTTAAATCTTTATCAAAGACACATTTTTCCTCCCTGGCCTTTAATGCTGCTTGGCCATGTATACCCTTGAGGTGTGCACTTTGATGCTGTACACTCTGATATGCCGTTTTTGTTTTATTCTAGTTGTGATCCGTTTAACTTGTTTGTTTATGCTTTATTTAATTTATTTTTCTTCTGCTCTGTTTGCCTGTTTTTAACTTGTTCTTGTTCAGCACTTTGGTTCGACCTTGGTCGCTGACTGTAAATGTGATATAAATAAAGTTTGAGTTGAGATTGAGAATAGGCCACAGGTGGAAAGAAACTACCCTTTTCTGTATGTGTGGAATGGTTGCGTGTAGAAAGTGTTTTAAAATGTAAGAGCGTTTGTTAAGCAATAGACCGCCGAAGTCTGACGTCATTTACACATCCTTTGTTTGTCTACCTGGTTTGCAGTTTTCCACCCCCGTTCTGAATCCCATAGACGTATTTAATATCGCGTCAAATAAGAACTGTGTTCCAAAAATAAACACATGACCCCGGCGGGTTGACTCTTATGGATATGAAGCATCAACTGACGGTGAGAAAACGCTAATGTTACTTCCGCCGAATTAGTTACATTTTCGCCAGAAACAGACTGTTTCAAATATAAGTGACTGACTATCATAAACGATACAGAACCTCCTCCCTGACAATAACGCCGACACGCGGTGTTTATTTTTGGACCACAATTCTTATATGAGACGATTCTAAAATGACCCAATGTTATTCTCCATAGAGAAATTACTTCCGCAAACCTGGGGACGAACGAGTGACGTCAGGACTTCGGTGCTCTATAGGGGTCTCTCCGTCTCTCCAGCTCTTTAGTAAACACAAGTAAATTAGTAAACGCAGCGCGAGGCGTTGTGAGCTTGTAGATCGGCTATTTTTGGCAAAGAGTTATAGGTGCAGAGGGGAAAAAGAGCTTCTAAAGAATTTTATACAATATAGAGGGGGTCCCTGCTTCATCTCTCTCTCAGCTAGGGGGTCCTTGGCCTGAAAACGTGGAAGACCCCTGCTCTATAGCAATGATTATCAGAATATAGACCTTTAAATCTTTTCCAAAATACTTTTGGTTTTAACCATGAAATGTCACATATATCAGAATCAGAATCAGGTTTATTGTCACATCACAGGTTTACAAGGTAAAAAAGTGGGTGAAATTCGTTTTTGTACATCGTTCCCATCTATCAAATATATACAGGAACCTGACCTTTTTTATGTGTTTATGTATTGTATGTGTTTATGTATCACTGTCTATATTTATATTCTCTAACTTTTATGTTTCAAGGACTACAAAAACTCTGTGTACAAATGTGTCCATTTGGAACCCCCTCAAGGAACCATGAGGGTCCCCCCTGGACCCCACTTTGAGAACAACTGATCTACAAGGACCCCAACTTTTCCTTAACCCATTGAGACCTGAAGCCGATTCTACATGTCTCCTAAATCTCAACAGTTTTCTGAAAAACGTATGTTTCTATATCAGTGGTGCTCAATCTTTTTCATGTCAAGGACCCCCAAAATGATATATATTTGGCCGCGGACCCCCATCAAAATATTTTGTTCCAGGACCCCTAGAAGCAAAGATTTGAGTTAAAAATGTTCGCTTTAAAAAATATATATATTCAAAGATTTGCACACATTTTCAAGATTTTTCAAAAATAGCAGATCTACAAGCTCGTAGCGCGGCACTCGGTGCCGCGCTATGAGCTTGTATATCTGCTATTTTTGAATAGCCTAAAGTGTAAAATAATGCTTTTTAGCTCAAATAAAAAAATTACACAGTTCCAGGTCTTAATGGGTTAATGTGGTTAATCCTAAATATAGTTATGTTTCCACGACTCTGACTATTTTTATGTAATCTAATAGGACCCTGACAAAAGGTTTATCTATAGAACCCTTACAGTACTTTTCCTAAATATGTACATGTTTCATTCTAATTATTATGTTATTTGATAAAAAAAAGTTACAAAACACAAACAGTGATTAAATCGTGCATCATCAGAACAGCACTCCTCGTCGTGGATTACCCTTAATAATACTGTTTTAAAATAGAAATGTATTAGTGTGACATGACCCGAATCAAAATTTCAAGAACTGCAGATTAGCGATGATTTGAATTTAAAAAAAAACAGAGCAGATCTGGAAAAGGAAAGATAACGCAATTAGGTCTATAATCAGGAGACAGTACAAGTGCATAATCAAATATATCAGACTAAAATGTCTGTGAGAAGAAGAAGAACTGTCATAGGGGCTTTATCTAAGCTTCAGGGCCTTAATGAGGAAGAGTTTGACGGATGTGCAGGATTGGATAGTGACAGTGATCCATTCAGTGGGTATTTAATTCATATCTTTTCACTTTGATTAAATGCTGTGTTTCTTGATGCTTCTTTTTTTTTTACCAATCCTAACATTACAGATCTATTTATTTTTAAGATTTTATATTTAACCCATTGAGGCCTGAGCTTCCGATTCTGCAAAGTGTCTTCTAAATCCTAACGGTTTTCTGAAAAACGTATGTTTCTATATCAGTGGTTTTCAAACTTTTTCATGTCAAGGACCCCCTAAATGATATGAATTTGGCCCGCCGACCCCCATCTCAAAATATTTTGTTCCAGGGACCCCCAGAAGCAAAGATTTGAGTTAATGTTTGCTTTAAAAATATATATACCGTATATATATTATATTTTTTGCACAAATTTTTATGATTTTTCAAAAATAGCAGATCTACAAGCTCATAGCGCGGCACTCGGTGCCGCGCTATGAGCTTGTAGATCTGCTATTTTTGAATAGCCAAAGTGTAAAATAATGCTTTTTAGCTCAAATGAAAAAGTGACATAGATGCGTTCCAGGTCTTAATGAATTAAAATATTCAAATGGTTTGAGAACAGTAAGTATATAGCCCAGGAGTGGTCCTGCTGCAACACATTTCCAGTGAGATCACTATACAATATGTACTAAAAAATGTATGCACTCAAGGTATTAAACCTGATTTATACATTGCATCGTGTTGGGAGCTTATACAGTTTTCGTGTGCAACCGTGCGCAGCCACACACTGTATAAATCAGGCATAAAGAGTGAACTCATGGTAATGTGTTCACTTTGGATAGAAGCACTCCGCCAAATGTCACGGGGAGATTATGCAGCATACTACTTTTGTAATTTGTTTACTGACATTCTAAAAGAACAAGATACCGTGCTGGGTCTCACACACGGACTAACGGCGGCCGTAAAAAATATCAAAAGGCTGAGTCTATGAAGAAGGTGGAAGCTCACCTCCAGGTCCTTAAAATCCTCCATCAGACACAGTTTCTCTGGCACTGACTCCAGGTGGTCCAGGGCTAATCTGGTGCTCTGGGAACAACAACAACACACACACACACACACACACACACACACACACACACACACACACACACACACACACACACACACACACACACACACACACACACACACACACACACACACACACACACACACACACACACACACACACACACACACACACACACCACAGAAGACCATCAGGTTTCATTATAAAAGGGCTTTCTATACCCTCTCCAGTCTCAGACTGACTATCCATCCCTTTTCACAACGTTTCAACATAATAAAAAAAATCACACCAGTGTGAAGAGAGTGGTGCCTTTCATGAGTTCATTTCGTTAGTTACTTTTTACAGACTTTGATGACTTCAAAGTATTTTTACTAATTTTAAGTACTTTAAAATGTTTTTATTGATTTTTACGTGTTTTTACTCATTTTAACATCTTTTAAGTATTTTTACTCATTTAAAGTATTTTTACTCATTTAAAGTATTTTTTACTCAGTTTAGGAACTTTAAAGTATCTTTACTAATATTTAAGTATTTTTACTCATTAAGTATTTTTACTCAAAAGTGTGTGTTGTGTGTGAGTGTGTGTGTGTGCGTGTGTGTATAATTAGTGTAACTGGTTGCATCTTTGTGTTGCAATCAGCCGCAGCTGTTGAGGTTGCTGCTCAAACATACAGAGAGGCCGTGCTCATACACACAGACAGACACACAGACAGACACACACCAGGACAAAGTCACTCCTTGGAGTGGCTAGCACCACTCAAAAAACACATCTGCAAACAGGGGGCATTAGGCCAGGTGATCGCTAGGATGTCTGACATATGACTAAAACCCTGATGGATGAAGCCTAGTATGGGAAGAGGAGGGTAAGCAGAAACCATTTGAATTAACGGCGGTCCACGCCCCGCTCTCGCCCCAACAAGCTAATTGAAGACAAGACAAGGCCGAGCGTAATCGTGATAGACTGACAAAAGATATGCCGGTGAGTGACTGTAAATAGTGCTCAGGGTCAATACGGCCCTTCAATAGCCTTAATTAACGGCGCGCTGTCTCTTCTCTTAACGGCATGACATCTAATAGCTAATTAAGAACGCTAGGCAAACGGGGGGGGCTTTACGTTTTGAGGTGCGGCGGTGGAAGTCAATATTGGACTTTGACTGTAAACATTGGATAGTGCCCGGTCAGCTGGTGGCTTATTTAGCTCTCGAACCGCGTCAGGGAGATTTATGATGATTAAACGCTCCTCTGAGCCTTGACTAAAGCAATCATTTCGGAGCCAACGGCCCCATGCCTCCTCCACCAGCTATAGCCAAACATGGGGTTGCTGAACAAACATGTGCCGTACTGAACGGGCCCGAGTAACCAAGCTATACGGCACATCAAGACGAGAGTGGCGCGCCAAAAGACAACATTACTTTGAAATTAACCCTTTAAGACCTGGAACGCATCCTTTAGATTTGAGCATTATTTTACACTTTGGCTATTCAAAAATAGCAGATATACAAGTGCACCGGGTGCCGCGCTACGAGCTTGTAGATCTGCTATTTTAGAAAAATCTAGAAAATGTGTGCACATCTTTGAATATATATATTTTTAAAGCTAACATTTTTAACTCAAATCTTTGTTTCTGGGGGTCCCTGGAACAACATATTTTGAGATGGGGGTCCGCGGCCAAATACATATACATTTTGGGGGTCCTTGACATGAAAAAGTTTGAGAACCACTGATATAGCAACATAGGTTTTTTCAAAAAAAAAACTGTTGGGATTTAGAAGACATTTTGTAGAATCGGAACCTCAGGTCTTAATGGGTTAATAAAATGTGGAGCCCTTTCAGAACCCTTTTCTCCAGAATGCACTTAGCATTCTGTCTAATACTGGTGTTAAACTGTGATTAAATGAAGCAGTTGAACCTCACCATTTCCAGATCCAGTATGCGATCCTGTCGAGAGACACAGAATGTCACATGGTTAATGTTACAAAGGCTCCACTAAGTTAGAGTGCCCTACATAGACCAGCAGAATAATAAGGGCAGGAGAGTGAGGGACGACTTCTTTAAGTGTGAAGAGAGTACTCAGTGGTTAGCCGAACAGAAAGAGCCTCAGTGAGTGTGTGAGTGTGTGTGTGTGGTGGGGGTTGGTGAGGGAGCTATGGTACTTCAATAAATAGCTAACAAGGGAAGGAAATGAAGGGGCTGAGGAGAGTCTGCAACCAGACGTCAAGCTTGTTATTAGAAAGACACAGCAGGGCAGAGGGAAACGCACACACCCTTCCCTTTCACGTGGCCCCTATTCCGTGATGTTCCCTTTCCTAAAATGCATAAGTGGTACCTCTTATCTACTGTGCACACACACACACACACACACACACACACACACACACACACACACACACACACACACACACACACACACACACACACACACACACACACACACACACACACACACACACACACACACACACACACACACACACACACACACACACACACACACACACAGCTGTTGTGCACACTCTCCAGGTGTGTTGATGATTACCTTTATCCTGAACTGCTCTCCTCTCTCACTACATAGAGCGCCTTGTTCCCCCACTTCCCTGTCTCCTCATCGTTCTCAATTAAAAGCTCGGCTGGCTCTGAGAAGGATGATTAATTGCACAGTGGTTCTGGCAGGTGCCATCACACTCTCTCTCTCTCTCTCTCACACACACACACACACACACACACACACATATGTATACAAAGCACACACACACACTCACAACAGGTTTGTATTACTATACTTCTGAGGACGTGCACAAGGAAAATGGTCCTCACAATGTCCGTTTCTCAAATTCTACTATATTTGTGGGGGACGTTTGGCACGCACAAGTATAGTAATACTAATACAAGTAAACACGCACACACACACGCACGCACGCACACACAAAATCAAGACACACCTGCTCTCAAACGCCACCTCTCAGGGGTTTGGAAATATGAGAGGTGTAAAGAGAGGACAGGTTTACATGGAGAGCCGACGGACCAGGCGTCTCTACACTGGGTGTGCAGTTGGACACTAGGCTGCTACTTGGTTGAACGGAGTCCCTCAGGGCTCTATACCAGGCAGGGGGGGGGGGGGGGGGGCACTAGCCACGCGCCCCCATGTATGTAGAAGGAAAACAGAAAAGTCACTAGTATAGAGTCTGTTTCCGTTCTACATTAAATATCTTCGTAAATATGAAAGTAGTCCACAGAATACACGCCAAAGTTGTTCAAAGAATGTACTGCATCTAAAAATCTATTACAGAGTTAAAAAATGTTATATACCCCACCCCAAAAGCCAATTATAATTATACAAGTGCACAGACAGAGGGAACGCCATGAACTGCAGAACATTGCAGAACATTGTTCAGGCTGTAGTAGTGGTAGCTGGGCCAACATCTACAGTACAAAGCTTACAACTCCAGCTCTTGACGGAGGACAGATATTCATCCACATCTACAGCAGATCTACTGGATTTTAAACATACAGTACATATCGTTGCTGTTGGGTTGGAAACGTGCAAAGCAGTAACTTTTCAGGAAATGGAACAAAAAAAAGAACCTGTGTTCCAATGTTTGCTACATTGTTCCCTCTGCACTCTACTTATGTGACTATTTACTTTGTTGTTTGTTGACTAGAGTTCATGCTTACTCTCGCAATTGTATTTCGCTCTGGATACTAGCGTCTGCTGAATGTCTAAATTATAAATAATAGTTATTATTTAGCTCTAGTTAATACTTTTCATTGGTTAAATACTATATAAAATCCACAGACAGAATTAACCATTTTCACTTTCAAAATGTTCCAAAAGTAGCGGAAATAGACGATCTACAAGCTCACAACGCGGCACGATGCGACGCGTTGTGAGCTTGCAGATCAGCAATTTTTGCTACTTTTGTGCAACACTGTTGTACGACAAAGAAGGGAACAAAATTAAACGAAAAAATATATATATATGGAGATACAAGGTCTCTGCCCGACAGCAACAGTATAAACAGTAATGGTGCCTGGACGGATATAGACAGAGAGAGAGAGAATTATTGAAGATGTAAAAACACTGACCTGAAGGGTCCGCACGTCCTCCTCCTTCCTGCGACTTCTCTCTAGCAACTCTGGAATGAGAAAAATATGGTGGCAATATGTATGTTTATACACAGTATACACTTGCACACACACAAACACACACACTTCTTAAAGCAGGGGTCTTCAACGTTCCTCAGCCCAAGGACCCCCTAGCTGAGAAAGATGCAGGGATCCCCCACTACATGTTGTAAAAAAAATGTGTTGCAGATTTAACTTTATCATAGATTTCATACATAGCTTCATACGTAGACTAGTTTGACAGTTTCACGTTGGAGTCATGTTAATGTGTATTTTCCACACATTTAACCACTTGAAACCCTCAATACTAAGTAAACTTGACCATTGGCTCTGTACTTGGTCTTCTCCTTTTCCCCTCTACACCGAACCTCTTTGCCGAAAGTAGATCGGCTATTTTCGGCTAATGTGTCTAAAAGTGTCTTTTGTTGAGATTCTGAATTCTTAACTCCCTGAGTCCCCATCTTTAAAGGGATTCTAGGCAAGTTCAGAGATCAAAAAAAGAAAAAAAACTGTTGTCAAACACCACCCCTCAACTCCCCCCCCCCCTCCTCATCAGCAGGGGGTGACGCAGGGTAGACTTCTGAACGGGTCGAAAATAGGTTGCTTTATTCGGATAGAATGCGTGTCACTGCCCGCCCCTGCCGGTTCTCTGAATTTTTTTTTTTAAATAGGCTCTGTCATGATAAATTGACCACATATATGAAGTTAAACAACTAAATTCTATCCAAACGATATCTTAAAAGTAAATTCCGTGCCTCAAAAAAGAAGTTTGAGAGCGTTTTAAAACCGAAAGTAAAAAGTAAAAACAGCGCAGCAGAAAACAATGGCGGCTTGTTCCATTTTTGTCGGCTGCACTCGTTCCATTTGGTTTCACTCGAACTCGCCACACAGACACGGACGCGCACGGACGCGCACGGACGCGCACATGCGTGCGTTTCATTTACGTCCCGGATGTCAAAACATAAATAGTAGGGAAAATACGGATTTCAGAAAGAGGACTGTATCAATGTAGGAAAACAGCCCAGCATCATTATATAGAGCAAAAAATGCAACATATATATATATATAAATATTTTTTTAATTTAGAATCCCTTGAACCCAATTATACCGGGAACACCTATACGTAACTATACATTTCAATCTGTGACCCACTTTTGGGGTAGTTGTTGCCATGTACAGTATATAGCAACATATTTTTTTTGTAATTCTTTAATACATTTGAAGTTTTTCAGAAAACAGGATTTAGAAAACGTTTTTAATATCAGCCTCAGGTCTAAATGGGTTAAACCAATCCAGTAACTATGATTGGTGCAAGGCTAAGCATGGATCAGATTGTAAATACCATCATTTATTTATTTCACTGCAGATAGTCTACATATTACATTTAAAATCGTCCTTAACCCTTAAATTCAATTAATTATTTCAATGGACTAAAATCTTGTTTTATTTGATGGTTTTCCTGCCCTGGCATTTGGCCTTTGTGCCCTAAAAAAATGGACAACACCAAAGGCCAAGTGGCCTTGCCCCTAAAATGACAAAATTCCAGGCCTGAAAACAACAAGAATAAAAACAAACGATAATTAACACATTAACTCATTGAGTGCCAATGACGTCGCAGACGTCACGTTTTTCATAAGCCCAGAGTGCCAATGACGTCTGAGACGTCATGGAAAAAAAGGAAAAAAAAAAAAAAAAAAAACTCAAAAAAAACTTTTTTTTTTTTTTTTTTTTTTTTTGAAAAAAAAGGTTCAGAACCCAAGATATGATGATTTGAAGATTTGCTGCTCCATTCACTTCTTGTTTAACTTTTTACTGAAAAAGGCTGTATCTCGGCTCCTAAGCACTTTTTTTTTACAATGTATTTTTGGCCTTGGCACAGGGGTGATATAGCCAGAAATATTTTTGGCACTGAATGAGTTAAGACCTGGAACGCATCTGTGTCATTTTTTTGATTTGAGCTAAAAAGTATTATTTTACACACGCGGCCAAATGCATATCATTTTGGGGGTCCTTGACATGAAAAAGTTTGAGCACCACTGATATAGAAACATACGTTTTTTCAGAAAATGTATGTATGTTAGGAGGCATTTGTAGAGTCGGCTTCAGGTCTTGATGGGTAGTAGACGTATGTGACCATCTGCTTACAGTGTCTTCTGAGGGGGTCTCAGCACATGTGTGCAGCAACAACAAAAAAAGTGGCATGTGCAGCAATAAAGCAAGTGTTTGATCAGTATGGAAGCATCTGTCAGGGAATAGAAACGCTGCTTTTAACGAGATAAACATCACATTATATAGCGTGATACATTTCCTACTATCTGATTACAATGAAGCGTTATTGGATTACAGTCATCTGGGTTTGCGTACCGGCCTGCCGGGATGCACTCAATCATGTGGTGATGCAACCTGACAACTATGTCATGTAATGGTTGGACGGTGTTTCGTACAGTATAGGTGTTCAGCTTCCTGTTTTAGTGAGTAGGGCCGTCACGATTATGACATTTTACTTGGCGATTAATTGTCGGTCAAATAATTGCGATTAACGATTTAATTGCGTTTCTGTTGTTGAGCATTGGAGCATTATGAATAAAAATTACATTCCTGTTTGGCTTTTAAGGTCATTACACGCAAAATTCGGATGCGGTCCGAATAAATAAAAGATACTTTTTATTATTATTATATGTATTATTCGCATGAAAAAATCGCCCCCGGTGTGTAAGGACCTTTAGGCTTCATAAACAAAAGGTGCACAGGGCAGATATGACAAATAACTTGCATGATTTAAGTACTTTATACTTTATATGAATAGTGGAACAAGCTTTTTTGAAAATATTTGAAATTATACAAAAAAATCATCAACATGTATATGATTATGACGATTATGCAAACACTAATTGCAATTATCTCAAATATTTGCGATTAGGCGATTATGTAATAATTGTGACAGACCCATTAGTGAGAACAACATCCAAGAAGGATGAAGCCTGACAGAGAGAGAGTGTCCTCTCTAAAGCCATCTAAATGCCTCTCCCAAACTTGTAACATCCTATAGATTACTGTGACTGCTGCTCCATTCGTCTCTCTCTCTCAAACTATTAACCCAGTTCGATATTCAATCACCGGTGGATGACTCCATCTCCTCCTGTGCACTCCAAGCGTGTGTGTGCGTGTGCGTGTGCGTGTGTGTGTGTGTGTGTGTCCGTGTGTGTGTGTCCACACACACACACACAGGGTTACCGCAGCTAGCGGAGAGCAAGTTGCAACTCAGGAATACTCAGAAAGCCGCACAAACCGCCAATTTGCACTTGAAGATTGAACATTGATCAACAGTCATAGGGTCTGGCTTCGGCCCAGCGGGTTAAATCTACCTTACTGACGGCAGGGGAGAGGCGCCCATGGTCTGTTATCAGTGGTGGAAGAAGTACTCATATATGGTATTTAAAGTAACAATACAACAAGGTAGAAATAATCTGTTACAGGTAAAAGTATCAGTACTTCATTCACATTTCTTTTTGAAGATATTTCAAAATTCTTTCAAAAATAGCAGCTCTACAAGCTCACAATTTTGTATTAGTTGAAGCATAGAATAGGGTTTTTGTATTAATAATAAAGAATCTGCTAAGTACAGTAACTAAAGTTTCAAATAATCGTAGTGGAGTATACGTACACTATTTTCCTCTGAGATGTACAGTAGTGGAGTAGAAGTATAAAGTATTGAAAAATGGAAATACTCAAGTAAAGTGCAGCACTTGAGTAAATGTTCTTAGTTACTATCCACCAGCTGCCTATTATCACTGCTTCTTTCTATCACACCTGGGTCCCTGGGTATGAAATCTGTGGGGTAGTCAGCGAGACAGACATGTGCTGTGATGTGACAGCAATCTACACTTCCACTCAGACCACTGTTTTTAAGGAAAAAAGGCAAAGGAAACGACAAAAAGAAACAGGAAGGAAAAGTTCTGCAAAATATTACGTGTTGTAGCAGTAATTCCACTTGGGGGCGGGTGCTGCGAGGTGATTATATTATTCCAAAAAGTTCCAAGAGACCTCGGGCATGAATAGCTTAACTGCTGCGATGAATAGACAAGTAGTTTCAAAAGAGAATTGCTGATAGATTCAAAGGGCCAATAGTGTTTTGAAAACGCAATTCATTTCCAACCGATAAGAACGCGGTAAACCCACATCAAATAACAGTTATTCAGATTTGATGAGGAACAGTAAACTAAAAAAAGAAGAAAGGAAAAAAAAGTATAAACCGTTCAATTCTTCAGTATCTTGCTTGGGGAGGAAATGACAACATGTCCCCGCTATATTGTACATCTCTGAGCCAACGCACCACCGAGGTGTGCAAGAGTTTTCAGGCTGTGGTCCTTTCTGTGACAATAAGTGACAAAGAAAAGCTGTGGGAAGGGGACCATACTGCTAAGACGCACCTAAATCCAGACTATAGATTTGACCGAAACGCACGTCTAGCATTGAAATAACTGGATCGCATTATTTAAAAAATAAATCTAGAAAAAAATAATCATACTGTGTAAATCAGTGGGTTCTCAACCTTTTCGGGATCAGGGCCCACTTTAAAATGTCACAAGTGTTCACAGCCCACCCATCTGCCCACCCATCTGCCCAGCAGTGCCCACTCATCTGACCATCTGACCCATCAAAATGAACATGCAGCAGAAAGGCTGCATGTTTCATTTTGCTGATCAGGGGTCTTCAACGTTTTCAGGCCAAGGACCCCCTAGCTGAGAGAGAGATGAAGCAGGGACCCCCTCTATATTGTATAAAATTGTGTTTCAGATTATGCTTTTTTTGTTTACTTGGTCTGCTCTTTTTTCCCCTCTACACCTATACCTCCTCTTTGCCAAAAATAGCTGATCTACAAGCCCACAACGCCTCGCAGCGTGAGGCGTTGTGAGCTTGTAGATCATTTGGCTACCATTTTGGCTAAAGTTCTCCTCAGAAAAGTGATGCTAGGGTTCAAGTGGTTAAGGTAAAAAGAAAAAGCGTATCACACAAAGATTTGGCGGACACCCTGTAGTAACTCTGAGGACCCTCTAGGGGTCCCGGACCCCCTGTTGAAGACCCCTGCTGTAGATCATCTCACTGCTAGCTGCTAAAATAACCAGTGGTTGGGTTGGGTGTGCTGTGCTGACAGACAACGAGGCTAATTTAGCTTAAGGGCTGATTGGGCTCAAGAAGTGGGATGATTAGAGGAGATATCGTTGCTGTCGGGCAGAAACCTTGTATCTTATTTCAACTTTTTATGTTTTTTCATAAATTAATGCCCACCTTCATCAGAGTGTCAAACAAAAGTAGTGAAAATAGAATAGCAGATCCACAAGCTCACAACGCGTTGCTAGGTTTATATCTAAAGCAATACAAAAAAATTAACGGTTCTGGACGTGCAAGGTTTTCTGACCAACAGCGACGATATACACTATGAGGTTATTATGGGGTGTCGAGGTGCTGTCATCATGGTATATTGCTGATGAGAATGATGTAACACTCTGCCTCCACAGCAACATGATGCATAATGACATACAGCTCATTCTCTCAGTCTGCCAATTTTGTCCTTTTCTCACCCGCCTCCTTTGCCTATTATCCTCTATGGCCTCTGTCTTCCTCTTCTCACCTCCCTTTTTCTTTACCTCTCTGTCCGACTCTCTCTCTTTAAGATTCCCCTCTACCAGCTACTTCCTTGCTGACCTTTTTCTATGCCCTTTCTCTTCCTAATTCTCTCTTTCGTTTCTATCCATCTTTCTCTCTTCATCACAGCTCTCTCTCAACTTCTCATTCTAATATACATGTCTTTGTCTGACTCTTTTGGCCTCTGGTTACATCTCTCGCTTTCACCCTCTACTTGTTTTGACTTTTTGTTTTATCGAGCTTAATCCTAGCGCGTTTTGTCGGCCGATGCGCACATTGTTGTGCGCATGGCATGCGTTAGAGTCGCTTGTAAATATTCATAGTTGCAGGTTGCTTTTGTTTGGCCTTGTTTCTGAAGTGTAGTTGATTATTTGGGCTTGCTTTCAAGATACCTTTTGCTCAAGTGGTGAAACTGTTCGCTTCTTTTGCTTACATTTTTATCCCACGATTTTTGTAACCCATTTTTTCACCCAGTGCCAATTGTCTACTTAATCCTGGGCGCTATACTCCCTCTGCCAGCCTAGGGAGAGCCTAGAGCCGAGCACATGCCTCCTTCAATGCATGAGAGCTAGCAAGCCCGCTTCTTATCACCTGTTCGCTTCTTTTGGGCTCGTTTCATAGACTTGGTCGCTTGATTCACTCACAGAATCTGGCAACACTAGAGCCAGCTCGGACGGCAGCTCGGACCAAACCTCGCTATGAGCTTGTAGATCTGCTATTTTTGAAAAATCGTGAACATTTGTGCAAACAAAAAAGGTTGTCGGCAGGAGACGCTTTCCAACGCCTTCCGCGGCCGAGGCGGGCCGATATGGGTGCGGTGGAGAGCTGCCTTTATGTTATGTACCTTTCTTGTCTGCGCTGAGGGAGTGGAGCAGCTTCTCCTGCCTGTCGAGGCGTTGCAGCAGGACGGTCTGCTCAGAGTCCCGGCTCTCTCTCAGGGCTTTCAGCTGATCTCTGGTCTGCTGCTGCTGCTTCTTCAGCCGGCGCTCCCGCGTCTCCCGCTCGCGCACCTCCTCACACAGCCAGCGCAGCTTGGTCTGTTGTTTTTGGGGGGAGAAAGGCACACAAGCAGGGTGTTAAGATCTTACATTACTGTATTATTAGTTTATGATCGTTTTTTTCCTTATTTTTTTTATATTGCAACAAAAATGAAATGATGGCACTTTTGAAAAGGAAACGGGTCGTCTTGAAAACAGTTGCCGATACCACTAGTTTCTACCAAAATATTACATTTTGAATACTTTTTCAAGGAATAAAATGCAAAAAATATGACACATAAGTCTACTGTTAAAGCGGCACTATGTAACTTTCCTCTTCTACCCTGGATTTGAACCCGGTTTCCTGTGCTGACATTTTTTTTTTACCATTGAGCTAATAGAGCCTGCCTGCTTGCTCAGGAGATAAATTTAATCTTGACCATCCGGTCAAAATTCGTGTCAGATCCTGTGTCTAGGTGACCTTTGACATGATCAAAATGTCTCAATATAAGAGCAGGGAGACAAAATACAACCACCTCAATTGTATAAAAAAATGTTTTTGTATAAAATTACATTTTCATTCATTAAAAAAAGTTACATAGTGCAATAGCGGTCCCAGAGCAGTGGTTTTAAAAAAAAATTGTCAAGGACCCCAAAATGTATATGCATTTGGCCGCGTACCCCCATTTGAAAACATTTGGTCAAGGGACCCCGAGAAGAGGATATTTGTCAAGATTTGTCACCTGACAATCTCAAAGAGACATTTTTTTCACCTGTGCGAAATATTTCTCTTCCGCTGCTACAACTTGATCCTCCTTTTTCTTTTCTTTTCCCTTTATTTATTCAGGGAAGCCCATTGAGAGCAAGCTCTCTTTTTCAAGGACGCCCTGATAACAGCATATAAAACATATGAAACACATACATAATGAAGAACAATAACAAACATTTGAATCACATTACAACATCACAGATGCAAATAAATATAGTGTTACATGAAACAGGTGCAGTCACTATGTAGTGTGTCCTCAAGAAGCACCCTATATGTCTCTATTGAGACCAATCGCACCGGTTTCAGAGAGTCCTGAAGTTTGTTCCATTTGTGTGGAGCATAATAAATGACAGCAGTCTTTCCTTGTTCACTGCTCTTACGTGGACTGGTATTATCTATCTAACTGTGTTTGTGAACGTGTTGAATGTCCAGTAACCTTTGGTTCTAAAAGGGAGGATAGGTACAAAGGAAACTTTCCACACAAGGCCTTATAAATAAATAAGGGGAAACACATGTTGCATTTCGACGTGTTAAGAGCTATTTTCCCTATTCGTCATACAACAAAGTGTATTAGGGCATAAGTGGTCATCAACCAGCTTTGCGGCAGTGACTGGAGGATGAGTTCTCAGGGTATATTTCACTTCATGAAATTAAATATTTCCAACTTGACCTGAAACATGACGCCATCCAGACGCATGAAATGAAGAACAAGGATATTCGGATCTGCCTTGGTCAACCCTTTACAGGGCAGATATGTCCCTGATGCCCTCTGCTGTAGAGCCTTTCTGATCAAACAACATTATTAAGCATTATTGTTTGATGTGCATAAAACCTAACTCCCCACATAGTCAGAATTCATCTTACCTTTATTATTAATGTAAAATCATTGCCTCATTCTCTCTTAGGTTGTATTATTAAATTGTTAAAGTATTAGTACTATTATCATTATACAGTATTATTAGTATAGTATTATTATACAGTATTATTAGTATAGTATTATTATTATTATACAGTATTATTCTAATTGGCAGCCTATAATAGGACATAAAAACTGTGCGATCACGGCAGCCTTGGAAAAAAATACTACAGTAAGAGATCAATAACAAAACAACAAGGGACTGCAATAGAATAACATAGTTCTTTACAGTTAAATACAAGCATCAGCTGGAATCGTGTCTGTGTAACACAGCTCCTTGTACTGACTGACCTCTCGCTAACGAGTTGGTCCTGCTAACACTCACACACTTTGACAACACAAGACAGCCTTTGGACTGGACTGGAGGAGGAAGAGAAGCTTCCGTTCTCCCTCGTGAGGAGATGAGTTGTTCCTCACAGGCATCAATAACACCGAAAAGGTCAATAACCCTGTGGGGGAGGTCTTGTTCTTCAGAGCACTGTAGTGTATTATAGAGTTGAAAGATCCGTCTCTCTCTCTCTCTGTGTTCATGTGAGAAAACCACCGTCAAGCACCAACACGCTCCATCATCATGTCATTTCTATCAGTGGTGGAAAAAGTACTCAAATGTTTTACTTAAGTAGAAGTATCAATACTGTCTGCAATGTAGAAGTACTCTGTTACAAGTAAAAGTCCGGAATTCATAATTTTCATTTTCATTTTGTAAAGGTATAAAAGTATTGGCATCAAAATGTTCTTAATGTACCAAAAGTAAAAGTACTAAAATGTTTGAAAATAGCAGATCTACAAGTTCACAACGCGTCGCTAAAATAGGGCTAAAGTGGTTAATGTATGTTTTATAATGTAAAAATCTATATCTGAAAATAACTAGTAACTAAAGTTTTCAAATAATTGTAGTGGAGTAAAAGTACAATATTTGCCTCCGAGATGTAGTGGAGTAGAAGTAACAGTATTGGAAATACTCAATTAAAGTACAAATAGCTCAAAATTGTACTTAAGTAAATGTACTTAGTTACTTTCCACCACTGATTTCTACATTTGAGAAGTAGAGTGATCCGACCGACCGACCTGAGGCAGAGAGGATCACAGGGAGTGCACTGCCCTCCCACACTCCTTCAAGATGTCTATTATTCCAAAGCAGTGCAGGTAAAAGTCAAAAAACTAAATCTTGGCAGGACACAAGCCACCCAGCAGAATGTGCTATTCCAACCGATTAGGTCAGGAAGAGGATACCTCCTACACAAGGTTTTAACCCATTAAACCTGGGAGAGCATCGGTGCCATTTTATACTTTGGCAATTCAAAAATAGCAGATCTATAAGCTCATACATGTAGCTCATGAGCTTGTATAAAATGTGTGCAAATCTTTGAATATATATATTTTTAAAGCCAACATTGCTTCTCAGGGGTCCCTGGAACAAAATATTTTTAGATGGGGGGGTTCGCGGCCAAAAACATATCATTTTGGGTGGTCCTTGACATGAATACGTTTGGACGATCGATTATAATGGATATACATTTTCTGTGACCAGTTGAAAAGGTAAAAAAAACTAAAACAAGATATGACATATTGTCATATTATACCAGGTTGCTTATTTCTCTCACTAGGCAACGTTTTTAGATCCCATATGGTTGCTTATTTCTCTCACTAAACATGGCAACGTTTTTAGATCCCATATTCTGAGAGGACATTGAGCAACAGCGCCACTTACCATTACAGTTACATACAGTGGCCGAACACAGTATTGTGGGTCGTCTTTAGATCCCATATTCTGAGAAGACATTGAGCCCTCATTGGCTAAATGACCAGCCAATGAGGAAAAAGTCACGCAAAAGTCAGGACTAGTGAAAAAGTCAGGACTAGCGAGTGTAGATGTAGACCAGGTTTTGCAACCTGGTTAAAAAAAAATCACTGGCAGTGGACAAACGCAGCCAGAAATAAGTCTGGCAGTGAATGCGTTAATGGGTTTTAAGGAGAGACACTGGAGACGATTCTACCCTCAAGGCCATTCGGACCTTGAACGACTGTTATGTGACAAATTAAAGGTTTGAATTGAAGAGGCTATTTTCGGTCCGCAACTAAGTATAAATCAGGCATAAACAGTGTGATCATACGGAGGCCGTTCTTCTTCACTGTGATTCAAGTGCGTTGGTGATGCCGCCCTGATGATGCTTAATGCCAGCGTTTCCTTCCTAGCCACTTCATTATCCTCAGCGCAGTACAGAGAGAGCTCTGGTGTGGGTAATTGCCGTGCAGATCCTTGGATGATGGCCAGCCTAATTCTTTTATTCATTTTTTTTTATTAAAGTCTTGGGGGGGAGGGGGGGTTAAGAGGAGACACGTAGACAATACATTGAAAATTCAGTGAACTATTATGCCGACTGCATTATGTATATAGGCCAGGGCAATGAATGCGACCAACGAGAGCCAGACTGATATATTGGCCAATAAAATATTTATGTGACTGTTTAATCGGCATTGAATTTTTTATGCATCTTTTTGGGGGGGGGGGGGGGGTATCTGGTCTGAGGGAAGTCCAATACAAGAGGACATCACATCCATTCTAGTTTGGAAAAACCTAAATATTAGCCGATCTTTGGCACAAATCTGTGCAGGAAAAGGTGTATTAATACATGTACCTGTAGCTTCAAGTTTAATACAGTAATATCTTCTTGAATTTATAGTGGTTCTCAACCAGTGGTCCGGGGACCA
The DNA here is from genome assembly GCF_963280865.1 of Gymnoscopelus braueri. Lineage (NCBI taxonomy): Eukaryota > Metazoa > Chordata > Actinopteri > Myctophiformes > Myctophidae > Gymnoscopelus > Gymnoscopelus braueri. The sequence continues at coordinate 33,867,729 of NC_137616.1, read as the reverse complement.
CCAGGGGGTCCCCACTCCAGCAAAATCAGTTAACATAGGGTCACAATCATTTTAACCACTTAGCTTTGGCTATTCAAAAATAGCAGATCATACAAGCTTGAAGATCTGCTATTTTTCAAAAATCTTGAAAACGTGTGCATATCTTTGAATGTATATATTTTATAAAGCGAAATTCTTTAACTCAAATCTTTGCTTCTGGGGTCCCTGGCATAAAACATTTTCAGATGGGGGTCCGCGGCCAAATGTATATCAATTTAGGGGTCCTTGGCATGAAAAAGGTTGAATAAATCTGCTTTACATCAACAAAAAGAAAGAAAACTAGATAAAGTGCTCCTCGGAGCACAGGTCTCCACCAGGTCAGGTAGGTTATTGTGGCCCCCTGGTGGCGCTCTAATAGGCCAATGTGAAAAGGGTGCCATTTATTCTTAGGCCTTTCACGGCAATCGGACACTGCATTCATGATTTGATGCATTTTTTTCTGAAAATGTGTTTTGCTAAATTAGACCTGCTGGTGGCGCTATAACAGGCCAATGTGAAAAGGGTGGCATTTCTTCCTCGGCCTAGAGGGAATGTGAGTGTGAAATTTCACGGAAATCGCAAGCTGCGTTTATGATTTGAGGTATTTTGTTCAAAACGTAGCAATACTGCAAACTTTGGAAGCCAACCTTAGCCAATGAGGATGGAATATGGCAAATCGGGCAGATCCGTGTTAATCACATGACTATAGAGATACTGTGTACCAATTTGCATGACATTTGGATAAAATCTGTAGGAGTAATACAAAAAAATGGGTTTTGCACAAATCTGCCTCCTAGTGGCGCTATAACAGGCCCATGTGAAAACTTTGGGGCAGAGGTTCTGAATTGGCATCCAGGGAGTGTGTGTGCACAGTTTCGCAGCGACCGGGCCAACGGTGCCGGAGATTAGCTGGTAACGGACGGACAGGACACACGGACGGACACACACACACACACACACACACACACACACACACACACGGATGGACGGACAGGGTGCAAAACATACTCTCTGGAGACAACAAACTATTTGCCAAAAGCCTGTGTGCACACGTGTCTCATCAGTGCGGACTTGAAAGAGTCCAATGTTGGCGCCTGGCGAATCTCCCTCAGGAGAGAGTTCCAGAGGGGTTTAGTTTATTTGTTGATAGAAATATCAGTGATCAGAGATGTTTGCCAAACCAATACCAGAACTGGGCATCGACATCATTTGGGGCTTCACTGTCAACATCATTCTTTTTGACAGAGTGTCTAACATCATCACCGAGGTGTCATTGCACTTACAGTATGTGATCAGTGCTGACAGACATTCCTTTGAAAGGCCCTCGACTGCAGCAATTTATCATAGTCAAAGCTCAAGTCGTATTTCCAGCCGTGGAAATAGTTTTTCGCTTAATTTCAACCTGTCCTCCCTAATTTGGTCACGTCACTTTGATTTACAAAAATCGCATTTTCAAACATTTATAAAAATAGGAGATCTACGAACTCTCAACACGTAGACAGACTGAGAGAGCTCAACAAAGGAGAGCTTGTAGATCGGCTATTTTTGCTGTAGGACAAAGTATATAGTACTTAAATGAGCACTTGACCCATTTTCATATATTTGGTCCTCACTCCTCACTAATCCTTATTATAAGATGGCACCATTTCTGTCAACTTGCAGTCAAAAATTGTAAAACCGGAGTGCAAATGATGAGATAACAACTCCAGTTGTTATATATAGGATCATTTGCACTCAGTCACACACAGGTTTCAACCTACACAATCCATAAAATAATGGAAGGGACTAGGGATATGAGCCACTTCACATTAGACTGCATTATCCGTTTGTGGACGCTGGCCCATCTGCAGTACAGTGCAGTACATACAGTACAGAACAGCTATTAGCACTGAGCATGGCATTAATCATCATTGTTTAGAATAAATTAAATAGATGCAATAACTTATGCAAACTAATAAGTTGCAACTGCCAGCTGCAGTGCACAAGATTAAAATGTACGGTTTATAATGGCTGAAGGTTTGAAGAGAGGAAATCCCAAGGGGGGAAAAAAATACAACCGAAAATCCATTCATTAATTCAAGGAAAAAACGAAAAGATTCTGAAGCTATTGATAAGGTCTAGGGATGCATCTACCAATTATTTTCTTATTTTAATGTTTTTTGAAGGACAATTTGTTGTGTAAGAGTTATGTGAGATGTGAGATTCAAATATGGATGCTAGGGTTGAAGCGGTTGATAATCGGAGGTCTGTATGGTACAAGACGATAGACCAGTAACGTCTAGGCCTGTCACAATTATTACGTAATCGCCTAATCGCAATTAATTGAGATGATCACAATTATTTTTGCATACACGTCATTATCGTTTCCATTTTGAAAAAAATTCGTGACGCGTTAAGCTTGTATATCTGCTATTTCTGTATTTTTTCATGTATAAAACTATTAAATGTCAATAATTTCTTTGTATATTTAAGTTATTTGTCCTATCTGCCCTGTGCATTTTTTTATTATGAAGCCTAAAAGGCAAACAGAATTTAAATTTGTATTCATATTATGTTCCAATGTTCAATGCCAAACACACAATTAAATCGCTAATTATTTGAGTGACAATTAATCTTCAACTTAAATTTGTAATCGTGACAGCCCTAGTAACCAATCAATCAATCAATCAATCATACAGTGGCACAAACTGACATGTTGGTGTCATACCTTGGTTTCTGCTAGCCAGCAAGGGGGTTCTTTCACCAGTCCAGGTTTCTGGGAGATTGCCTGTATGAAAACACAAGAGAGAGGAGTATCTGTGGTTTTAAGTTGTATGGTTAATGTTTGAAAAATACTAGGGAGGACAAAGCAGTTTGACAAACAAAAGTGAAATAGGGCATTGTCAGTACAATTATGATTATGTATGTAGTATGCACATAGTACACACAGTATGACTTGAAGAGGTACAAATTGTGAAAGAAAAGAGATGTGAAAGATAAGCAGACGGATACAAGTCAATAATACACTATCAAAGTCCTAATTGGTTTCACTGGGTTAAAGTGGTGTGTCCTGTGGCAGTGTGGCACACAGAATGGCAATAATCATGCTGTATATTTCAACATGACGTGCACGCACGCACACACAGGCAAGGAAAAACACTAACACACACACACACACACACACACACACACACAGGTTATGTGTCATCACAAATGAGCTGAGGGATTAGTCACCATCTTTCCCAGACAGTCCTGTCAGCATCAGCAACACAAACCACTTCTGACAACTCATACTGACACAGCTGCTGACACACACACACACACACACACACACACACACACACACAATTGCACATACGCACACATGCGCGCGCGCACACACACACAGGCAGAGACCAGACAAAAGCACACAAAAGATACGCACAATATTAAATCACACCACACAAATTCATGCTGACACATACACCCACAGAGACAAAACTCAAATGTGAGACACACTGAATCTGTCTCTCTCTCTCTCTCTCTCTCTCACACACACACACACACACACACACAATGCCTCCTAAGTAGACTCTTGTGGTGTGTCGTTTGTATGCGTAATAGACTGAAGTGGAAGGTATTTTTTTCCCCGGTGTGATTTCTGTCACCCGTCTCAGCAAATAACACTCTGCTGTTCTACAATTGGCTCAGAGGTGTCAAGTGACTTCTTTCACCCAAAGCTGCCACTCAAAATCAACTCCCAGCGATGTGCACTCCCAACTCCAATTACAACAATGAAGTTCTGTCACTCCAGCACCCACACCTCTGCGCACACACACACACACACACACACACACACACACACACAACCCATATTTAGAGAGCATACAACAGAGGGGAAAAGTGTTTGTGTGAGTATGTGTGCGTCTGTGGGGGGGGGGGGGGGGGGGGTTGCAAAATGCCTGCATTACTCCCTCTTCCTCTCGTTCACAAATGATCAAAAGCCGCCATGCGGCATCGGCAAACAAAAGGGGTGGTGAAAGGGAAAAATGAGGGAGCGGGCTGGGAGTTAAAAACGCTGTCTGTGGGGTTGCAGCGAAAGCAACAGCACAGCATTCAACAGCACTGCCTGCCACGACTAATAGAAGAGAGAGACTCTGTGTGTGTGTGTGTGTGTGTGTATGTGTGTGTGTGTGTGTGTGTGTGTGTGTGTGTGTGTGTGTGTGTGTGTGTGTGTGTGGCTGTTTGTTTGTGTATGTATTAGTTTCAAACCAGCTCCCACAGAGACAAAGGAATGAGAGAAAAAGGCTGAAAAACAGACTACAGCAGAGAAAGAGTGGGTAGAGAGATGATGATGAGAGGGAGTGTTGGACAGGAAGACCCTAGTATCCCACCCTTCCCTTGGGAAAACATCATATGTACATGCAGGGATGCATTGCAAACACATTCAGGGGGAAAAGGAAAAGTGACAAGAAAAATGCAATGTATATAGTTAGACGGTTGAGGGGTATAATGGCCTGCCCACTCCTGGAGAACATTTTGAGAAAGAAGCATTTATTTTCTTGTTTGGTAAGAAATCAAAACCAAAATACAACTCTGCTCTACTGTGCACCTCTGCAGTCGACACCTGTGAGGAACGGCACCCCAGACGAAATACACTTGACACCTATAGCCTTGTGTAGCCAGATATTCGGCGATCTCCTCCCAGTGTTGATTTCGTCGACTAAAACTATGACGGAAAATGTACGTCGACTGCCTTTTTCCACTGACGAAAACTAAATAAAAACTAACTATATATATATAACTATAAAAACCCTGATGACTAAAACTAAGACTAAATATATTGACAATTTCGTCAACAAATAAAAACTAGACAGTTAGGACTAGTGGAGAAGAGATCCAGTAGAACTAAAAGACAAGTAATTTAATGTTTGGTTGTGCTCGGGTGTTGCGCTCTGAAAATAGCAGATCTACAAGCTGCGCTGCGACACGTTGCGTTGACGCGTTGCGACGCGTTGCGTTGACGCTATTTTCAGCACGCAACCAAGTGTAAAATCAGGCATTACGACGCCATCAAGGCACCGCCAAAATACATTTTAGTCGACTAAATCAACTGTAGATTTAGTCTTGTGATATTTAGTCGACTAAAACTAGACAAAAACTGAAACTTTTCAGATGACTAAATATGACTAAAACTATATCAAAATTTGCTGTCAAAATCAACCCCGTCTCCTCCTACCGATCGTCTGGGGATATCTAAATTCAATCTAGGGGTTAGAAGGGGGAAAAAAACAGCGGCTGACAAACCTACGTCTGCTGCATCAGAAACCATCCTCAACATGGTACCATCCTCAACACGAAGGACTGCCCTAAAAAGGTCTTTGCACTGGTTCCTACATTGAATGTAGATCTCTCTCAAATCTGTATCTGTGATTCAAAATCTTCTGCACCCATTTTGACCATAGACTGTAAAAAACTATGGACATCGTTACGCCCATAGACTCTACAGACCGTAAATGAAGCCTATTTTTCAGCTATTTCAAATCCGCCATCTTTCTATATTGCGTCATATCGCGTTAATGCTATTGGTTGGGGCCAGAGCGGGGGGTGGGGAATGAATGCTATTGGTTGCGTAGCTTGTCAATCAAAGCATCATAAGCTAGCCACGCCCCTCCTATAGCATACCCTTTTTTCCCGAAATTTCACACAGAACCAGGAGATAACGCGATCCAAAGATTTACTGCTCCTTTCACTTCCTGGTTAAAATATTAGGGAAATATTCTGAATCTCTGCTCCTGTGTTTTACTATGTATTTTTGAGCGAAACATGCTATTTTCAACTGGGTATAACAAGCGAACGGGAATAAACATTTCCACCTTCGTCGTACATTGCACGATGTACAGTTTATATTAAACTCTAGGCAGAAAAACAACGCTAGATGGGCTCGAACTTCTAGTAGACTCAATTTCAAAAGGGCGGATGGATGCTGGGGCCCTTGATTTTGACACTCGATTTATCGACTCCCCCGAAACGTTCACTTCACAATGATCACGCCCGTCCGACAAAAAATGCGTTTGAAAGCCGCTTTGTAACTCCCCTCATATGGTGCATGTGAGGAGAGGGAGGGCTAACAGATGCCTAATGCACCCCTTAAAACTCCTTTCAACCTGCCGTTGCTAATTTGGAGCGTCTCTATTTTTGGGTCTGTCGTTACAGGCCCATTAGTGTCTGGATGCGACGCGCGAGCTTGTAGATTAGCTATTTTGGCTGCACGACACCGTAATTCAACAACATGTGAGGGCTTAAGTGGTTGACTATTAATTATTCTGCTCATTAGGCCAATCACTGGCTGAGTTTGACTTCTTTTCAATGAGACAGATTACAGATGGAGGTGAGAGGCGTTTTTTTTTGTGCCGGTGACGCCTGGCTGGGCTGCAACGCTGCTGAAGTAGATTGGGAAATCCATGTGAATAGATAAGGGGCAATGGCTGGCTTCATTAGCCCATAGCACTGCAGCAGAACCGCCTGTAGGGGTGTGTGTGTGTGTGTGTGTGTGTGTGTGTGTGTGTGTGTGTGCGCTCGCTTGGTGGATTGGAATATTGGACTACTTTTCCTGGGGATCTCCATGAACCCCCCCAAGGACCCCTTGGAGGTAGTTAACATAGCATAAGTAGTTAACATAGCATCACAATCATCTTAACCACTTCATCCATCCATTTATAATGTATATGTTGCCTATTCAAAAATAGCAGATCCACAAGCTCACAGTGCGTCACTTCGTACCACGCTGCGAGCTTGTATATCTGCTATTTTTGACGATATAAAATATCGAATATCTGGGGGTCCCTGGCGCAAAACATTTTCAGATGGGGGGTCCGCGGCCAAATATATATATCATTTTGGGGGTCATTGACTTGAAAAAGTTTGAGAACCACTGGATTAGAATACACATAATGCATAACTAATATCTAAACATTAGGGACACATGTAGACACCTTTATGTGCATTAAAATGGAGTTTGCACAGCAGTGTTGTTGTCACACTAAAAGTGAGGAGAAAACTTCTAGGAGATGGCATTGTACCGTTTCTTTAACCCATTAAAGCCGGGAACGCTTCTGTGTGTCATTTTAAGATTTCTTTAGGCTATCCAAAAATAGCAGATCTACAAGCTCGTAGCGCGGAACCGAGTGCCACGCTACGAGCTTGTAGATCTGCTATTTTAGAATTTTTTTAAGAGAACATTTTAAACTCAAATCTTTGCTACCTGGGGATTCTACAAATACAGTATTCTGAAAAAAACCTAGGTTTCTATATCAGTGGTTCTCAAACATCTTCATGTCAAGGACCCCCAAAATGATATGTATTTGGCCGTGGACCCCCATCTCAAAATATTTTGTTCCAGGGACCCCCAGAAGCAAAGACTTGAGTTAAAAATAATGTTTCAAAAATGTATGTATTCAAAGATTTGCACGCATTTTCGTGATTTTTCTAAAATAGCAGATCTACAAGCTCATAGCGCGGCACTCGGTGCCGCGCTATGAGCTTGTATATCTGCTATTTTTTAATAGCCCAAGGAAATCTAAAAATGACACAGATGTTGTCCCTGGCTAAATGGGTTAAAATAGGTGCTAAAAGTTACTTTTCCGACACCAGTAGAGTGATCATCATGTCCTCCTCTGCTCTCGCATAAACACACAAGACACACTTCACCTCATCTGCCCCTTGGCCCTGATAAGAGACGACTTCTGCACATTCTGATCAACACAGGCTTTCCTATTCAACTCGAGGCTTTTGATCGGTGCAACCTTCACACCGCAGTGCAAGAAGAATATGCAAGATATGTACGCTCCGACGAAGGTCACACAAGTGGAGAGAGCTTGAGAGATTTGTTCATATTTCTATTCATTTCCATTAACCTTCTGCACTTCCATTAAATGTAGCTGTGCTGTACGAGTCCTGCATTACTTGCTGAATCTACACATTGCTTCATTTGCACTGCAGTCATCTTGTGTACCCCAGAGATGATGGAGTGGTACCTGGTCAGGACCCGCCCAAACAATCTTACCACACATCCCGTACTCTACCTCTGTCTAAGACACCGTCTTAACCCACTTAAAGGGATATTTCACTTTGAAACATGTTTGGTTTGTTTGTTTGTTTATTAAGGATCCCCATTAGTCTACACCTTAGTGGAGAGTAGACTATTCTTCCTGGGGTCCTGGTGTAATTTTAATGTCTACACTGGCTTTTGTGTGCACTCCAGACAGTTTTGAAGTTGCTACAATTTTGTTGGAAAATAAAAAAAATAAAAAATAAAAATGCAAATAATAAATAAAATGAATGAAAAAAAGTAATTGAAAAAACACGGCCCCCTCACGTATATCACAATATCAGTCACCAGAAACAAGGACGGGTGTTTTCGATGACTCTATCATGGTTAAAATGGAGTTCGAAGTTTGTATAGGAAGGGGGCGTGTCTGATAAAATGAATATCAAATATCTAAATACTGAATCAAGCAACTGTCTAAGGTACACAGAAAATTCTGAGTAGATGTTAAAATGAGCCCAAACATGTTTGAAAGTGAAATATCCCTTTAAGCCCTATTTTAAGCATCATCTAGTCAAATGATGGTGCCGCAAATTGAAAATAGCTGATATTTTCTATAATGACATGCCCAAATTAGGAATGCCAGACTGAAAAGCGGTTAATATAATGGGTCACTGTGTTTGTAGAATAAAAATATATACGCATAAATATAAGCCTGTTGCATATTCCCCACTTTATTGTCAGGGGGCATAATTACCTAGCCTGATTATCAGCCTGAAGCTGTGTGGAGCTTCAATCTGAAATTGGCTGCAGTGTCGGCGATTATATTTTGAATTTCACTAAACCAAGATCCGCCTACATCTGACCTCATCGCACAGCTTGTTTTAGCAGATATTCGCTGATTGGCTTGTCGTTAGACCCACCCCCACCTCTCATTGGACGGTACTTTTTGTATCGAAGATATCCTAGGCTCACATTTCAACACCAGACCAAGAGGCAGTCCACTCAGAGAGTGGGCGGGGTCTATGGTTTGGAACCGGGCTAATAATTACCTGCAGTTTGTCTTCACTACCTCTGGCCAAGCTGCGGCAAGCCACGTCAAGCTCCTCCCCGACGGACGAAAGGAGAGCCTCTTGCTCCGCCCCGAGCCTCGACACCTTCTCCTCCAGCACGGCACACTCCGCCTCCGCGTCCCGCCTCCGCTCGTCACCCGTCACCTGGAGGAACGTAGGATGCAGTCAGAGCGGTCAGAGAATAAGTGACTTTTGATCACCAAAGAGGAGCTTTTCTGACATTTGAGAAGCTCAACTCAACCTTTATTTATATAGCACAGTGGTTCTCAACCAGTGGTTCGGGGACCACCAGTGGTCCTTGAGAAGATTTCGGGTGGTCCCCAGCTAAATGATGGAAGAGTTGGCAACCAAATGGACCCTTATAGATCTTTAACTCTTGAGAGTGTAAAATGAAACCAAATGGACCCTTACAGGTTCATTTGGTTTCATTTTACGCTCTCTTAACACATTCCACGCCAGAGTTTAATATCATAATGTACTCACCAGTGCCAGCGATTTATTGTTGTTTTTTGTTTTTTTCACGGGGGGCCACAGACCTTGCTAAATACCTTAACGTTAAATACGTTAAACTGTTTGTAGACACACAGGGTAGCTGTGTGAGTTGCCCAGAGAAGACCGTTTCGATTGGCGATCGGCCATTTTGAAGTTGTCGCGGTTTATGTTAAACAGCGATCAGCGAGGAGAAAAACAACAACCGAGAAAATGGAGGATTAGTGGGAGCTTTAGAGCGGAGGCGGGTGGGAACGAAAATCTCCGGATACGGATATTTCCGTTTCCGGGTGTGCTACAATGAAATGTGTCGTGGCGAGGGAGGCCTACAATGAAAAGTGAACCTGCGAGAAAAAAAGAAAGAAAAAAAAGACCACTTCACGTAGATCTACGCGACTGGCACGCTGCGCAATTATTTAGGTTCGCGTAGATCTACGCGATTGGCACGCAATGTGTTAATTTACAAGAAGTCTACACCATTAGAGAATGTGGAAGAATTGTTATTTTGAACAACGTTTGCCTGTTGTCTCTCCTATGGTACCAACATCAACACAGCATGGAATTGAGGACAAGATCTCATCCAACAATAGCAAAATATTCAAAGTCTTGGGTCTGAGAGTCTAAATCTCATCCGTGGCTCAAATGCCGAATAAATAATGGACCTTGATATGAAAAAGGTTGAAAAACACTGATGTAGCACATTTACAACAACCAAGGTCAAACCAAAGTGCTGAACAAGAAATTTAAAACAGGCAAACAGAGCAAAAGAAAAACTAATTAAAGCAAAACTAAATAATTAAAAAAGGAAAAACAAACAAGTTATACAGATCACAACTAGAATAAAACAAAAACAGCATATCAAAGTGTACAGCATCAAAGTACACACAGCAAGGGTATATATACACGGCCAAGCAGCATTAAAAGGCCAGGGAGAAAAAGTGGGTCGTTTCTAATAAAGATTTTAAAACCCTCCAAGGACTGAGCAGAGCGGATGTGAAGAGGCAGGGTGTTCCACAATCTGGGGGCCGGCCACCGCAAAGACAATCTGGAGCAACTGGTCAGCCGACCTCAAGGGTCTGGCCTGGGATGTATGGCTGAATGAGCTCAGATAGGTATGGGGGGGGGGGGGGGGGGGGGGCAGCCCGTTTTGAGGTGAAAAAAAAAGAAAAAAAGCTGGGACGTAGCAAAGAAAATCTGCTAATGGAACAAAACATTTTGAGATGGGGGACGGCGCCACATACATATCTAAAAATGTTTTCTAAATCCTAACAGTATGTTGCTATATCAGTGGTGCTCCAACTTTTCCATGTCAAGGACCACCAAAATGATATGTATTTTTGCCGCGGACCTCCATCTCAATATAAGTTGTTCCAGGGACCCCCAGCAGCACAGGCCAAAAAGCACAGAAAAAAAAAATCGAAGTAGAATTTAAACCTTTTTAGTTCTAGTAGTCAAACATGGCTACTAGAGCAGCCCATCTCTGAGATACAAATGTTATCATGTTATAGTTAGGAAACATAAATACAAAACCCTATCGTCAATGTCGGGTGGAACCTCATACGGTATGTCCCAAAACTGTTACTTTTCAAGATTCAAAAATGCAGATCTACAAGCTCAAAACGCGCCACGTTTCGAGCTTGTAGATCTGCTACTTTTGATGCTTTTGTGTGACGCTGTAGTGGGCGTTAATCTATGAAAAAACACAAAAAGCTAGAATATAGAGATAAGAGGTTTCTGCCCCGACAGCAACGCTATACTAGTTCACCGGGGTCCCCCAGGGCTCTCTACTAGGCCCCCTTCTCCTCCTGTTTTCGCTCTACACTAAATATATGTGGTGAATACATACAATTCGGCCACCAGAATAAGGAACACTAAGGGTTCAAGTGGTTAACCTATCCATAAATGAATAAACCCTCCACAAAGTGAGGATTGACCCCACTTATCTAACTTACACACACACACACACAAACACACACACACACACACACACACACCAGAGTTCGCTCAGCTCCCCTCCCCATGCAAACAACAGTAGTTAACCCCTTCAATCCGTCATTTTAGATGTCTTTGGCTATTCAAAAATAGCAGATCTACAAGCTCATAGCGCGGCACTGAGTGCTATGAGCTTGTATATCTGCTATTTTTTTAAAGATCTTGAAAATGTGTGCAAATCTTTGAATATATATGTTTTAAAGCGAACATTTGTAAAATATTTTATTCCAAATATATGTATTCAAAGATTTGCGCAAATGTTCCAAGATTTTTCAAAAATAGCAAATTTACAAGCTCGCGCTATGAGCTTGTAGATCTGCTATTTTTTAATAGCAAAAGTATGGTTATAAGCTCAAATCTAAAAATGACACAGTATGCGTTCCCGTATTGAATGGGTTAAGCCTTGCCTCCATTGTCCCGTGTCCCCATCAATAGTGTCAGGGACAGAGGAGGAGGTCCCTGGCCGGGCGCGGGGGCCAGTCGATAGGGCCGCGGAACAGGAACCATCGGATCAGCGATGCCTAGTGGACCGTGGATCATTACCTCGTCCCCGAGATAATAAGCCCGCCGTGTTACGTTAATAAGGGTCTTCTTTTGCTTCATTCACCACCACCACAAATCAATACATGGATATCCCCCCACGGATAGCAGCATCCTTCCATCCCTGAAAAGAGCTTCCGCTACTTATCACAGGCCTGTCATTGAGGTGAATGGGTGTGAGAGTGTGTGTGTGTGTGTGTGTGTGTGTGTGTGTGTGTGTGTGTGTGTGTGTGTGTGTGTGTGTGTGTGTGTGTGTTCAATACCTCATCTGCCTAGGGGCCGGTATTGATGAAGTACCCTTACAAATAGGAGGCGCTGATTCGACACACCAGTTAACCTTCTGAGCCGTGTTTAAAGTTGGTATGATCATGTGAACTAACTAGACAAGACTCTTCATCATGATGGGAGGGAGGGAGGGAGGAAGATAAGATGACGTTTATTTAACCACGTTAGCCCTATACATCAGTGGTTCTCAAACTTATTCATGTCAAGGACCCCCAAATTGACACTTATTAGCCCGCGGACCCCCCATTTGAAAAGATATGCCAGGGACCCCCATAAGAGAAGATTTCTTACGGCTCTAGCATTGATTCTCAACCATTTTAAATTTCAAGGACGCCCGGTTTGACATGCATTAGGCTACGGACCCCCATTTAATGGCATTTCTATCTCTGGGACCCCAATACATATTGTAAAATCAATGTTAATTTAACTCTGAGAGTGTACAAATGGAACCAAATGGACCCGTCAGGTTCCATTTGGTTCCATTTGTACACTCTTGAGTTACAGGCCCATTAGGGTCCATTTGGTTCGTAACTATCCATCATTTAGCTGGGGACCCCCTGGAACTCCATCAAGGACCCCTGGGGGTCCCCGGACCCCACTTTGAGAACCAATGCTATACACTATAGTCATACGATGAATAGCAAAAATAGACAATCTACAAGTTGCTCTGCTATTTTAAAATGTAGAATGTTTAACTTGTTTAACAACTCATGAACTTCTTTCTTTTTTTTTTGGTGGGAAAATGTTCCCCCATAATGACATGCCGAAAAGAAAACAGGGATGCCAAGGTGAAAGCGGTTCAGTTTAATTTAGTGTAGTCGCGCGGCTCCCTGGTGCGGATTCATCTGATCCAACCACACACTAACGTGACACGACGTTCAGCATCTGAAGAGGTTGAATGCCTTTGAACTAAACTGCTGGGATGAGGCCCGTGCAGCCCTCTGGGCTGTTCATTTCAAACACTCTGGACTGGAGCATTTGGTGGATGGCAGTTATGCATTTCTCCTCCTCCCGACGCTTGTACAGTACATCTAATCATCAAAGTTAGACGGTGAAAGGCTGTACCTCTTATGAAGTGTTTAACCCATTAAGACCTGGGGCCGATTCTACAAAGCGCCTTCTAAATCAGTCGTTCTCACACTTTCAAGATTTTTTTCAAAAATGTTCAAAAATAGCAAATGTCTGCTACTTTCTAATAGCCAACGCAAAAAAATCTAAAATGAGAATAATCGGTTTTAATGGGTTAAAGCTACAATCCGGGAAATTAATTAATTCATTAATTAAATTAAATTGTATTTAACCAATCTGTATGGCAGAGTGTACGATATAATACTTCCTTACATTAGTGCAATACAAGATAACATCTGCTGTGGTTGCAGGTAGTCTCCCTATTCTTCCATTGAGAAATGTTTTGTGTTGGGTAGGATTACCTACTGGTCAACAATTTGTCAATAAAAGATATTTAAAGCAGATGAAGCAGATTGGATACTAGATGCACTGTAAGTGTATTGTAGTTTGGACATTGGTGCGATTACCTCTCTTTGTCCAGAGAGGGAGCCTGACATAAAACGGACAAATTGTAGCTTTAAAGCCTCTCGTTTACATAAATCTTCTCTTCTGGGGAGTCCCTGGCACAAAAGAAAATCAAATGGGGGTCCGCAAATATGAATTTGGGGGTCCTTGGCACCACTGAGAACCACTGGTTTACAGCATGTGCATTAACCCATTAAGACCTGAAGAAGCATCTGTATCATTTTTAGATTTTTTTAGGCTATTCAAAAATAGCAGATATACAAGCTCATAGCGCGGCACCGAGTGCCGCGCTACGAGCTTGTAGATCTGCTATTTTTGTAAAATTGTGAAAATTTGTGCAAATCTTCGAATATATATGTATTTTTTTAAAGCGTTAGGATTTAGAAAACATTTTTTTCATCTGCCTCAGGTCTTAATGGGTTAAAGTTAAACGACAAAGTTATAACATTGCATTGCCATTTAAAATGACAGCTCGCAGGAAAGGATTGAGGGACCTTACTTTGTCATCCAGGTCCTGTTTGAGTAGCTGGTGCCTCCTCTGGAGGAGTGAGTGCGCCTCCTCTTTGGCGATCAGCTCCTGGGACAGTTTGTCACACTCCTCCTTCATCCTGTCCACTTTGACACGCAGCGCCCGGCACAGCTCCTTCTCCGACGCCACGTCCACCTGGGCAGCCAGAGAGAGGACCAATGGCATTATTAAGAGCAAATGTAGCCATAATAGAAAGTAATTGGGCCTCCTCCTTACTTCCTTCACAGGTGTTACCAATGATACTAATGAAGGCTCTGTTCCATTTAGTGCAGTGGTTCTCAACCAGTGGTCCGGGGACCACCAGTGGTCCTTGGGGGGGGGGGGGGTACCAGGGGGTCCCCAGCTGAATGAGTTAACATAGCGTCACAATCATTTTAACCACTTAGCCTTGGCTATTCAAAAATAGCAGATCTGCTTGTAGATCTGCTATTTTTGAAAAATCTTGAAAATGTGTGCAAATCTTTGAATATATATATTTTTTTAAAGCGAACATTTTTAACTCAAATCTTTGCTTCTGGGGGTCCCTGGCACAAAACATTCTCATATGGGGGTCCGCGGCCAAATGTATTTCAATTTAGGGGTCCTTGGCATGAAATAGGTTGAAAACCACTGATTTAGTGTAGCACAGTGGTTCTCAAACGTTTTCAATTTCAAGGACCCCCCATAACTCTGAGAGTGTACAAATGGAACTGAACACTCTCAAGAGTTACAAACCCGTAGGGGGCCATTTGGAACCCCCTCAAGGAACCTCCCATGAGGGTCCCTGGACCACACTTTGAGACCCACTGGTGTAGCAGAGTGTTTCCAGTGAGCCAACATGCACAATATCAGCACCCTGACCACTCTGTTTGACCAGAATGGAACAGAGCCCCTTCATTAGTATCATTGGTAAAACCTGTGAATTTCTTTCAATATGGCTGCTGTGCACAGAGCCTATAAAAACCCTCGTAACGTAATTAGAACGAAAGTGTTATTATGCCGCATTAACCACATTAACCCTGGCTAGGACAGTGCAATTCATCATTTCACCATCGACATCGCAATGTACAGTATGTGCAATAGCATTGACATTGCAAAGGATGCAATGTAGCTAAGGGGTCAGTTATTGTAAACACTTTTACTTCTTTGTAGAAAACAAAAACAAAACAGTACAGTGTGTGTATGTCTGATAAATATCAATGATTTCTTGGTAACTGGTCTTGCATTTACATTCTGCGTTCACAGAGGTGTCAGGTTGAGCCAGAGTATTGAGCAACACCCTCTAAAATCACCCTAATCCTTGCTAGGTGAGACATTATTTCCGAATGGAGCTACTGAAGTTTAGATATACTGCAGATCAGCATATATCTGGTGAAATTATGTAACACCTGCTTTTTTATGTTGAAATACATATGGCAAAAAAACTAAAATATACGGTAGCACTTTACAATAATGACCCGTTATAAAGCATTTATAAACGTTTATAAGCAGTTTGTAGACTATTAACAAATCATTAACAACCTGTTACAAATCATTTATAAGGTATTAGTAAGTAGTGAACCATTCATGAATAAGCCATTTAGATACATCTGTAAATTATTATTAAATTATTTGTAACTGATGTTATATAATATATACAAGCTATTTGTAGATAAAGAACAAATCATAGACAAACTATTTATATACATTGGTTAATAATAATATTGTAGAACATTTAAGAATCATTTAAACATTATTTAAAACACATTAAAACATTATTTATACTCAATTTTGTTCATCATTAAATAATTTAATTTAATGTGTAGGAAATCATTTGGAAATGATTCATATAGTGGTATAAATGTAGTTTTTTAGGGAGTTTTTTTCATGTTTAGCAAATGATGCCTAAGACATTTGTAAAGAGTATGTAAACCATTTGCAGACGTTATCATGGGCCTGAGCCTAGTTGCTTCTTTTGGGCTTGTTTTCATAGACCTGGCCGCTTGTTTCTTTTGCAAAATCTGGCAACACACTGATTACCTGCATTACACCTGCAGTAGCCTACTAGGGAGGAAGTGAACAGTGATGCAGTTGCAGACTGGACAGAAATATATCTAATTCATGTTTTATGTGTTTTAACTGTCTTGTTGCAGGTGATCGAGGTAATGGCTAATCTTACAGACATGAAGTAGCATTATGACCAGGGGGTATTTTGATGGTGGCCGTTTGGCTCCACAATGTTTGTTTTGCTGTGTAGGCTAGTAATGTCCTCCATGCTTAGCAGTTTAGCTTAGCAGCTAAAGCTAACTTGCACTGGGAGATGGTGACTGCAGAGGCTCCAAGCTGCTACTCTGTGATTCTGTTGTGATGAATTTCTTTGTTTAAATGTTAGTGTGTGTGCTGTGTCCAAGAGTTGTTACATTTTATTGTTTTATACTTTTATACTCTATAACGTTACTTCTGCCACTTTTTGATGTCACATGTTTTACTAATCATTGTTAAACATGAAATAATAATGCATAGTCTACACTTTACAACAAGGCACATGATAACGTTTGCAAATGGTCTACATACTCTTTACGAATGTCTTACGAATCATTTATTAAACATGAAAGATAATTCTAGTAATTGTTTGGTGTCTGCATTCATGAAAGCCAGGTAGTTTGCAACAGGTAGGGAGAAAGTCACATTAACAGACAGTTGTAAATGATGAACGGTCTTCACTTTACTATAGGGCACATAATAACATGTACTAAGGATGTATAGATATTTTAGGAATGTTTTGCAAAGCATATGTTAAACATGAACAAACACATTAACAGACAGTTGTAAATGATGAACTGTCTTCACTTTACTATAGGGCACATAATAACATGTACTAAGGATTTATGGATATTTTAGGAATGTTTTACAAAGCATATGTTAAACATGAACAAACACATTAACAGATAGTTGTAAATGATGAACTGTCTTCACTTTACTATAGGGCACATAATAACATGTACTAAGGATGTATAGATATTTTAGGAATGTTTTGCAAAGCATATGTTAAACATGAACAAACACATTAACAGACAGTTGTAAATGATGAACTGTCTTCACTTTACTATAGGGCACATAATAACATGTACTAAGGATTTATGGATATTTTAGGAATGTTTTACAAAGCATATGTTAAACATGAACAAACACATTAACAGATAGTTGTAAATGATGAACTGTCTTCACTTTACTATAGGGCACATAATAACATGTACTAAGGATTTATAGATATTTTAGGAATGTTTTGCAAAGCATATGTTAAACATGAACAAACACATTAACAGACAGTTGTAAATGATGAACTGTCTTCACTTTACTATAGGGCACATAATAACATGTACTAAGGATTTATAGATATTTTAGGAATGTTTTACAACGCATATTTTAAACATGAACAAACACATTAACAGACAGTTGTAAATGATGAACTGTCTTCACTTTACTATAGGGCACATAATAACATGTACTAAGGATTTATAGATATTTTAGGAATGTTTTACAAAGCATATGTTAAACATGAACAAACACATTTCCCAAATTACCGACAAGTAAAATTGATCATGTGGAAATAATGATCTGCAGATCATTTTGAAATATGTAATTATTGCTTAGAAATGGTTTGTTGTTCATGCCTTGGGCTAGAACAAAGATTTAACACATGATTTATGAAGTCTTAATACATTTTTAAAGAGATGTCCTATAACCACGAAAAAACTCAATTTATACCACTTTATAAATCATTTACAAATGATTTCCTACAATTTAAATGACATTATTTAATGATGAACAAACTCGAGTATAAATAATGTTTCAATGTGCTTTAAATAATGATTAAATGATTCTTAAATATTCTACAATGTTATTATAAATTATTTAATAATCATTAACCAATGTATATAAATAGTTTGTCTATGATTAGTTCTTTATCTACAAATAGCTTGTATATGTTATATAACATCAGTTACAAATGAATAAATCATTTACAGATGTATTATACATGGCTTATTCATGAATAGTATGACTACTTACTAATACCTTATAAATGATTTGTAACCATAGTTTTACAGGTTTTAGTAATCATTTACAAATGTCAACAAACAGGTTGTTAATGATTTGTTAATAGTCTACAAACTGCTTATAAATGTTTATAAATGCTTTATAATGGGTCATTACAAATGATTTAATAATCATTTACAGATGTATATAAATGGCTTATTAATGAATAGTTTACTACTTACTAATACCTTATAAATGATTTGTAACCATAGTTATAAAGGTTATAGTAATCATTTACAAATGTCAACAAACAGGTCGTTAATGATTTGTTAATAGTCTACAAACTGTTTATAAACGTTTATAAATGCTTTATAACGGGTCATTATTGTAAAGTGCTACCGTATACTGCAATGTCATTCTTGTCCCCAATATCATTCAGCCCCAAACCTGACATCCCTTTTTTGGCAAATTTCCAAAAGCTTTAGAGCAGCAACTGCAGATCTATAAGCTCACAACGCGTTGATAACACACGTTGGGAGCCTGTACAGAAGGCCTATTTTACATTTTTTCTTGTTGATTTGTTGTTGTTTTCACGGTGTATTTATTTAGCTGCTGGTAGTCATGGCTGCCAGTTCCCACCTGATGTTATGTGGGAGTTCCCACTGCTCCAAACTGTACTGAATAACTGCTAGCTTGCATAGCGTCTTCAGACTAGGACTTAAGTCTAATATGTACAGGTCATTAGATTTTCCATATCCTCCAAAGAGGATGATACGATCTCCCGCCATGCAACAGCACATACAATACATCCCTGAACACGGGCCTTTCCCCTTGGGATCAATCTTCTTCCAGGAGAAGGTCTGTGGATTTAATTTCCACATATCATTTGAATTTGGGTTCCAGTTATGGTGGTTACGTCCACCAAATATGTACAGCTCTCCTTTGTAGGTAAAGGCTGAATGATCGTAGCGTCCTTCTGGAAGTTGTGCAGAAGGCGTGCTCATCCAACAGTTTGTCTCCGTGTCAAATACTCTGATGTTGTTGTGGACAGCCATCTGCTGCCCCCCCAAGCCCCCACACACAAACATCTTTGTCCCGATGATGGTGGCAGAGTGACAAACTGAAACAGGTGGCAGAGTTCCTCTGGTGTTTATTAACACATTCCATGCCAGAGTTTAATCTCATAATGTACTCACCAGTGCCAGCGTTTTATTGTTGTTTTTTTGTTTTTATCATGTCGCCACAGACCTCGCTAAATAAGTTAAAAGTGCGCGTTCATTTGGTTCTAAACACACAGCGGATCCGTGAGAAACGTCCAGCGAAAACAGTTTCCAAATGCGAGCCGCCATCTTGAAGCTACAGCCGATACACGCTAAACAGTGATCAGCGAGGAGAAAAACAACAAACCGAGAAAATCGAGTTTTAAACAGGATCCCAGACAGGAAGCGGATACGATCGAAAAAACCGGAACCCGAATAATTCCGTTTCCGACCGAAAACCGGAAACGGAAATGGATCAAAAAAATTCGGAAAGTGCACCTTGGGCGATTAACATGGGAATCGGCGGTTCGCGTAGATCTACGCGACTGGCACGCTGCGGCTTTAAATAGGTTCGCGTAGATCTACGCGATTGGCATTCAATGTGTTAAAGACCAGACCATTGTGGTGGTGTCCAACTTGTAGATGTCATTAGTTTTATCCTGTGTCCATCCTCCAAAGATATACATGATCTTCTCCAAGACACAGGCTGAGTGGTCGGACCTCGTCTCTGGAACAGTCCCATATATCCTAGGCTTGAACCATCTGTGTGTGTCCACATCAAATGCATAAAGCACATTGTAGCACTTGCTGTATCCATTACTTCCTCCCCAGATGTAGATTATATCTTCTATAAGTACAACTGTATGGCCCCCATGGAGTTCTCCTCTTTCAGTTGTCACCGGTGGTAACTTCCTCCAGCATAAAGACACTGTGTTGAAGACGTACACATCAATCTGAGGATCACCGTACCCTCCAAAGGAGTACAGCTTGTTTCCCACGGCAACAGCAGCATGAAGACGGTCTTCATTTGGTGCTTCATTGAGATGAACGGTCCACTGCATCATTTCACACATCAGGAACTTAAAGAGGATTCTCTCAGACTTCTGTAAAAGAATGGAGTTCTACTGTGTGTGAGACCACTTATATAAGTACAGCAGCACAAACATCATGGGACGTTTGTCTAATCCATGAAGCAGATGCCCATCGTTCTCCCATATATGGTCAAGTGATCACCATAGCAACCATAGAACTGCTGATCCGACTGACTTCCCACTGGGCACCACACTCCCACACACATTTGTGTAATTTATAGAGATTTTGAAATATGTAAGCTTAAATGTTATAATGGAAGTTAAAATTGGTCCTAATATGGAGTCATACGTCATATGTACCTCCTCATCCTCATCATTCCCACAGTGTCAAGCTTCGTGGCCCTGCCCTTAAGTGCCAGGGACCCTAACCCTCAAATATAGTATAGTATAGTCAAAAATAGTATAGATCAGTGGTTCTCAAACTTTTTCATGTAAAGGACCCCCAATGAATATGTATTTGGAAACTGAAAACATGTAGTGCCAACTGACCTCCATAAAATATTAGGTTAAAAAATATATATATATATGGAGATAAGAGGTTTCTGCCCGACAACAACGATATACCTATTTTTTTCTGGAAAATCTACATTCTATTTATACACTCTCAGACTTGTAAAAGTCCATTTGGTTTCTAACTATTAATCATTTAGCTGGGGACCCCCCTGAACACCCTCAAGGGGGACCCCACGATGACAAATCAGAACCGGTACGATTTCTTTTAGGAAATGGGCTCCCTGCGCTCGTCTTTCCACCGAGACATTGTTTGTTTACATCCGGGTTGAAAAAGAAAATCTGTGGATCGTCAAAAAGACTCAAAATGAAGTAAAACCACTGGCATTGGTGGATTAAGTCATGAATTAATACCTGGCTATGAATGTGTTAACAGTGTGGGTGTGGTGTATGAGTGTACGGACATTACGGGTCCATTTGGTTACATTTGTATACACTCTCACGGTTAGATATAGTTAAATAATCACTGAGGATTTGATTGTGTGCCAGCCTATTATCACCTGTCTGTCTGTTTTCCAGTCTGTCCTCGGCTTCCAGCCTGTCTGCCTCTTTACCTGTCTGTCTGTTTTCCAGTCTGTCCTCGGCTTCCAGCCTGTCTGTCTCTTTCCCTTGTGTTGTTTTTATCTTTAATTTTTTACATTGTGTTACATCGGTGTGAAGGGAGCCAAAGGTAACCATGTTGTTATGGTATCCGGCACTGTTGCTCCAGCATGTTCAACAAACCACTTTGTGGATTAACTGTACATTAACGTTATGTTGACACTACAGTAGATCTGCACATAAACGTTATGTTGACACTACTGTAGATCTGCACATAAACGTTATGTTGACACTACAGTTGATCTGCACATAAACGTTATGTTGACACTACAGTAGATCTGCACATAAACGTTATGTTGACACTACAGTAGATCTGCACATAAACGTTATGTTGACACTACTGTAGATCTGCACATAAACGTTGTGTTGACACTACTGTAGATCTGCACATAAACGTTATGTTGACACTACTGTAGATCTGCACATAAACGTTGTGTTGACACTACTGTAGATCTGCACATAGACATTATGTTGACTAGAGGTGGGACGATATGGGTACCTCACGATACGATATATATCACGATATTAGGCCCACGATAACAATATATATCACGATATTCGACGATGTTCGATATATTGCGATATCACGATATTCGATATATATTGCAAGAAATTTCACCAACGATATATCACGATATCTGAAAATATCGATATATTGCGATATCACGATATATTGCATGAAAATTCACCAACGATATATCACGATAGTCCTTGTATTCAATTCATAAACACATAAAATAGCACCAAACAGTTCAAAACATCATTACACAAATACAGAGTAGGAAAAACAACGTATCACAAACTTAAATTTGTTTTTTCTTCGATATATCGATATTTTTCGGGAGGATATCGATTATTTATCGCGGGAGAAAGTATCGCGATATATCGATATATCGATATATCGTCCCACCCCTAATGTTGACACTACTGTAGATCTGCACATAAATGTTATGTTGACACTACTGTAGATCTGCACATAAACATTATGTTGTAACTACTGTAGATCTGCACCACATTGTTGTGCACACTGGCAGTAAAGTAGATCCATGTTGTTTTTTTGTGAATATTATTTTACATTTTGTGAAGGGTCTCAGATCTCAGATCCACGTCCTGCTTTCCTTCATTATTCTATTTTGTAGAAATAGTGCATAAGACTTAAGTGCATAAGACTTAAGTGGTTAATATTTAGAATTAGTGGTTGTACTAATGATTATTATGACCATGTTTGTTTTATTATATATTTTTCTCCCTCGAGCTCTCTCTCGCTGCTATCCGACACCGGTACTGTCTCCAGACAGTGTCAAACCCCAGTGTCTGCTGAGGGCAATATTTCTCATGCTGTCCGCCTTAACCCAATTAGACCGGGAACACATCTGTGTAACCACTTTATCCATATTTTATACTTTGGCTATTCCAAAAATAGCAGATATACAAGCTCATAGCGCGGCACTCGGTGCCGCGCTATGAGCTTGTAGATCTGCTATTTTTGAAAAATCATGAAAATGTGTGCAAATCTCTTTCGAACATTTTTAACTAAAATCTTTGCTTCTGGGGGTCCCTGGAACAACATATTTTGAGATTGGGGTCCGAGGCCAAATACATATCATTTTTGGGGTCCTTGACATGAAAATGTTTGAGAACCACTGATATTATAGCAAACATAAGTGTTTCGGAAAACTGTCAGGATTTAGTAGACATAGAAGAGCTCATAGCGCGGCACTCGGTGCCGCGCTATGAGCTTGTAGATCTGCTATTTTTGAATAGCCCAAAGAAATCTTAAAATGACACACAGATGCGTTCCCGGTCTGAATGGGTTAATAAGTCCCATGCGTACTGTACGGCGGGCTTGTGAGCCCTCACAGAACAGGCCAACACAAGTCTCAGTATAGCCTGATGTCTGTGTGAGGGCAGTACAGTATCAGTCTGCTATCAGACTGGATGTGGACTATGTGGAGTCAGCCAAATGTGTTATCTTGAATCATCATAAATTATTAAGAGGAACAGCAGAAATGGCAGCAAATGGCTGGGAGGTGACAGAGGCCACTGGAGGAAAGAGGGAAAAAAAGCACCTCTCTTTTTTTCTCTTGACACCAAATCTCTGTGCCGAAAATAGCAGATCTACGAGCTCACAATGCGTCGCGATGCGACGCATTGTGAGCTCGTAGATCTGCTATTTTTTGCAGATTTGTACTGAATCTTCGCCTATTACGACATGCCCAGAATAGGGACTCTAGTGTTCAAGCGGTGAGAGAAATAGAGACGGAGACATTGAAAATTAAGCAGTGAAGGGAAATGCAGAGTGCAAGGACAAGGAGAGAAGATTTTTTTCCCCCCTACCCCCCCTACACATTGCAATCTAGCCTTTTGGCTACACATAATGACGCAAATGAATATTGGTCGGGGCTTCTTGGGGACATCAGTGGCAGCCGCGGGCTAGCTCTTAAGAAACATTCCACCGAACATCCTTGTCCTCAGCCCTCCAGTCCAAACGACGGCATTACAATGAGCTATGTCACATATTCACGCCATTCAACCAGGGCTAATGGGCCGTGCTCAACCGTACCAGGGAAGGCCATGGCCCTTTAACCCATTGATACCTGGAACGCTTCTGTGTCACTTTAGATGCCTTTGGCTATTCAAAAATAGCAGATATACAAGCTCATAGCGCGGCACTGATTTTTTTTTTTTTAATTTTCTTCAAAAAACTGTTAGGATTTGGATTTTTTTAAAGAATCGCCTCAGGTCTTAATGGGTTAAGAAACAACATGCCCCCACGGGGTGCATGTTGGGGCGCTGCTCATCAGCCTGGAGGTAGTAGGGGAGAGAAGGGACGCTCCCCTGTCTCCAGCGATGCACTGATTAGACGTTTTGTTCCACCTTTTGGCAGATGGGACGAGGTCTGATACCGGGGAGTGATTCTTTTAACCCCTTCAATCCGGGAACGCATCTGTCATTTTATTTCTTTGGCTAATTCAAAAATAGCAGATATACAAGCTCATACGCAGCTTGTAGGTCTGCTACGTTTTTTTTTTTTTTATCGTGAAAAGCTTTGCAAATCTTTGAATATATATATATTTTTTAAAGCGAACATTTGTAACTAAAATCTTTGCTTCTGGGGGATTGTAAAAATGTCTAAAAACAGTTATTTGAAAAAACTTATGTTGCTACAATATCAGCGGTTTTCAAACTTTTTTCATGTCAAGGACCCCCCAAAAAATGACATGTATTTAGCCGCAGACCCCCCCCCCCATCTCAAAATATGTTGTTCCAGGGACCCCCCCCCCCCCCCAGCAGCAAATTTGAGTTAAAAATATTAAATGTAATAAATATATATAAAAATTCAAAGATTTGCACACATTTTTCACGATTTTTGGAACAGCCAAAGAAATAAGCCTAAAAATGACACAGATGCGTTTCCCGGTCTTAATGGGTTAAATATTAAATATATTGGAGTGTGCGTCGCGAGGGTCCATGGGAGCCGCACCCAATACAGCCTCAGCTGTCCTCGCCTCACCCTACCCTTATGGCACTCGAGAGGGACAAAGGCCCCGCGAACCGAAGACGTGGGAAAGAATTACACACAAAAAAAAATGGAAATTTTATATGCGTCTCGCTGAGTGGGAAATATGCCAGATGTTATGCGGTTAAGGCACGTGAACGCCCTGCGCGGAATACGAAGTATACGAGCCAGTGGGGCTCAAAATGTCAATTAGGCAGCGCCGAGCGCTGTGATCCATGCCCTGGCAGAAAGAGAGAGAGAGAGAGAGAGAGAGAGAGTGAGAGGGAGAGAGAGACAGAGATGTGAGGGGGCGGGGGACATTGTTTTGGTCGATGCCTGACCTTGAAATCTCTCCTGACTTTAGAGAAATTAGAGCAGGTGCGATACATAAACCATGAGGTAGGAGTTAAACTGCTGTACTGCCGTGTCAAAGACCTCAAGCTATGATTTCGCTTTACATTTTTCATGAGAGAGAGGGGGCATTCCCCAAAGGAGGGGGAGGAGGAGGAGAGTTACGTTCTTGAAGGTTACCCCCTTTACCTTGGCCTCTTTGACGACGGCCTGCGTCTCCTCGCGCGCCTCCTGCCGACAGAGCCGGAGCGTCTCCTGGCGCTCGCGGTCCCTCTCGGCGCGGCCGCCGTCCGCCGCCGCCCTCAGGCCGTCCAGCTCCTTCCGGTGCGCCTCCCTCTCCAGCTGCAGCTGCCGCAGCACGGAGGCCCGCTCCTCCTGGGCCGCGGCGAGCTTCGCCCGCAGCTCCGACGCTCCCCGCTGGAGCTCCTTCCCGGAGCTCTCCTCGGCGGCCAGCCGCTGGGCCAAGTGGGCGCGGGCGGAGGTCAGCTCCTTGGCGGCGGCCGCCGCCGCCTGGAGCTCGGCCTGGGCCTCCTCCCGGTCCCGCAGGGAGGAGCGGCGGGCCTGCGCGTCGGCTCGCTCCTCCAGCCGGTGGTTCTCCTCCCGGAGCCGCGCCTGGAGGACGGCCTGGCGCTGGGACTCCTGCTCCAGCGCCGCCGAGGCGTCTCGCACCTGGAGGGTTTAGGAGTCTTGTTAGGGTTTTTGAGTGGTGCTAGCCACTCCAAGGAGTGACTTTGTCCTGGTGTGTGTGTGTCTGTCTGTCTGTGTGTCTGTGTGTATGAGCACGGCCTCTCTGTATGTTTGAGCACAGCCTCAACAGCTGCGGCTGATTGCAACACAAAGATGCAACCAGTTACACTAATTATACACACACACGCACACACACACACTCACACACAACACACACTTTTGAGTAAAAATACTTAATGAGTAAAAATACTTAAAATGAGTAAAAATACTTAAATATTAGTAAAGATACTTTAAAGTTCCTAAACTGAGTAAAAATACTTTAAATGAGTAAAAATACTTTAAATGAGTAAAAATACTTAAAAGATGTTAAAATGAGTAAAAACACGTAAAAATCAATAAAAACATTTTAAAGTACTTAAAATTAGTAAAAATACTTTGAAGTCATCAAAGTCTGTAAAAAGTAACTAACGAAATGAACTCATGAAAGGCACCACTCTCTTCACACTGGTGTGATTTTTTTGGTAAACTCCCGCTTTCCACTAATCCCAACGTGCCCTCTAGTCCCAAAGCCAGTATGAACCCTGTATGAACTTAAAGCCTGACCAGTGGTGGAAAAAGTACTCAAATTCTTTACTTAAGTAAAAGTACCAATACTGCAATATAAAAATACTCAAGTAAAAGTCTAGAATTCAAAATTTACTTGAGTAAAAGTACAAAAGTATTGGCATCAAAATGTACTTCGAGTACCAAAAGTAAAAGTACTAAATATTTGAAAATAGCCGATCTACAAGCTCACAACGCGTCGCGATGCGACGCGTTGTGAGCTTGTAGATCTGCTATTTTCAAATAGCCTAGGTATAAAATAGGGTTAAAGTGGTTAATGTATGTTTCATTATATCATAGTTTATATCTGAAAAGTAACTAGTAACTAAAGTTTTCAAATAATTGTAGTAGAGTAAAAAGTACAATATTTGCCTCTGAGATGTAGTGGAGTAGAAGTAAAAGTACTGAAAATTGGAAATACTCAAGTAAAGTACAAATACCTAAAAATTGTACTTAAGTACAGTACTTAAGTAAATGTACTTAGTTACTTTCCACCACTGAGCCTGACCGATGCCAGAGATTTGGAGTCCGATGACGATGCCGATTTTGGAGAGTGCTATCCTACCAAGAAATTTCTATCAAATTCAATTCCATCTAAAAGATGGAAAAACATTTAGAAGTAGAATCAGCTTTCAGATGTATTCATTTTAACTCATTCACTGCCACTGACCCTTTTTTTTTGGTTTTCCCTCACACAGAACCCAAGATATAGTGATCCGACAAGATTTGCTGCTCCATTCACTTCTTGGTTAACTTATTACCGTAATTTTCGCACTATAAGCCGCACCTGAATATAAGCCGCAGCAGCTAAATTGAATGATTTGTACATATATAAGCAGCACTGGACTATAAGCCGCGGGTGTACAATCCATAGATTTAGGAGGTCCCCTAGTGGCCGTTAGCTGTAAAAATCCATAGATAAGCCGCACCGTTATATAAGCCGCAGGGTCGAAAAATGGGGAAAAAGTCGCGGCTTATAGTCCGAAATGTACAGGTACTTAAAAATCCTGTATCTCGGCTTCTGTGTACTTTTTTTGTTTACTATATATTTTTGGCAGAGACATGCTATTTTCAAAGGCGTATAAAAGCGAATGGGAGGTCGCGATGACATTTATTTATTTTTTCGCAGAAGCACAGTGAAACCCTCTCTGTGATTAGCAACCATCAGGGTATCGATCATACTGGAGATAAATATTCAGTGACTACTTAAAAAGGTAAGAAAAATCGCTGGCAGTGGGTGCACGCAGCCAGAAATAAGTCTGGCAGTGAAAGAGTTAAATGTTTGAACGTTTTTTGAAAACTTTTTAAAATGTTAGGACTATATTACAATGACACGCCCACAATAGGGACAGCAGTCTGAAAGTATCTGGACACATCGGCTGCATAACTGCCAAAACCGATGACAATAAAGTGGAATAATGGCCAATATAACGGCCAAACCAATACATCGGCCTAGCTGTTCTGTTTTCTGGACACCAATAGAAAAGCCTAGCAGCTGTAATCTCCAATAGCTACCGTACTTTGGTGATAAAAAGAAACAATATTATTTTGTGGGCTTATCTCTCCCCCAATGTTTCTATGGTTGTCCAATGCTAAGCTAAACACATACAGTAGTTAGCCTATGATGCCAACTAGATATCATATCAAAGTTATACTACTTATTTCCAAGTCTTTATCAGTAGGAGTTAGGGAAGTACACTATTAGCCACATCACAATCTTTCACATTTCTTTTGTTATTTTTCCTTTTAAAAAATGATTGAAAATAGCAGATCTACAATGCGATGGATGCAACTCATTGTGAGCTTGTAGCTTAACCATTTTCAATATTGTCATACAACAAATGATATACTGTACAATGGTTAATCGATGATGGAGTATTCTTCATTCACGTTCATCAAGCTTATCAAAGTAATAAGCACCGCTCTTTCACAGAAAATGTTATATTTAAATTGTTTACCAGATGGAGCGGTATAGTGAGATCACCAAAGTGAGCAGACTGCAATGCCTGCTATTATGCAGAAGGCAGTCAGGCAGGCAGCAGCTCTTGCACCGATAGATATGCCTAATTAATGCTCTGTCGTGCACAGAAAATAGCCGATCTACAAGCTTGTAGATCGGTTATTTTCGGCAAGCAGCATCGTATTGACGACACCGACAAGGTGTTTAATCAGGCTATAGGAAAACGCTAGCACGGTCAGGCCTGCTGGAGGCACATTGGCTATAATATTATCCAGGTAGTGAGAAAGACAAAACGGTGGAGAGCAGCATCATGCGGCAGGCAGGCAGCAGCTCTTGTACTGATAGGAAAACAATAGTGTTGCTCAGCACTATGATAGGGGACAACGATCAGGCCTGCTGGATTACCATGTACTATATTATCCAGGTACAGGTACAAGCAGCAAGCATACACGGCGGTGAGTCTACCTACCATAACTACATTTATATAAATCTTATCCTATTTTAGCGTCTAATTTAATCACTTATCTAAATAACACTGTTTCGTTGATGCCAGCTTCTGGTCCTGCTGGTTACCTCAGAAGTTATGGAATTTGTAGCCCAAGTTTATCTTGTGCTACAACTGTACTTTTTCAATAGAGATTAACAGTCCTGTCCAGTTTGTTAACGTACCACTGGTCCCACTTTTCAGGAAGAAAATAATAATTTAATTAAAGCTGCAAGCAGCAACAACCGGGCCTTTGCACCTCTGTCTAGGTCGGGGTGGAAGTAAGTAACTAATGAAGAAAATGGACTTCAAACAGAGTCCAATGAAGGGGCAACGACATGCAGGTCAAAACATAGGAACTATCAAATGTCGACCAATCAGAAAAATGGGAGGGGCTATGGAAAATCAATGAAAGATAAGGATTCTGAATAGGGATATCCGATATTGACTTTTTTGACGATATCCGATATTCCGATATTGTCCAACTCCTAATTTCCGATACCGATACCAACCAATACCGATATATGTCGATACATTCACCAAAAGTCAACCAATTGTCAGGTAACATCACATATCTAATAAAATAAAATAGCTATAACATCAGTATAATATCTAATAGATCTAATATAATACAGTGATGTTGCAAGGTTTTCATTGAAGTGAGTCCCGGGACTCACTGGTGGTCATTTGAATGAGTCCCACTAGATTAGTGCAGAAGCATAATTGCCTTGATGCCTATAACATTAATGAGCGTCAACGAGCGTCAGCTAGACACAGACACACACACACACCTGCCCTCTGCAGTGCTCTAATTTAATTGTGACTGGACTCTCATTTCTCTCCAAAAGCCCTTGAATATGATGGAATATGATTAAGGATTACTGTGATTATGGTAAGCTCACATTTCATATCACACACACCATACAGTAAGAACTCCTGTAACTCAAATATATATTTAAAAAGGTTATATTTTCCGATATAACCACAAGTCTGAAAAACATGACCTTGTAGATCGGCTATTTTCACTTCCTGTTTGACGCTTTGCCATGGTCACGCCGTTTCCCCGACAACTCACGCTTTTGATAACTTTTCATCGCTAAGGAGGAGTTTGTAAAGCACAACCCCTGTAAATGGCAAAAAATGCACCAAAACGCCACAATAAATTCACTTCCTGTTGGGTTTAGGTCATGGCTCCAAGAGACTTATTTGTAAGTCGGAGACATTTTCATACATGTATGTGAAACCATATTGTGGCAAATTTAGTAGGGGGCGCTATTGAGCCAATAGGCCATGGGCATTTTTAGACTAATTAAATACGTCATTTTTGCCACTTTGTTTTTACTACGTCTAGGCCCTCAAAACTGCAATTCAGTTGTGCAGCCCTGGCGCAGTACTCGGGCCGTAATAATAATTTGTTGCATTTCAATAGGGCTTTGCACTGGTGCAGTGTTTGGGCCCAAAAGATTGTATATAATATATATGGGACTCTATGGACTGAAAAAGCAATTTTTACTGTAACTGGCTTATTTAAGCTGTCACACCTCGCCTGAGTTAAACTAATTAGAATCTGAGCTGGGTGTGACAACACACATTATGTGCATCAATACTATCGATGCACACAGGATATATCAGTCACTCCCCCACCACACACACACACACACACACACACACACACCCACACACACACATACAGGAGGAGTCTCTGTCATGACAGGATGTTTTATCTGCTCTTGTTTGGATCTTATTTCTGTGATGACAACTACTAGCGCTTATACAGTACTACTTAAGTCCTAAGGCAGGGCAAGCATGTGAATGTAGGTTTCTGTTGCTCAGTGTTGATTTTGACAGCACATTTTGATTTAGTTTTAGTCAATAGTCTTTTGAATTAAATTCCATTTAGTTTGAGTCATATTTTAATCACCTGAAATGTTTTAGTTTTTGTCTAGTTTTCGTCGACTAAATATCATCAAGTATAAATCTACAGTTGATTTAGTCGACTAAAATGTATTTTGGCGGTGCCTTGATGGCGTAGTAATGCCTGATTTTACACTTGGTTGCACGCTGAAAATAGCCGATATACAAGCTCGTGAGCTTGTAGATCTGCTATTTATAGAGCGCAACACCCACGCTCAACCAAACATAAAATGTCTTATCTTTTAGTTCTACTGGATGTCTTCTCCACCAGGCCCTCCCTGACATTTTAGTCTAGTTTTTATTTGTTGACGAAATTATCACTATATTACGTCTTAGCTTTAGTCATCATAGCTTAGTTTTTATTTCGTTTTCGTCAGTGAAAAACGGTTGTCGACGAACATTTTTTGTCATAGTTTTAGTCGACGAAATCAACACTGCTGTTGCTGTACATAAATAAACAGAACTATGATGGAAAACCTGCTGCTGTCGGTCTCCTGGCATTGAGCCCGTTACAAAGACCAATCACTACATAAACCACATAAGACTCATCGCTGTCAGGCGTAACCTTGTATTTCCCCCGTTACTTTTCAGGAAAATTTAAGAAAAATAAACTGTGTTCCAATGGATCCAATGCAGTTATTATTTGGTGTTTAGTCAGAATCTCTTGGAGACCCGGAGACCTGCGTTCAATCCCCAGGACTGCCCTTCACATATTTTGTGGCCATGGTAGAAACAACTCCTCCAGCACTCATTTAAATTTAATTCGAGTTTGTTTTCTTCCCTTGTCTCTAATTCAGACCAATGATTTGTGGAGCGCTGAAACGGTTTCGTAGAACGTTGCAGAGAAAAATCACAGCATTTGAACTCTGGCTCTCTCTCTCTCTCTCACACACACACAATCTAGTGATGTGTTGTTCCTGTTTTTGTGTTTGTTTGTTTGTGTTTTTTTTTACCACACACACATCTGTTTGTGCAAGGGAGATGGCTAGGGAAAAAGAGAGCAAGCGAACTATGAGAGAAAGGAAGAGAAAGAGTGTAGCTATTTCATATTTTTAAATAAGGGCTGTCACAAAATGTAATTAAATTTTACATGAGAATTCATTGTCACAGAAACAATTGCGATTAGCGATTACTTGCGTTTTTGTCATTGAACACTGGAACAAATGAATAAACATTGCATTTCTGTGTTTGGCTTTTAGGCTTGGAAGTTGCACAGGTGCAGATATGACAAATAGCCTAACTATACAAAGAAATGACTGACATATTTAATAACTTTATACTTATAACAAAATATGAATAGTGGAAATAGCCGATGAAGCTGCCGTTTCCATTAATTTTGAAAATGTATGAACATTTTTCAACATGACAACGACTATGCAAAATAATTGCGCTTATTTAATAATTGTGACAGGCCTAAACAAGACTATACAAGACAATACAATAGGTTGACGTATTATGAAAATGGTAATTGAGCTCTCTCCACTCGACTCGAATCGACTGTCACTGTCCAGGGGGCGGGGCCCCATCATCTGCTGTTCTAACCCGCCTATTCAGCGTCTCAACGACGGTGGCTGAACAATTGTCGAGCACACTTGTTACAGAGTATTACAACAGGCGTTAGGCATGTCTCAGATGCAATTATCCCTACCCAGAGAGATCCTCTCTGTGCAGTGTGTGTGTGCCTGTTCTGCTCACAGAATTACATGACAGGTAGGACACAACGGCCAAATTATTGTTCCGACAGGTTCATAATCATTTGAAGTAACTCGGCACGATGTGCGTGTGATTAATTGGGAAGCTATAAATGTGGACAGGCTTGCGTGATTGTTCACGTGTAAATGTGTGCCTGTTGTTCCTACAATGACTGAGACAAATAAAAACCAGGATCACAAAATCTTGTATCGGTTATTTTAATCCATTGAGACCTGGAACGCATCTGTTCTGTGTCACTTTTTGATTCGAGCTAAAAAAGCATTATTTTACACTTTGGCTATTCAACAATCGCAGATATTCAAGCTCATAGCGCTACGAGCTTGTAGATCTGCTATTTTTGAAAAATCGTGAAAATGTGTGCAAATCTTTGAATATATATTGTCTTAAAGCGAACATTTTTAACTCAAATCTTTGCTTCTGGGGGTCCCTGGAACAACATATTTTGAGATGGGGGTCGGCGGCCAAATACATATAATTTTTTAGGGTCCTTGACATGAAAAAGTTTGAGCACCACTGATATAGAAACATACGTTTTTTCAGAATACTGTTGGGATTTAGAAGACATTTGTAGAATCGGCTTCAGGTCTTAATGGGTTAATGAGTGATTATTTCTGTCAGAGGAAGGGCGTTTTTCTGGTTAGGCTAACCTACCAGAGAGCACGCTGGGCAAGACCTGGGATGTTGGTTGTCTAGGAAGTTGACAACCGGAAATGGTTGAATTTGGCGGAAGTACTGCCCAAGGAAATGACGATGCTTTACAAATCTGTTAACATTCTCCGTGAATGAAACGAGTGTTGTGATTGGTCAAAAAAAGATAGTTTCCGGGGGAAACGGAAATCCGGTCCACTCAGGACTTCCTAGACACTCGCTGCTTTAGGTCGTGACCAGGCTCTTTTCTCTTTGCAGATGAGTGAGGCTGGGACCGAGGCTAACCAGAGAGCTATTGCACGCACGAGTGCAGTCAATGCACCAGGGAATGCTAGGTATCCTATTTTCTCTTGCTCAAACTCCATATAAACGTTTGTAATTGAATTAAAAAGCAGTTGTGTGTACATCATAGCATTCATATTGCAGATATAAAGGGTAGACCATGAAAATATATCGTCATAGAGGGCAAGTGAAGAAAGTCCAATGGGAAAATTTGTGTCTTCCGTTGTTTTCTTGGAAAGCCAGGGAAAGGAGTGGCGTCGACTTCTAATAACGACTAATTAGACTTTCAATAACGTTATAGACAATTTAAAGCTGCACTAAGCAAAAATCCTTTGAGCTGTTGCATTTTCAAAATATGCAGAAGAAAGATGTCAAATTCTCTATGCCATGTTGATTACTGTGCTTTTTCCTCCAAATTGAATAATCATCTACACAAATGCTGTTAATCCATCTTCCAGGGGTCTAGCGCGTTGAAACGGGGACAGACGCCTGCGTATTCAGCTGATACCGACAATAAGCGCCTCCGACCTCCTACTGTGCCATTGTGGTACATATATTTTTTAATTCATTTTTTAACATTAGAGATAGTCAATCAAAGGAATTCTTTAAAATGTACATGCCTAGCAGGAGTAATGATCAATACGTGGTGATAAGTCCATCAGCACTCTCTGTATCACAGAGGCAAAAACATTGAAACCAACACAGATTGTCCACAAATAGACATAGTTATGCGAACAGCATGTTCCTGCAGTACGGGAGGTTTCAGGACATTCAGGTCATTCAAGTCCTGCCACCCCCTACAATAAGGCAACACACAAGACATCAAGACTTGGTTCTATCCCTGAGGACCTGTCTACAAACGGATGGCTGGCGACATCCTGGGTCGGCTGGGCGCACACGTTTCAACCATTACATCTGGGACCCCGGGAGATGTAGTAGTTGAAGGAGAAGATCTGCCATGCCAGCAATGGACCCTGGCTGAACCGCCTACGTGCTGGGGGTCATCTATGAAGAAGTGGAGCCTGACATACAGCGCAGGATGCAAGTGCGGGCAGCTTGAGCAGACTGCCGACCACATAATCGTGTGATTTCGTCAACTAAAACTATGACGAAAAATGTTCGTTGACTACCTTTTTTTCACTGACGAAAACAAAATAAAAACGAAATAAAAACTAAGCTACGATGACTAAAACTAAGACTAAATATATTGTCAATTTCGTCAACAAATAAAAACCAGACTAGAATGTTAGTGAGGGGCGAGTGGAGAAGAGATCCAGTAGAACGAAAAGACAAGTCATTTTATGTTTGGTTGCGCTCGGGCGTTGCGCTCTGAAAATAGCAGATCTACATGTTCCCAGCTGCGACGCATTGTGAGCTTGTAGATCGGCTATTTTCAGCATGCAACCAAGTGTAAAATCAGCCATTACGACGCCATCAAGGCACCGCCAAAATACATTTTAGTCGACTAAATCAACTGTAGTTTTAGTCGACTAAATATCATAAGATTTTAGTCGACTAAAACTAGACAAAAGCTAAAACATTCCAGGTGACTAAAATGACAAAAACTAAATGGAATTCTATTCAAAAGACTGACTAAAACTAAATCAAAAATTGCTGTCAAAATCAACACTGGAGGAGGGCCTCTTCCAAGTGGGACCAGAGGTGAGGGCGTGGCCGCAGGGCATTGAGCCGGACACAATGATGAGGATACACGAAAGAAGAAGGCATAACGACTAAACAAGCAATGCAAACATGCTTCGTCACCGCCTCTCTCCATTTTCCTGACGGTGTGCAAGACACAAGCACACAAGAAAGTAGCTGCATTTAGATCCCATACCATCCCATAGCCCGAGGGGGATGGGAGGGACGGGTCGGCGGAGACTGTGATTGGCCGAGACAAAACCAGCCTCGATTTCACAAGAAAACGTCATACTAATAAAAGTTGCAAAAAAAGCCGCTGCAGCCCGACTGCTCAAGGTGTATCTATGATTTATTTTCATGTTTTATGACTGAGGCTCAATTAACCCATTGATACCTGGAACGCATCTGTGTCACTTTTAGATTTCTTTAGGCTATTCAAAAATAGCAGATATACAAGCTCATAGCGCGGCACCGAGTGCCGCGCTACGAGCTTGAATATCTGCTATTTTTGAAAAATCGTGAAAATTATTTTTAAAATATATTTTTCAGATTTTTTTTTTAGGATTTTGAAAATGTTTAGAAGCGGCCGCATGTCTTAATGGGTTAAGGAGCTCACCTCCCGGATCTCCTGCTCCAGGGACAGGTGTCGCTGGCGCGTCTCAGACAGCTCCACGTCCTTGCGGTGGACTTCGTCCTCGCGCTGGGCCAAGCGGCCCAGGACCTCGCTGAGCTCCCTGCGGGCCGCCTCGCTCTGCTGACTCAGGGACTTCAGGTTGGCCTGGGAGCTCTGCCGCTCCCTGGTCACCTGGAGAGAGAGAGAGAAAATAGCAATGAGAGAAAGAGAGGGATAGAGAAAGGTAAAGGGACAGAAAGATAGCGAGGGAAACAAATTAACAGGAAGGTACTCAGGAGGAGACGGAAGAAAGAGAGACAGAGTTGGACAGAAAGAGAGGCCAGGGAGAGAGATTGATACAGAGAGAGAGAGAGAGAGAAAGGCTAAAAGATGGAAAGAGAAAAGCTAAGAATGAGGAAGAGGATGCCGTGAGATGAAGCTCTTCTTGACAGACGGCGGTGAAAGACAGAGAGAGACAAAGAGACGATGACTGAGAAACAAGGCCGAGGAAGAATGAGACAGAGCATCGGAGAGCAGCATTATCCCATTAGAACCGGTAAAGCATCCGTGTCGTTTTATATTTCAGCGTTGGCTATTCCAAAATAGCAGATATACAAGCTCACAGCCTGCTATTTTTGAACATTTTTTTAAAATCTTGAAAGGGTGAGAACGACTGATTTAGAAGGCATTTTGTAGAATTGGCCCCATGATGTCTTAACCCATTAAAGCATGAGGTTCCGATTCTACAAAATGTCTTCTAAATCCTAACAGTTTTCTGAAAAACCCGATATTGCTATATCAGTGGTTCTCAAACGTTTTCATGTCAAGGACCCCCAAAATTACATGTATTTGGCCACAGACCCCCATCTGAAAATGTTTGGATCCAGGGACCCCCCAGAAGCAAAGATTTGAGTTAAAAATGTTTGCTTCAAAAAAATATATAATCAAAGATTTGCGGAAAAAATTACCACTTAAAAAAAAAAGAAGCAGATCTACAAGCTCATAGTTTCTATATCTGCTATTTTTGAATAGCCCAAAGTATAAAACAATGGTTTAAGTGGTTACACAGCTGCGTTCCCGGTTCTTAATGGGTTAATGGGTTATGCGGCAGGCAGGCAGGAGCAGCATATGTACCGATAGGGAAAACGCTAGCGCTCAGCGCTATACGATAAGGGACAAACGATCAGGCCTGCTGCAGGCAGATTGGTTCTAATGCTCAGCCTTTGGACTGGAATCTGCAGAAAGACTTTGTCAGAGCTCAGCGCCTAATCATTTAATTGAGCACTTAATTCTCCCTCCTAATTCATTAACCCTTTAAGACCGGGAACGCATCCGTGTCATTTAAAGATTATACTTTGGGCTATTCAAAAATAGCAGATCTACAAGCTCATAGCGCGGCACCGAGTGAACTTGTAGATCTGCTATTTTTGAAAAATCATGAAAATTTGTGAAAATCTTTGAATATATATTTTTTTAAGCGAACATTTTTAACTCATGTTACAACTTCTGGGGGGTCCCTGGAACATAATATTTTGAGATGGGGGTCCATGGCCAAATACATATCATTTTGGGTGGTCCTTGACATGAAAACGTTTAAGCATCACTTACAGCAACATACGTTTTTTTCAAAACGGTTAGGATTTAGAAGACATTTGTAGAATCCCCCAGAAGCAAAGATTTGAATTACAAATGTTCGCTATAAAAACATATATATTCAAAGATTTGCTCAAGATCTTTCCAAAAAATAGCAGATCTATAAGCTCATAGCGCGGCACTCGGTGCCGCGCTATGAGCTTGTATATCTGCTATTTAGCCAAATAAATCAAAACATTACACACAGCGTTCCCGGTCTTAATGGGTTAAGGGAGGCAGAAATGATTTTAGCTATTCATTTGCATCACGTCGTCCAGCGTGTGTGTGCTGTGTGCACCAGGTGGACTCCGTATGTCTCTGTCTGATTGCGGACTACGATTTTGGAGGTGACTCACTGGGAGGTGACTTTCAGGATAATTAATAACACTAATAGGCAGATGATTAATTATTAAGTTTAAGCACCCCCGCTACATATGACAATGTGTTAAAATAGTAGTAAAGGGGTACAGCAGCGCTACACGCTCATTACCATTTCGTCAAGGACAACATTTGAGTAAGAGTTTTGATAATTAGCGTAGATGGATGGGTTGCTAAGACTGAGAAAACTGCTAACTAAGTGAGCAAATAATTGGAAATTATACAATAAAGCAATAACTAAATTCCAGAGAGGCTAGTGAATTCTTGGGATAAAGTGTTGGTGTCCTTCAAAGCAGCGGTTCTGAACATTTTCAGGCCACAGTCCCCCAAAATAATCATATTTGAACTGGGGACCCCCCACCCTGACAAGCTCTTGGAATTGTAGGAGTTGAGGCATTACATTTTAATTGCCTCGTTCCACAGATAAATAGCGAAAATAGCTGATCTACAAGCTATAAATCGGCAATTTCCAGAATGTTTGCCTCTAACTTTGGTAATATTTGACAATTGGGCCTTTATGTTTAATAGAACAGTTTGTTGATTACTTTTCACGCAGTAGCCTAGAGGTCTTTTTTCCCCTTTTCATTTTAGAGGTATTAAAAAGGTCTTAAAAGTCCTTAAATTGTCACTTTAGAAATGTGCAGATACCCTTTATACGCTTATACTGTATGTTGGTTTGTTTACTGTTGAGTGAGAAAACTATGTTGCACATTAAGCTAATCATTTGGCGATTCCCCAAAATAATTTTGGGGTCCCGAGCCACAGGTTGAGAACCACTGCTTCAAAGTATGACATACTAAATACACAAGACATGTACAGATCGAGATGGATATGCTCTTTCCAGCTAATGCTCTGGCTTGAGATCAACCACTCTGGAATTACCGGTTACAACTATGTCCGTGCTGCTAATAAGTACGCAGGATTTGTGAGCCAACATAAAAAACACTGCAAAAACCACAGGATGAATGAATAGTATAATTATAAAACGTGTTGTTTCAATTCCTGGATGACGATGTGCTGAGGCCGCGTTCCACACACAGTGACAGTGTCCCTGATATACTCACGGCTAAATAGAACATTCATATCAGTGTTTTTCATCACAAACATAACCGATCCTATCCAAAGCAGCAAGGCTAGCATGGGTTGCTAGCTCAGCATTCAGTGTGTCTGGTCGATGCCACATTATAGTGTCAACACTATAAGGTGTTGTAGTCGGTGCACAGCTCACACAAAACAGGTCCAAACGAATTCATTGTTGCTTATTAACCACATGGCACTCTAACCTGTGGTACACAGCAGTGGGTTCTCAAACTTTTTCCATGTCAACGACCCCCAAAGATATATATTTGGCCGCGGACACCGTTCTGAAAATATTTTGTGCCAAGGACCCCCAGAAGGGAAGATTTATGTTAAAGAAATTCAAAAGTATTCAAAATTATTCGATATAAGAAATAAAGTAAATGCAGCTTGTGCATTTGCTATTTGAATAGCCAACATATAAATGGATAAAGTGGTTAAAATTATTGGAACCCCCCCCCCCCCCCCCCCCAAGGACCCCTGGAGGTCTTTGAGGAGACTTTGAGAACCACCGGTATAGACCATATTCACACGGCGGCCATATTGCCATTAAGTCAATGAAATGCCACCCCAGTTGCCACCCCAGTTGCCACAGCAACGCAATGTTAAATTCCAAAATGGCCGCCGTGTGAATATGGACTATACAGCATCATGAATACTGTCACTAAGGGGTTTGGTTTTTGTAATACAGGCCAGTGTTGATTTTGTAGACTAAAACTATGACGAAAAGTGTTGGTCGACTACCTTTTTTCCACTGACGAAAACGAAATAAAAACGAAATAGATACTAAGCTATGATGAGTAAAACTAAGACTAAATATATTGACAATTTTGTCAACAAATAAAAACTAGACTAAAATGCTAGTGAGGGGCTAGAGGAGAAGAGATCCAGTAGAACTAAAAGACAAGTCATTTCATGTTTTGTTGCGCTCTGAAAATAGCAGATCTACAAGCTCACAACGCGTCGCTCAGCTGTGAGCTTGTAGATCGGCTATTTTCAGCACGCAACCAAGTGTAAAATCAGCCATTACCACGCCATCAAGGCACAGCCAAAATACTTTTTTGACTAAATCAACTGTAGATTTAGTCGACTATAATCTTATGATATTTTAGTCGACTAAAACTAGACAAAAACTAAAACATTTCAGATGACTAAAATATGACTAAAACTAAATGGAATTTTATTCAAAAGACTATGACTAAAATGTCAAGACTATGTCAAAATCAACACTGATACAGGCATCTCTCACAGCTGACCTGTGAGGTCTTGTCGGTGTGGATTTCTGCCTGTGTCCTGGCCTCCTCCAGCTCCTTCTGCAGCCTCCTGCACTTGGCCCTCCACTGGCGCACGGCCTCCTGGGCTCTGGTCTTCAGCTCCTCCCTGCTCCTCGTACTCTCCAGGAGTAACGAGTCCGTCTCCCTCCTCTCTGCCTGGCCTCGGTCCTGAGAGATATACAAGATATGGAATTGATGTGAATGAGGCAAAAAAAATCTACATTTCTTAAAACCACCATAAGACTATATATGGGCAACTGGCGGCCCGCGGCCCGACCTTCACTTAATGCGGCCCGCAGGTTAATATCGGAATACTGATATATTATTGATTTCAGCTGTTACAATTCCAAACATGACCCAATTACTTCAGTCTATATTAGTAGCTTAATGACTAGTATTACATTTGTATTTAAGTTCATAAAGATAACATAAGTATAACTAAATACATTTGAAATTAAATAAAAAATGTAACTTTTCAGGATTCCAATAAAAAAATTGCCAAAAAATAACTGGATCCCAATTCAAAATCACACCCAGTGTGAAGTGAGCGGTGTCATTTAAAAACAACAATCACAGTACTGAGCCGCATTTCATCATGCGTCTCGCTAGCCAATCACAGTACTGAGCAAAGGGTGTGAATAGAGTCAGCCAATCACAGTACAGCGAAAGACAAATTTTCACGACGGTCTTTTCACAACGGTCCCAAACCCACTTATAGGAGCGGCTACACCGCTCAAAAATAGCAGATCTGCAAGCTCAAAACGCGTCGCAGTGCAACGTGTTTTGAGCTATTTGTGCTACTTTTGTGTGACATAGAATGGCGAAAAAAGTTAAAACTAGAAAATGTGCTCCTCGGAGCACAGGTCTCCGCCAGTACTGTTCCTGATTAATCCTGTCTTACCTATTTATATTACATATTGTCACGTGTCACTTGACCAATGTTAGCTTGGCTGATGGAAGCTCACTTCAAAAAATATCTAATATTTTTTGTAAAAAGAGAGATATACAAGATATGGAATTGATGTGAATGAGGCAAAAAAATCTACATTTCTTAAAACCACCAAAAAATATCTAATATTTTTTGAAGTGCGTCACCTATTTATAGGTTTCTATGTCATCATGCGTCTCGCTAGCCAATCAGAGCATTGGTGACAACAATATTGTCACGTGTCACGCGAAGCTTGACCAATGTTAGCTTGGCTGAGACGGGGACACACACGGAAGGACAAGAACGAAAACACACTCTCCACCTCTGGCGGAGACAATAAGGAGAGACAGTATATATACAATGTGGCCCTCTGGAGTGAGTGTGGAAATATAGTGGCCCTCTCCAGCATCAAAGTTGCCCACCGCTGGACTACAGGAAAAAAACTGTCAGACTGTCAATGATAAGACGGTGTCTGGAAGAACGGTCCGTCGACAACTACATAGAGCAGTGGGTTTTCAACCTTTTTCATATCAAGGTCCATTATTTATTCGACATTTGAGCCACGGATTCACCATTTGATGAGATTTAGACTCTCGGACCCATAAGACTTTGAATATTTTGTTGTTGTTGGATACGATTTTGTCCACAATTCCATGCTGTGTTGATGTTGGTACCAATAGGAGAGATAACAGGCAAACGTTGATCAAAATAAAAATTCTTTAATCAAGTAATGCAGATGTTTAACAATAATTTAACTCTTGAGAGCGTAAAATGAAACCAAATGGACCCGTAAGGGTCCATTTGGTTTCATTTTACGCTCTCAAGAGTTAAAGATCTAATAAGGGTCCATTTGGTTACCAACTCTCCATCATTTAGCTTGGGGACCATCTGGAACCCCATCAAGGCCCACTGGTGGTCCCCGGACCACTGGTTGAGAACCACTGACATAGAGGGATGCTATAGTAGTGAACACAAACCCCTCATTACAAAGACAAATGCACATTTTAAGAGTTCCGATAATGGTGGGGGAGAGGAGAGCATACATCTACTGTAGGTCCTGCAGTAAATCCCCCATAGGGTGATCAGCTGCAGGGTCTATAGAGACTGTGAAGGCCATGGCATTCTTCATTCATTCTCCTACTCATCAAACCATTCAGTGACCCCTCATGCCCTGTGGATGTTTTTTTTAACCCCTTAAGACCGGGAACGCATGTGTCATTTTCAGATTTCTTTGGCTATTCAAAAAACAGAAGATATACAAGCTCATAGCGAGTGCCGCGCGCTATGAGCTTGTAGATCTGCTGTTTTTGAAAAGCGAACATTTGTAAAATATGTTGTTCCAGGGATCCCCCAGAAGCAAAGATTTGAGTTACAAATGTTTGCTTTAAAAAAAAATGTATTTCAAAGATTTGCACACATTTTCACGATTTTTCAAAAAATAGCAGATCTACAAGCTTCTACGAGCTTGTATATCTGCTATTTTTTAATAGCCAAATAAATAAAAGTGACACAGATGCGTTCCCGGTCTTAATGGGTTAATGTGTTCTTTTGATATACCCTTGTTGAAACGTGTCCTCTGCATTTGACCCATCCTAAGTACTTAGGCAGCCACAGTGTAGTGTCCAGGGACCAACTGACTCCAGTTGTGATGCCAGTGCCTTGGGGTCAAGGGCAATGGCAGCAGTATGTATGTACATAGTATCAGTGGTGGAAAAAGTACTAAAATTATTTACTTAAGTAAAAGTACCAATACTGCAATGAAGGAGTACTCTGATACAAGTAAAAGTACGTAATTAAAAAATTACTTGAGTAAAAGTGCAAAAGTATTAGTATCAAAATGTATGTTTATAACGTAATACTTTATATCTGCAAAGTAACTAGTAACTAAAGTTTTCAAATCATTGTAGTGGAGTAAAAGTGGAGTACAATATTTGCCTCTGAGATGTAGTGGAGTAGAAGTGAAAGTACGGACAATTGGAAATACTCCAGTAAAGTAAAAGTACCTCAAAATTGTACTTAAGTACAGTACTTGAGTAAATGTACTTAGTTACTTTACACCACTGCATAGTATGCATGTACCAGGAGGAAACCCATACATACAGGCACGGGGAGAACACACAGAAAGGAACACCCTGGCAGGCCAACCTGCCAGGGTTCGAACACAGGGGTTTCTTGCTGTGCGGCAACTAGTGGTGTAAAGTAACTAAGTACATTTACTCAAGTACTGTACTTAAGTAAAATTTTGAGGTATTCTTCACTTTACTGGAGTATTTCCAATTTTCTGTACTTTTACTTCTACTCCACTACATCTCAGAGGCAAATATTGTACTTTTACTCCGCGACAATTATTTGAAAACTTTAGTTACTAGTTACTTTGT
Organism: Gymnoscopelus braueri; assembly: GCF_963280865.1. NCBI lineage: Eukaryota > Metazoa > Chordata > Actinopteri > Myctophiformes > Myctophidae > Gymnoscopelus > Gymnoscopelus braueri. The sequence continues at coordinate 33,823,966 of NC_137616.1, read as the reverse complement.
ATATTTTAGTTATTATTACAAAACATACATTAACCACTTCAGCCCTATATATATTTCGGCTATTTGAAAATAGCCGATCTACAAGCGCTTGTGAGCTTGTAGATCTGCTATTTTCAAAAGATTTTTTATACATTTTATACATTTGAAAAAATAAATATATTTTGATGCCAATACTTTTGTACTTCTACTCAAGTAAATTTTTAATGCCGGACTTGTACTTGTAACGGAGTAGTTCTACAATGCAGTATTGATACTTTTATTTTACTTAAATAAAACACTTGAGTATTTCTTCCACCACTGCTCAGAATAACAGTGCACTGATGCATAGTGGCCTTTTTCCTCTAAAAGGGGACAAGTGAACCCAAAGTGATGTGTGCAAAATGTCACCACCACAGCTTAACAGAATTCAGGCCTGTCTCGTTCTCTTGGTGTGGAGGAGGAGGATACGGTGGAGAATATGGTAAAGGATGACTCATCCTAGCATTAAAGAGTGACTTATTTCTCTGTAGACCAGTACCACTGAACCGCTGAACTCTCAGCTGTGCATTTGTCTTGGTAATGAGGAGTTTATACACTGCGACTCCACTATAACATCCCTCTCTATGTAGTTGTCGATAGACTGTTCTTGCTGGGAGTCCTGATCACGTCCTGCATTGACATGTTCAGTTGCTGTTCTGTTTTTCCTTACATATCGCACTAATATACACAAGTAAGACGCGCGAACGCTGGAAGCGAACGCAGCTCGAAAATATTGTGTATTTACGGACTCGGAATCCGTGTTATTTGACTGTGTGTGTGTGTGTGTGTGTGTGTGTGTGTGTGTGTGTGTGTGTGTGTGTGTGTGTGTGTGTGTGTGTGTGTGTGTGTTTGTGTGTGGCAGGCTGGTGTGCATTGTCTAAATTCCTGCACTCTGGCGCACTCTGGAGGCTGCTTACAGGCAGTGCACGCATGTGAGTCACATGGGGCCATGTGAGCCAATGAGAGCATGAACACAGACAGAATCGCAGACACACAGACAGACACACAACCTGAGCAGGGTTACATAGTAAGCTCCACTTGGTCGGAGGCGCGGCTTCGCCGCGCCTCCTTCCGCGTTCGCAATAAGCATCAGGGTCATTGAAAGTGCGCTTTTGACAAGAAATGTTGACCCTATTAACAAGTGTCTTCTTGTCCCATGAAAATGTAATAATAATAATATTAAGCGCATCAAAGATATGTTTAAATAATATTTCATAAGAATTTAAGATTTGCTACCGGTTGAAGCCGATTCTACAAATGTCTTCTAAATCCCAACGGTATTCTGAAAAACGTATGTTTCTATATCAGTGGTGCTCAAAAATGTTCATGGCAAGGACCCCCGAAATGTTATGTATTTGGCCGCCGACCCCCATCTCAAAATATGTTGTTCCAGGGACCCCCCAAAAGCAAAGATTTGAGTTAAAAATGCTTTAAAATAATATAGATATTCAAAGATTTGCACACATTTTCACGATTTTTCAAAAATAGCAGATCTTCAAGCTTGTTGCCGCGCTATGAGCTTGTAGATCTGCTATTTTTGAATAGCCAAAGCGTAAAATAATGCTTTTTTAGCTCAAATCAAAAAGTGACACAGATGCGTTCCAGGTCTTAATGGGTTAAATAATATTTCATAAGAATGTAAGATTTGCTACCGGTTTAAAATGAACCAATAGGCGTATTCAAGCACATTCACAATTCTGTTCCAGGTACTGCGGAAAGCCTGGTGATGCCTGCATGATTCAGCAAATCTCTACCATGTCGCCATTACTGTTAGTTCCACACTCTAAGCTACAATGAAACAATGGCTCAAACCCACCATCTGCCGCCAGTTCGTTATTTGTGCGCAGATGTGCCGTAAAAATGTGTAAACAAGTTATAGTCAAATGTTTCCGTCAGATTTTACAGTGCAAAAACTCATGTATGTGGACACATTGACTGGATAAAAGACACAAAAAAAGGATGATTCAAACAGATATGCAATTAAGTGTCAGTGATGCTGGAAAACAATAGGACTTTCTAAAGAGTCTGGGGGCCAAAAGCTTGAAATTAAATATTAACGGGCCTATGTTAAGATCATTCATGTTAAAACATAAATTTGTGTGACCTCCTCGACCTAACTGGCCTGAAAAGGTTCATGCTGATCAGTCCAGGGATTTCTGAGAGACACACACACACACACAGAAACAGGAGCGAAAGTATGATCTCCACCTCCTGGCCTTCCGGACTGGCAGAGATAATAATAATAACAATAACAATAACTAGGGGTGTGCCGATATATCGTCCCGCGATATATCGCGATACGTTTTCGTGACGATATACGTATCATTTTGACGTTTTTGGAAATAACGCCATTAAAGGTAGGGTAAGTGATATTTTTTGGTTAAAACAAAAAGTATTTTGTTAAAAGGTTAAAATTCTATATTCTGATAGTAATCATTGCTATAGAGTGTTTGTTCAGTAACAGATGTCTCCCTGTCTCTCCAGCTCTTTAATAAACAGAAAATACATTTTTCGGTAGGTGTCAAAATCTCAGCCAATCAGGAGAAAGTACCCATTTTTAAGCTTTTGTATAGTGTTCCAGTTAAAATTTTGTCTGCTCATTTCTTAGTGTCATCACTTCCAATTTCACTTGTTTAATCTATATCCTGATTGAGTTCTCTGTCCTGGTTGGATAAAATTGGAAATGAAACTACAAAAAAAAAAAAAAAAACTACAAAATACATTTTTTGTTTTATAAAGAGCTGGAGAGACATGGAGACTCTTTATATGGACAGGACACTCTATAGTAACTCTATTTGAAACTTTGCAAATCACTTACACTACCTTTAACGCTATTATTTTTTGGCAATAATAATAATGCAAAAACATAAGTATTTGTTTGCATTTGCTTCTTTCCCCCCCATATATTTTCATAATACAAAAGTGCCATATATCGATATTGTGAGCCCAATATCGTGTATCGTATCGTATCGTGAAATGAGTGTATCGGCACCCCCCTAACAATAACAATATTATTAATAATAATAATACCTGTATGTCCTTCAACTGCTCCAGCATGCGCAGCTGTTGCTGCTCCCGCCTGGCGAGGTCAGAGGTCAGCTCCTGAGACGCAGAACAGGGGCGGGTGGAGGAGGAGAAGGAGGGGTTACGGAAGAACAGAGGGGGAAAGAAAACAAAAAAATACATAAAAGAAATCAGAAAGAGACGAGATGGATGTTGTAGATGTCCAGGAGACCATAAGAGGAGACACATACAGATTGTGCGAAGGAAGTAAGAGAGGAAAAACTGAGCGATGCCAGTAGGATATGGGCTGTTTATACACAAAGTTCGCATTTGGCTTTTCTACCACCGGGCTGTTTTTTGAAAAGTGGTTTCAAAGTTGTGCTGGATTAATCACACGGTCCACAAGAAAACCACAGTCAGAACTGCAAAAAGAGCAAGTCCCAGGCACTCAGAAAGTATCAGGAGGAGGAATGTCAATACAATTTAACAGCCTTTAAAAATCACAGTCACTTTGAAGTCTACGGTTTGACTTACCGTAAAAAAAAATCTCCATTTTGATTTAAGCCTCCAGTTTGACTGAAGTTTAAAACCCAGGTAAATGTAAGTTGCTCTGGTACGGCTGAGGTGGGTTTAGGAAATCATTCCAATTACATCCTTACAATCATTCTAAAGTTACTCAAAAGTGGGTTAATAGGCCACAGCGTAAATGTAAAAAAGAGAAAGTGGGTAACAGGACGGAAGATTGACTTTTTAATGGTTTTTTGTTCATTTTTGGTAGGCGTAATAAAACAAAAAAAAACATTGCTGACATCTGTTTGGATCTCAATATAAAAATCATAAGAGACATCCCAGATGGTACCGTACATGCAAAACGCCTACTCATAAACGAGTGGAGTGTGGGACTTTAACCAAAAAACACACTCCTCTGTGAAAGCCAAAATCACAGACTGGAGTGCCAGTTCTTAAAGCATCAGTCATTTCTACGAGTGCTTCATTGATGTGCATCGTAGCCTTGGGTGCCCCTACTTGACGAGGTCACGCTTTTTTTATCTAAACGTCTCATTAAAGTGACGGAAACGTGTGTGTGTGTGTGTGTGTGTGTGTGTGTGTGTGTGTGTGTAGTATAACCGACTTGCCGTTTTACTTCTGATCTACTATTCTGGTGCTGTACCTGTCCATGTTTCATAATGTATAATAATGTTCTGCTTGACTTCCGTGAAGACCCGTTTCCACTGAAACACCAAGTCAAATTCCTCGTACATGCAAATTAATATGGTAATGGGGGTCTTTCTGATTCTGGCACTGTGTCCCCGTGCCGTGACGATCAAGTGATATAAGTGGCGGCGTGCTGTGGCACCACTGATGAGCAGTGGTGTAAAGTAACTAAGTACATTTTTGAGGAATTTTTACTTTACTGGAGTATTTCCCAATTTCAATACTTTTACTTCTACTCCATTACATCTCAGAGGCAAATATTGTACTTTTACTCCACTACAATTGTATTTGACAGCTTTAGTTACTAGTTACTTTGCAGATTTAGATTATTATTACAAAACATGCATGAACCACTTCAGCCCTACTGTATATACATTTCAGCCATTTGAAAATAGCAGATCTACAAGCTCACAATGCGACGCATTGTGAGCTTGTAGATCTGCTATTTTCAAAGATTTTTATACATGTTGAACTTGTGAAATGGGACATTCTGCATGATGAGTACTTTTACTTTTGGTACTTTAAGTATATTTTGATGCCAATACTTTTGCACTTTTACTCAAGTAAATTTTGATTACCGGACTTTTACCTGTAACAGAGTATTTCTACACTGCAGTATTGATACTTTTACTTAAGTAAAAAATGTTAGTACTTTTTCAACCGCTGCTGATGAGTAGAGCCCACCAATGCCACATTTTTAGGTCCTAGAACACGGCTTACCGATGCTTTGACCGATGCATAGTACGACTTAGGACCTGAGGCTGATTCTACACACGCCTTCTAAATCGCTCAGCAGATCTACAAGCTCCTAAGGCGTCACTTCGTGCCGCACTATGAGCTTGTAGATCTGCTATTTTTGAACTTTAGTGAACATCTTTGAATATTTTTTTAACACTCTCACCTCAAGCCGAGTGCAGAGTTGAATCCTCTCCTTCTCACTGCGGTCGAGAGTGCGTTTCAGCTCGTCCACCTCGCCGAGGATTGAGGCCTTGCGTAGCTCGGCTCGCAGCTCCGCAACTTCTTTTTCCAGGTCCGAACGATCTACGCACACACACACATACAGTACATAGTCACATCATCGTGGTTTGAGATGAGAGGAACTGAAGGTAAAGGCAAGAGATGATGAGACAATAGACAAAGGCAAAGAGGAGAAGAGAGTCTAAATGTGTGTATTAAAGAGAGAATGCCTACAGTATGTGAACAATTCAGGCTCAGAGGATATTATGTAAAGCAGATTTTTTTTTTTTTTTTTTGCACTTGCTTACTGTGTATTACTTCAGGAAATTCAGCCTACCAGATCCCCAGGAAGTGAACATTTACATAAAATTTTACCTTTTTATGCCCTAAAATTGACAGTGCTACGTTCCAATAGACTGGTTTTATAAATGATCACAGAATGTTTTAGTGATAATTTTCCCCTACTTTTATTCAAGTCCTTTTTTCTCTTTGTCACATCGTTGTTGCATACCACGATTAATCTCTTCTCCTCTCACCATGACTCCGTCTACCACTTATTTATAGTCAACAAAAGGCTTTTTTATCCACTTTGAAATGATAAGAAATCATTTTGAAATGACTTATTTCTCGTCACTCAAGAACTGACTCCTAATGGACTTTCTTTTTTTTTTGTGGTTGTGGTTTACAGTGGTTTTATTGTGCTGTGGTTTATTGTGATTTTACAGGAAGGCTAAAGGTACAAAACATATTTATAAGTGCTTGAATTCAATTAGAAAAACTATGAATTGATTAAAATTTCTATTTGAGAACATTTAAGCAATCAAATAACCAAAAAATAAACAAAGGTCACTTTTTGTTAGATAAATACACAAACTGAACTTCAATTTAACCACCAGAATGTAAAAAGAAATAGCCAATCTACAACCTCACAATGATACTTATTTTTGAAACGTTTTGAAAGCTGATTGTTCGCCTATAATGACATGCCCAAAATAGGAACTAACTAACCAGATTTAAAGTGGTTAAAAATCAGGACACACTGGCTACATACTGTACTTGCAGATACCAACGTTGTCTGAAAGGTCAAATAATGGCAAATACAGTACATCGTCCCACAACCAAGCTTTCACTCTTTCCACCCCTCTTTTGTGCATTTGCCCCACCTATTCCTCTCTTCTCCATCTCTACCTCGTTCCCCTTTACAGAATATCTATCCCCTCACTCCTCCCTCCTTTTTCCACCACTCGTTCTGCCTTGTACACCTAGCGTGGGACCAGACGAATCTGCCAGTGCAAAAAAAAACTGGCTATGCGAGGCTATTGTACACCCCCCAGGGATGCAAATTATCAATGAATTCATTAATTGATAGTTGATAACCTTAACGATCGATAAATCGATTCACTGATAAGTGGCGTTTTTTTAGGATCAAAAGGAAAATTCTTGTCCGAAACCAAAAATGAGTGCAAAAACACAATTGCCTTGATGTATATAACATTAACCCATTAAGACCTGGAACTGTGTCATTTTTTTATTTGAGCTAAAAAGCATTATTTTACACTTTGGGCTATTCAAAAATAGCAGATATACAAGCTCATAGCGCGGCACCGAGTGCCGCGCTACGAGCTTGTAGATCTGCTATTTTTGAAAAATCGTGAAAATGTGTGCGAATCTTTGAATATATATATATTTTAAAGCGAACATTTTTAACTCAAATCTTTGCTTCTGGGGGGTCCCTGGAACAACATATTTTGATGGGGGTCCGCGGCCAAATACATATAATTTTGGGGGTTCTTCACATGAAAAAGATTGAGAGCCACTGATATAGAAACATACGTTTTTCAGAAAACCGTTGAGATTTAGGAGACATGTAGAATCGGCTTCAGGTCTCAATGGGTTAAAGAGCGTCAACTAGCTTCAGCTGGACACAGACACACACACCCGATCTCTCCAAAAGCCCTTGAATATGATGGAATATGATTAAGGATGACTGTGATTATGGTAAGCTCACATTTTATATCACACATACCATACCTGTAACTTTCACTAGCCCAAACGTAATTGAAAATTGACACATTTAATCGAGTAAATTCTTAACGGCAGTTAATCGATTATAGATTGATTGTTAACATCCCTACCCCACACCTTCTTGCTCCTGACAATCAAGCCCTCAACACAGTACCTGGCCCTCCTGCCCAACCCCTGTCCTCCCTGTCAGTGTATGGGGGACGGGGAGGCGCCGACAGCTGGGTGATCTCTCGCTGGAGGTCCTGTTGGCTCCTCCGGAGCTCCGCCGTCTCCTTCCCCGTCCTCAGCAGCTCCCCGCGCATGTCCTCCACCTAGGAGGCAACGACCCAACAAATAGACCCAGTCATTTGTTTACAAACATTGAAACCACCCGCACACACACAGGGTTGCGGAAACAAGCGTGTGTAAGCGATTTCCAAACCAGTTGTTTTGAGGGGTAGTCATTTTGGTTCACTCAATGTCCTGCAATGTCCCCCATGAGGCTCTCATGGGGAACGCACAGAGCAGCCGGTTGCTATGTGGGAGTTTTGAGGACAACTAGTTTTGGAATCGCTTACACGCGAAAGAAACCAAAGCTTATATTAAAGATGGAGAGGTCACAATGCATGCTCCTACACACTGCGATGCAAATGTTGCCCGCCTCCGCTAGGGGTCTGCACAAACATCAGCCAAAGGCTTTATGGAATGTACTGAAGTGTGTCTTATGAGCGGTCGGGTTCTTTTGCAACCTGCCAGCGTGAGTGTGTGTGTCATGTGATCTGATGAGGGTCACGGTCAAACTTAACACATCGGGTGCCAAACACGGTCTGAACCGTGTTTGCGCAGAGTAGCGGTCCGGTGCCGAACACGGTCCAGACCGTGAAATATGTCTTTTTGTTTTTTTCGTTTTTCTCCACACGGGCGGGGCTAGAGCAGCTCTGGGAGTACCCATTGTGATCTTGAGAAGGATAGGCCAGATAGATCACCGGAAAAACAAAAACATGGCTCCCATCCACTTCCTGTCTATTTCCTTCTTTAAAACACCTATATCTCCGAATCTGTTTCCGGTGGGGAAAACCGGTCATGCGCGATGCGCGATCCCCCCCCATTGTAACTCGCGAGTGAAATGTTATCGTTCCAGGCTGTAGCCAGGGTCATCGCGCAACATGAATGGATGTTTTTTTTTACATGGATTTGCTCCTCGTGGAGTCTAGAGCTTTAAACAGCAAAGCGCAGTCAATGGGGAGAATGCTGGCACCCAACGTAAGTTGTTATGAAAAAATGCTGGCACCTGATGTGTTAATTGTTGCAAAAAGCTTTTCTCTGCACTAAAAATCCCACAAAAACTGCAGTTTCAAGAACAACGGATCAGATTATTTCATGTATATGTATTATGTCTATGAAGCCTAGGAAAGACTGTCACGTTCGACGTAAGAGGCACTGCAGACTGTTGATGTTCATACAGTGTGCTGTTATTTATGTGTTTGTGTGTTAAATGCACACACACAATACACCAGACATAAATACACGTGCGCACACACACACACACACACACACACACACACACGCACACCTGATGTTCAAGGGACTCCCTGCTGTCCTTTGACTGTTCCAGCAGTCTCCTGGTTTTGTCCAGCTCCTGTTCCATCTGAAGAGCACAGTGCACACAAAGACTGCGTCAACACAACACTGTACTGCACCAGCAGAATGCTGTCATTTGGGAGCAATTTCCAGTTTACAAAAAGTCGCTTTTTTGTTGCCAATACTTTTGGACTTTTACTCAAATACATTTTGAATTCTGGAATTTTACTTGTAACAGAGTATTTCTATATTGCAGTATTGGTACTTTTACTTAAGTAAAGAATTTGAGTAATTTTTCCACCACTGCCGAAGATTGATCTAACCACTTAAGCTCTATATACTTCATCGTTGGATGGATAGCGAAAATAGCAGATCTACAAGCTCACAACGTGTCGCGGTGCAACACACTGTGAGGGGGGGGGGGGGGGGGGCTTCTTTGGACACTTTTGGAAATCGGCTCCTATAATGACATGTTAAAAAATATGGTTGAAAGTGTTCAATGGTAGCAAATAATTAGGTCGTAAATCAGATACGGTCAGTATAAATGAATCCAAAGCCGATATCTTTAAAAACCGAATCCACGCAACTACGTGGAAAGAGAAACATACCTTGGTTTTCTCTTTCTCTGACCTCAGCAGTCTGGCCTTGACGGCTTCATCTCTCTCCTGTGTCTGCTGCCTTCCCAAAGCCTGCACAACGCACACACGCACGCACACACACACACACACACAGAGACCACGGGATGTGTTATGATAGCACACGCAAAAACGCAAGCACCACATTGCCATTAACCCATTGAGACCTGAAGCCGATTCTACATGTCTCCTAAATCTCAACAGTATTCTGAAAAACGTATGTTTCTATATCAGTGGTGCTCAATCTTTTTCATGTCAAGGACCCCCAAAATGATATGTATTTGGCCGCAGACCCCAGTCAAATATCTTGTTCCAGGGACCCCCAGAAGCAAAGATTTGAGTTAAAAATGTTCGCTTTAAAAAATATATATATTCAAAGATTTGCACACATTTTCACGATTTTTCAAAAATAGCAGATCTACAAGCTCGTAGCGCGGCACTCGGTGCCGCGCTATGAGCTTGTATATCTGCTATTTTTGAATAGCCCAAAGTGTAAAATAATGCTTTTTAGCTCAAATCTAAAAATGACACAGTTCCAGGTCTTAATGGGTTAAGCAACTTGAGCCAAACCGTCAAGGGAACGGCGTGGATGCAAAGCGAGAGGCATCGAGTCATCGCCGGGTGGCATCCATCTTGTCTGCTTTGTGAACAGTATGCCTGGCATCACGGTGGAGATTTGTACCAGGGCTTAAAAGATCGATCCCACTCACTCTTTGAGCGGGCTGCGGTGATGAATTACGGGCCGCTAGCAATAACATCCACCCAAGTGACTCATCATCTGTTAGATTCACATCGCATAGCGGGCCCACCGGTGGGGGGGATAAAAATGCCCCCGGACCGCCCTCCTCGCCCCCTGCTCTTTAGCCCATTAAGGCCTGAGTTTCCGATTCTCCAAAATGTCTTCTAAATCCTAACAGTTTTTGGAAAAAATGTTGCCATGTCAGTGGTTCTCAAACTTTTTCACTTCAAGGACCCCAACATGTATATGTATTTGGCCGCAGACCCCCATCTCAAAATATGTTGTTCCAGGGACCCCCCAGAAGCAAAGATTTGAGTTAAAAATGTTCGCTTTAAAAATATATATATTCAAAGATTTGCACACATTTTCTCGATTTTTCAAAAATAGCAGATCTACAAGCTCATAGCGCGGCACCGAGTGCCGCGCTACGAGCTTGTAGATCTGCTATTTTAGCCAAAGTGTAAAATAATGCTTTTTTTTTTGCTCAAATCTAAAAATGACACAGATGCGTCCCAGGTCTAAATGGGTTAGTAGTAAAAGAGATTATTTTCCTCTTCATTTCCTCCCGCTTGTTTATTCACCCTTAATTTTGGGACAAATGCATTATTTCCTATTGCCCGGGGTTCCTATTGCTGGTATCCCATTAGGGCACTGCTGTGGATAGGGATGCAAATGAATCGGCAGCTACTATTATCACACAGAAACACAAACTCACACACACACACACACACACACACACACACACACACACACACACACACACAGCAGAGAGAGTAGGGTAATCTCTCCCCGTCGAGGGGTTGTGGATCTTCCTACAGCTAAACAGCGCCACTCTGTGGTTTTACTATTAAACTGTTGGGAATAATGGCTAAGTGATAAGTGAAGACAGCTGCTCATATAAAAAGGAGACTTTAGTTCCAACATGTAATACCATGTTATTATTTATTATAACGGTGATGTTTAGGGGTGGCTGAATTGCTTCAGTAATACACTATGACTACTAACTCTGCAGAAGCTGGTCTTATTTCATATATAAACAACATTTGCATCCCAACGTGATCATTCTGGAGGCCAATTCTTGGAATGTCTTCAAAAGGAACATTATTGGTAAGAAAACGAGATTTTTTTTGTATGGCTGGGTGGAGATGTGACGGGTAAATTGTAATGCTTACAATGTAAGCATTATGTTCTTTTGAGTCCAGGTGTTTTATTGTTTGACAGAGCTGTTACTGTGTGTACCAGCATGGACAGCTCCTGTACAGTTAACGTAATGTCATGCTGGCACACAGTAATGAGACCCCATAATGAATGTTATTACCTTTAGCTGTGTCGTTTACCCGTCACGTCGCCACCCAGCCATAATTGGATTTAGCGTCCTTTAGATGAGAACATTGTATAGAATTAGCCTGGTAAACCCTCCCTCCGGAAATCTCAATTCCATTTCATTTCAGGAGTGAGTCTGGCCTGATCCGCCTGTCTGCAATATTGGCTGTGCTGGAGTTGGGCGGGAGTAATACCGTTGACTGACAACCCCTTCAGCCAATGATAATTTTTCCCCTTCAGCCAATCAGCAGTTCACCAGTCTTAATGTGACGCGACGGGACTTTTGAGACAGCCATACCCAAAATGGGTTGCCTTTTTCGGGTACAATGGTGTCACTGCCCGCCCCTACCGGTTCTCTAATTATTTTTTTTTAAATAGGCTTTGTCATGATTAATTGACCACATATATGAAGTTAAACAACTAAATTCTATCCAAACGATATCTTATAAGTAAATTCCGTGCCTCAAAATAGAAGTTAGAGAGCTTTTTGAAGTAAAAAAATAGCGGAGAATTGGCCGCACAAGAAAAAGATGGCTGCCGTTCGTGTTTTGGGCTCACTCGAACTCGCCACCTGATTGGCCAACGTAAGCTGTCAATCACAGAACAATGAGCGACGACGCTGATAGGCGCGGCCGTTTGGCATACACAGCCAATATTGCAGAGAGGCGGTTCATGCCAGACTCACTCCAGGAATCAAATAGAAATGAGATTTCCGGAGGGAGGGTTTACCAGGCTAGTATAGAATAGCCGATGTTAGGATACCTTTACAGGGGTAACATCAGTGGCGGACTGGGACCGGTGCAGCCTGAATAAAAATTAAAAAAAAACGCAGCTGGTGCAAAGAATATAACCTCCAGAATCAACTCAGTCAAAACCAGTGAAATAAATAATCATAGACTTCTGGGATCTGAAGAAACAATAAAAAACCCTATAAATCCCCTATTCACATCGATGGCAAATCCCATCACCATAACAGAGTTCAAAGACCTTGGAACTCACATCAATAACTCCCTCAAATGAAATACCTCATCAACAACAAAGCACAACACCTGAAATTCTTCTGTAAAAAATAATAATGGGGGGGGGGGGGGGGGGGACTACAGGTTTAAAAACCCCACTTCTCCTACAGTTCTTCATAGCCATCATTAGTATTTTAACCCATTAAGACCTGGAACGCATCTATGTAATTTTTAGATTTGAGCTAAAAAATCATTATTTTACACTTTGGCTATTAAAAAATAGCAGATATAAAGCTCGTAGCGCGGCACTACGAGCTTGCAGATCTGCTATTTTTGAAAAATCGTGAAAATGTGTGCAAATCTTTGAATATATATTCTTTTAAAGCGAACATTTGTAAGTCAAATCTTTGCTTCTGGGGGTCCCTGGAACAAAAATATTTTGAGATGGGGGTCGGCGGTCAAATACATATAATTTTGGGGGTCCTTGACATGAAAAAGTTTGAGCACCACTGATATAGAAACATACGTTTTTCAGAAAAACTGTTGGGATTTAGATGACTTTTGTAGAATCGCCTTCAGGTCTTAATCATCACAGTCACAGTTTGGTACAGTATTCTGAACAGCATTACAAACAGAGCACCTGTTTGTAATGCCGTTGGATCCCTCTGCATCCAATGGACGGTTTTAGCGTGCCAACAACAGCATCTCTGACCCCACCATCTATTCCAGCTGCTGCCCTCAGGGAGGCGCTACAGGCCATTATTCCCCAGATCTTCCAGCTTCAGGGGCAGTTCTTTTCCCCACTGCCATGATAGGGACTCAGAACTCATACACTCATCAACACTAGACACCTCCCACCTCCTCCAACCAAGCTCGTCTCAATGCACTTATGCTGATAACCGCAGCTGTTGCGCTTCTTTTTGTTGCTGTTTGTGGTTTATATTGTGTTGCTCTGAATGTTTAGTCTTGTGTTATGTCTGTCTATGTTACATTCAATGTTATTTATAAACGGACACCGGCCTACTCTGGAACAGTGGTGGAAAAAGTACTTAAATGTTTTACTTAAGTAAAAGTATCAATACTGCAATGTAGAAGTACTCCGTTACAAGTAAAAGTCCGGAATTAAAAATTAGTAAAAGTACACAAGTATTGGCATCAAAATGTACTTAAAGTACCAATAGTAAAGTACTTTTTTTTTTGAAAATATCAGATCTACAAGCTCACAACGTGTCGCGATGCATGATGCAAGTTGGCAATGCATGCCCCACCTGTGCAATACCCGTTGTCACGAGTACCCAGTGCAACCAAATATGTCGTCAGAAACCGCTGCTGTCGTGTTGATGACGTATATGGGCATAAATGGGAGACAGGCGGACATGTTGTGCATCACCCTGTAAAAGTATGGAGTTCTATTTTGCACGCCACCATCTTACTACTATATAATTGACAAAAGCTCCAAAGTTCGGCAGCGATTCGCAAGCACAGGATCACTTCCACATGCCTCCAAGACCCGTCACAGACTGTTGATCAGAGCTATGGCTATGTTTTAGGCATCTTACCCCACCCTCGATCAGTGATCGGACTCTCGGTTTGATAGATTCTCTGATTCGCTTATCAGACCCTCAGCCTGATCTGGCAGGTTGCCATAGCAACCAGATACAGGAAGTCTGACCTCTTATCACATGACCGAGGTTGGGAGGTTGGGAGGATGTGACTAGAGGTTAACTTAGGGCCGCAAAGCAAAGCGGGGAGGGAGGAGAGGAGAGGCCAGAGAGGCCGGACTTCGCATGACGTGTGTGCAGAGCTATCTTTAGGCCACGTCGCCGTCATGGTTCAGAAATATCTGAACTGTTTGGAGAGTTTGAAGCGGCCCTGACATCTGATGAGTCTTGGACTCTGTCTGGACCAACCTCCGATGAGTCGGATTTGCCAATCAGGGAAGGCGATGCCTACAGCCCCAAACACACAGACATTCAGAGCGTCCTCCACAGATCCGGACTGTTTTTTTTTAGTTCTCAGAAACCATTGGTTACGACCATCCGTATTCTCAGCACTGCACACGCATGCCAAGTTTGAAGTTAAACAACCACACCTACACAGTACACACTTGTGAATTTATAGATGATACATCATGCGGGTAAATAGGTTAATTTAGTTAATTTGTCACTTTTGTCTTTTTGTGAAGGTGGTTTTATTTCCAGAGTTTTGCTTCTAAGGCAGAGCTTACTCCCAGCACACACACACACACACACACACACACCCACACACACACGGGTTAGTGGTTGCAATTACCGATCACCACACTGTGATATCAATTTTATAGATATATAAAAAGATGTATGATGTTGGCAGCAGCTCTCCTTTGATCCCTGTAATTTAGCAAGTTTACTTTGATAAAAGTTATCTGCCATTTGATGGCCTTATGTAAAGATATTGTGAACTACCCAATTCTTCAGCCCACATGGATATCTGTACAAATGAAGGCCATGAAGAGCCTGGAGGTTTACCATTTATTTTAATCTGTCTGGGTACATCGGTCTGTACAAGGAAAAGGGTGGGTGGAATATTGTTCACAGCTAAGTTAGATAAGAATTTGTCTCTTCTGTGTTTGAAAATGTTCCTTTCACTTTGTCGTGATGATCAGTACAACATGGACAACTTGTGTTGCTTTTTGATAGAATTCCATTAAGTATTGAGAAAACGTTAAATGTGACGTCTGGCGGTTATTCTGAATTCTCTCTAATTGAATTGATCAGTACCAAAATGGCATAATGCGGAGGCACTGCATAACTGTTGAGTCACATGAAACGTGAATTCTTCCCATGAGCGGTTGCAATATAACAGCTGAACCGCGTTCTAGCATTGGATGATAGAATGTAACTAATTTCTCTTGCTATTTGCACGCATACGCCTACTGAGTGCAATGTCTACAGTATACTGTATGTATAATGTAATTTGTTAAAATATCTATAATGTACAATACCTGTAACTTAACTTCTCTAATATTACTGCTATAGGCCGATAACACAGCTGTGGAACAGATGATACATGACTTGTCCTACCACAAACATATACTTATATACCAATACTGTTCATCACACTGCCCATACCTGGTCTGACCCAATACTTATTGTTGTTATTATTACTAGCACTATGTTTTTACTTGTCTACTTATGCAAGCAGAAAATTCAGCGCTCCACTTGATCAACTTACCCAGTGAGGGTGTTGTGGCTACACTTTTAACCCATCTAAACCGGGAACGTAACTGTGTAACTATTTAAACCATTAATTACCAACAAATAGTTTTTGAGAAATCGAGGAAAATGTGTGCAAATCTTTGATTATATATATTTTTTGAAAGCGAACATTTGTAACTCAAATCTCTGCTTCTGGGGGGTCCCTGGAACAAAATCTTTTGAGATTTTGGGAGGTCCTTGACATGAAAAAGTTTGAGAACCACTGATATTATAGCAACATTTAGAAGACATTTGTAGAATCCCCTCAGAAGCAAAGATTTGAGTTACAAATGTTCACTTTAAATATATATATATATATATATATATATATATATATATATATATATATATATATATATATATATATTCAAAGATTTTCAAAAATGTTCACCATATAAAAAAAAATAGCAGATATACTGAACAAGTGCCGCACTATGAGCTTGTATATCTGCTATTTTTTTTTTATAGCCCAAAGAAATCTAAAATGACACAGATGCGTTCCCGGTCTTAAAGGGTTATGATAAAACAAAACAAAAGGAGCCTGGTTGCATTCTCACATGCTTTATATTCTCTGCTTAAAGCAGCCAGACTGACACAGGAAATAACAGCAGGGTAGCAGAGAGGGGATAGGATGTTATGAAATGCATGCATTAAAGCAAAAATAAAATCTCACGACTGAAAGGTTTTCTCAGGCCAAGTCCAAATGATTTTTTTCTAAACCTATGTTACTGCTGTTCTACATACAGACAACCAGGAAGAAATTGTAGATCGGCTATTTTTTTCCGTGCGCTTCCATAGAAGACGTGCTTGCCTTGTATGGAATCCAAATGACTGAAATCAGTCATAGCTATTCAAAAATAGCAGATATACAAGCTCATAGCGCGGCACCGAGTGCCGCGCTATGAGCTTGTAGATCTGCTATTTTTTTGAAAAATCGTGAAATTTTGTGCAAATCTTTGAATATGTATTTTCTAAAGCGAACATTTATAAAATATTTTGAAGCAAAAAGAAGCAAAGATTTGAGTTACAAATGTTCGCTTGGAAAAAAAAGATATTCAAAGATTTGCACAAATGTTCAAAATTGTTCAAAAATAGCAGATCTACAAGCTCATAGCGCGGCACTCGGTGCCGCGCTATGAGCTTGTAGATCTGCTATTTTTGAATAGCCCAAAGAAAATCTTAAAATGACACAGATGCGTTCCCGGACTGATTGGGTTCAAACTTGAATGTGTGAAATGGTGGGAGACTGTTGACAGGGAAGGGATCACAAAGCAAGAGAAGCATAAGAAAGGCTTATTACCTCCTGCCGCTCCTCAGACATGGCGGCCCACTGTTCGGGGCGTCTCTCTCGTTCTACACTCTGTCGCTCGGCGGTCGACATCTCTCGTTCCAGATCGTGCAGGCGACGCTCCACACGCGACGACACCTGTGGCCAGACGGACACGAAAAACAGACAGATAGACTAAGTTAACATTGGACACCATCCATTGATGCAGGCTAGCAAGTGATCTTGGCTACTACTGTATTATGAGAAGGAGAAAATAAATATTAGGAACCAGGAAATAATCAGTGGTGGAGAAAGTACTCAAATGTTTAACTCATTGTATCGTCTAACCAGGCTTTTGTGAGCCCCCCGGACAGCTTTTAAGTTGCTTGATTCATTCAGTATTTACATATTTAGATATTTGATATTCATTTTATCAGACACGCCCCCTTCCTATACAAACCCATTATAACTTCAAACTCCACTTGATCACAAAATTGAGTAAAAGTATAAAAGTGTTGGCATCAAAATGTACTTAAAGTACCAAAAGTAAAAGTACTCATTATGCAAAACGTCCCATTTCAAGTTTTCAAATGTATACAAATCTTTTGAAAATAGCCGATCTACAAGCTCACAATGCGTCGCGATGCGACGTATTGTGAGCTTGTAGATCGGCTATTTTCAAATGGCCAAAATGTATATAGGGCTGAAGTGGTTACTTAAGCAATATTACACGAGAGGGTGTGCTTTACCGTCATTATTAGCACGCCTGTGATGCGGTCAGGAACTAGGCGCAGCCGAGTTCCGCCGCGATCACAGAAGTGCTAATAATGTAAGGTAAAGCACACCCTCGAGTGTAATATTGCGATTATACAACAGTTACCAACAAAACACATCCAAATGTATTCATATTGTGGGGCAATTCATAATAAAAAAAATTCGCTTATCCGTTTCCCTGTAAAGAGAAGAGTTTATTTGACTGAGACAAAATAGTCCCTGTGGCAGCGCAGCACTCTGTCTCTCTGACACTCGTCTCATCAACACAGCTGATTCCAGTAGGCTATATGCTCCGTCGTACGATCGTGTTACGTGGCCAAAATAACTGATCTACAAGCTCACAACGCGTCAAGATGGCGATGCCTTGTGAACTTGTAGATCGGCTATTTTTGCCGTGCGATACCTTCGTACGATAAAGTATAACATACACTGGACTGTTAACGAAATGGGAGTAATTTTACTTTAACACAGGAGGATATTTATACAGTATGGATGTTACCATTGAAATAAAGCACACTTTTTTCCAGTTATTCCTTTTATTATAGGATTTTAGGCGATTTAGTGTGCTCTCTTCTAACCATTGATCAACAGTAAGTCCACCAAATTTAACAACATAGTCCATCTTGCGTAGCTGTTTGTTCTCCGCCCGGTGGCGGCGGTGGGTACTGTCTGTTTGTTTTCCTACCGTGGGACAGTCACAGCGTGACTTCACAGCACAGCTGTGTCATATATGGTCTAATCAGGTGTGGACTGCAGTGCGGAGTGATTTATTTAATGTGATTAGGCCCGTGATATGATGCTGGTTTGAAGCACGGCTAGAAAGCTATTTCAACCAATCAGATTGCTTGGTCGGAACTACCTGTTGTATAATGTACGTTTTGTAATAATAATCAAAATCTACAAAGTAACTAGTAACTAAAGTTTTCAAATAATTGTAGTGGAGTAAAAGTACAATATTTGCCTGGAGATGTAGTAGTGGAATAGAAGTAAAAGTATTGGAAATAGTAAAGTAAACACCCTCAAAATGTTACTTTAATACAGTACTTGAGTACATGTACTTAGTTACTTTCCACCAGTGGAAATAATCAATGGGAGACTGAACTAACTTTTTAGAAACTATTGTGAATATTGTGCCCAAGGTGCAGGGATTGATAGCCAATTATGAAAAATCTGCTACGACAGCAGCTTGGTTGCAATGCCATCATTAGAATGACTGTACATAGCATACACTCAGACATGAGAGTGGAAACAGACACAACTCACTGAGTCCTGTTTCTGGGAAGATGACAAGTGCTCCGAGAGATTTTCCATCGCTCGCCTGTTTTCAATATCAGACCTACAAAAGAAAAACAGATCAATGCAGTGAAGAAATATTTACATATCAAGAGTTCCTGCTCTTTTCTGTTTACAGGGAATCATTTTACCGGCCGAGGTTATTCAGTGAATGTACAACACATGGCAACTGTAATGTAATCACGCATTTTAAAATGCTGGAGTGTGCTGTTAATTTCTAGACGGCTTTAAAGGTTTGAGGATGTGAACGCTGTATACAAATATGCAGTAAAACCTTTTCCTTGACTCCTCTCATGGTACTGTATGTCCACCAGTGATGATAATATAATAATCTATATCTGTAAAGTAACTAAAGTTTTCAAATAATTGTAGTGGAGTAAAAGTACAATATTTGCCTCTTGAGATGTAGTGGAGTAGACGTAAAAGCATAGACAATTGGAAAAACTATTGTCAAGGATTTAACTCTGCATGGATACCTGTTCCTCCTCACGATCTCTCTGTCTAGGTCATCGGACAGTCTCATCTGGTCACTGTACAGGTCCCTCAACGACTGGTGCATTCTGTGGACCTGTCGACCGAGAGCAACAGACAAGAAAGACACAATCAACCTTCAGGACTATGGAAGAGGCTACTTTTGTGGAACATGTCAAATATAAATCTGAATAAGCATGGGTCTCAAACATGCAAAATACACCTCTGCATCACATCCAACATGAATAGTCTAGTAGTCAAAGGCAGTAGTTCTCAACCTGTGGGTCGGGACCCCCAGGGGGTTCCTGCATGATTTTGGGGGGGTCCCCATGATGGCAGTGAAGTGACAATTTAAGGACTTTCGACACCTTTTTTAAAGGAAATAAAATAAAATAAAAGATCATTACTGCATCAAAAGTAATCAACATACTAAACTATAAAACCTGGTCAAACATTGGCAAAAATTGTGAAAATAGCCGATCTACAATTGTGGAACAGAGTCAAACTAAATGTAATGCCTACAATTCCAAGTGCTTTTATCAGGGTGGGGGGTCCTCAAATATGATCATTTTGGGGGGTCGCGGCCTGATAAGGTTGAGAACCACTGGGTATCCTGATAGCTCAGCCACACACTGCAATAGCAACATCCACCTCAGGACTTGTGTCATACGTCTTCCTCTCTCTGTCTCTCACCACCGTACTAAGCAGAAATGCCATAATGTATTATTTACAATCGCGTCTCAAGTAATCAAAGTGGCACAGAGGCATCAGTGCGCCCTCTTGTGGCAGCCATCTGTAACCATGCAACAGGACTTCATGGAACTGATAGAGTAGTAGTGGTCTTCCTTACATGTGCTTCTGGGTGTACGGGGCAGGGGTCACTGAAGCGCACTGTGGCCGCGGACAGAGACCTCCTCCTGGCTCGTGGAGCAGATTCGGCGCTGGTATAGTCCTTCAGAGGGGAGGTGGGGTAGAAGCGTGGGCCCTCTGGAAAAAAACAAAGATGTAAT
This sequence comes from Gymnoscopelus braueri, assembly GCF_963280865.1. NCBI lineage: Eukaryota > Metazoa > Chordata > Actinopteri > Myctophiformes > Myctophidae > Gymnoscopelus > Gymnoscopelus braueri. Next base: position 33,803,481 of record NC_137616.1, on the reverse strand, counting down.
AAAGGACAAAAGTTCATCTTTACTGTGATTATAGAGAGAGGATGAAGAGGCATCAGAGATGTTTAAGGAGTAGAGATAAGAGAGATGATTTAGGCTGATCTCTGCAGCTTCAGTCCCACACAGACTTCACACTACAACTACAAGGGCTGTCAACTTTCCTCAGAAATTATATTCGAATATTAGTCTTAAAAATTGGCAGATATTCGAATATATTCGAATATTATCATTATTATTATTATAAAAAAATATGTAAAAAAATGTTTTGAAAAGAAAATGTTTAAACTTTTTTTTTTGACAGAAACAATACAAAAAACAATGTATCGAGTGCTCGGATCCAATAAAACATATATTTTGTTTGTTTTTATAACTTGATACATAGTTTTTTGTATTGTCCCTGTCAAATAAACATTACAAAATAATACTTTAAATGTTTTTCAATTTAATATTCGAATATTAATTTTCATATTCGAATATACATATTTTCCCCATATTCGATATTCTAATATTAATTCACCAGCCCACACACACAAATGACCGTTAACCATTGACACGGTCAACGGCCTAGCTATCAGCGAAAAACTGTAGAAATAGGGTTTGGCTGATAATGGAATTTTCATTACCGAGATGCTGATTTTCATTTACATGCATATGTTTAAAAAGGAGTGTGGTCAAGATAATTGCTTTTTACCATGTACTTCACACTACTAAGCATACAGTGTGTTCCCATTTGAACGGTCTGCATACAATGTCATTACATAGGCTCAAATTATTCAAATTCAAATTAATGCCGTTTTATAACATTGTTAAAATTGCCAAACAATGTTTTAAAATGTCCCAATGTTATTCAATAAAGATATACTAGCAGACACATCCTTTCTTGATGACACACTTTTTAAAATAACCAGAGTAATATCCCAAACAGTTTTGCCTAATGATTATCTGGCATACATAGCCTAGTCTATGATGACTGTGATTATCCCGATTAACCCATTCAATCCCGGGAACGCATCTCTGTCATTTTAAGATTTATTTGGCTGTTCAAAAATAACAGATTTACAAGCTCATAGCGCGGCACCGAGTGCCGCGCTATGAGCTTGTAAATCTGCTATTTTTGAAAAATCGTGAGCATTTGTGCAAATCTTTGAATATATATGGATTTTAAAGACATTTTTAAAGACATTTGTAACTCAAATCTTTGCTTCTGGGGGTCCCTGGAACAAAATATTTTACAAAGGTTCATACAGTGTATATATATATATATATATATATATATATATATATATATATATATATCAAAGATTATCAAAGATTTGCACACATTTTCATGATTTTTCCCCAAAAATAGCAGATCTACAAGCTCATAGCGCGGCACTCGGTGCCGCGCTATGAGCTTGTAGATCTGCTATGTTTTGAATAACCAAAGAAATCTTAAAATGACACACAGATGCGTTTCCGGTCTGAATGGATTAGCACAACATTATCAATATGAAGAAAAATCTCTAATCTCACGATAAGATAAATGCTTGGCCCAACCCTAAAGGGAGTCAGAGAGGACCTTGTTGTTGTCCTCCATACCTGGGCCAGAGACGGAGCTAGAACCAGCCTCCAGGTCACTGGTGTGCAGAGTGGAGGCGGATGCAGAGGACCTCCTTTGCCTCTGTGACGGCGAGGGCCTCCTTTGCCTCTGTGACTGCAACTGGCTGATCGACTCCTCTAGGTTCTCCTTCAGCTGACGAACAAAAGTATACAAAGTGATCAACAAAAGGCAAACGAGGCAAAAGAAAACATGCTTGACCATCTTATCCAAAGCACTGGAGAAACTTAAAGGTTCTATGACATTCATTTTATCTTTTTTTTTAATTTTTGGGGGGTTTTATGACCTCAATTACACTAAAAAAACGTGAACTTTGAACATTCAGTGGATTTTCTGTGGTCTGGGGTTTTCTGAATAATTAGGCTGAAAAGTAATCTGAGATTGGCCCTTGGATAGTGAAGTTACAGGCCATTAATCCCGCCCACTCTCCTCCTCGCCCCTCCCCTACCCTATGCTTTTCTTTGGGGGGGGGGGGCGGAGCAGAGGTGATGATTGACAGGCAAAATGCCTCAACAGCGACACTCGCAGGCAAAGATTTCTTTTTTCAATGCAGTTGAAAAGGCTTTAGAAATGTGAGATAAAAACACCTGCAATGGCTCACTAGAGTGGAATTTCCTAACTTTTTATACACGTTTGAAGGACCATGACAAAGACTTTTATTGTGTTGTAAAACTGAATGTCATGAAACCTTTAAAATCATGTTATTAGCATTATATACATTTACTTTCTTTTTTTGCAGCTCCGTTTTTTACCCGATTTTGTTTTGTTTCTTCGTTGTATTATAATTATTATTTTATTTATTTATTATGTTATGTCCCTGTCTATGCTTGTTCAACCTGTGGGCCATTCATGGTGGGAGTAGGGGATTTTTTTGTTTAAACTGGAGGGACAAATAAGAACCCCTTGTTGGCCAGTTGACAAATCAAATGTGTGTTGGAATTGACAAATGTTGTAGTATTGTGCAGCTGAGATGCTTGTCCAAACCTCCAGCAATGTTAACATAAAATAGAATTGAAAAACGTGATCAGCATAGGCCCATGGAACAGAGATGTGTGTGTCAGAGAACTGGGGGGAGACAAGTAACCAACATACATCTGCAGATCTGCATAGTATAACTAGGATCTATCAAAAACAAAGGTGAAAAGTAGGGACACAAGGATAAGGAATGTTAGGGGTGAGGTTGAGTCTGAAGAGTTTGTTTGCAGTTGCAATGGAGAGTTTATTCCACTGCTTAGGAGCCAGGAGGGAGAAGAGTCTAGGCCGGGTGTAGGCCGGGTGTGTGGAGCGTTGGCCAGGGTGTTTTAAGGAAGATTTAAACAGACTTTGTGTAAGCTGATTGATCCAAGTGAACAGGAAGGGGTGTGGGGTTTGATGGATCATGTCCTGAAGGTGCAGGGTGACATGTCCAAGCCTGATGAGGGTCTTAAGGCTTAAACATTGCACCTAATAATATATTGTACTAGGGTGTGGTGGGATTCTATTCCTTTTCCGCATCAGTGGCAACGACGCAAGAGCATTGCTACCAGAGCTGGGGAAAAAAACGTAATCACCCCAAAATCAAAACAAAAGCTATATTATTGTGATAATCCCACAAAAGGGGATTCAAAAATAGATATCGGTTTTTATCCCTTTTAAAATAACACATCCACATGGAAACAGTTAGGTTGTGACTCCACCAGAAGCCTGTCTTTTCTTGTTGTTTTATATGGAGCAGTGATGCTTTCAGTGCCCTCTACCCGAGACAGGTACCCCACCCTTATTTTTAGCGCCCTGCGCCTTGGGAGCGTCGCCAGTTTACGGAGTTTAAGACATTTCAACTTTGCCTGAAGCGCGCAGCTCAACAATGTCACTGCCCAATCTAGTTCAAGTGTGGGCGGGACCTAATGACAGAGAAAGGACACAACAGACACGCAAACAAGCACATGAAGCAAATGAAGCACAAAAAAGTGGCTAATAAATTATAAAAAGCCTTGAAAGGCTAAAGAAAATGAACAGAACGCCTGATAGTATTTTTAACATGCTGCATCGTGGTAACGGCAATAGCAACAGTAAAAGCCTGATTCCTCATCACCTGCAAACAGCTCCAAGCACTAGTCAAACACTCACCTCCAGTTCTACTTCCAGAACAAGAAGTCTCACGCAACCTTAGTGCTTCAACCTCCATCCACTTGAATCAAAACTGGCATCACAATGAATAGACGGGGAGCCAACAAACCAAATGTACAGAATAGCACTATAGGAGAACGCTGTGACTTTGAATATTGAGTTATTGAGGGACTCACCGTTGCCATGGCTTCAGCCTGATCATCTGTGTGCTCCCTGTACTGGCCCAGCATCTTGTCTACTTTGTTCAAGTTCCGGCTAGTATCCTAACAGAGAAAATAAGTCATTATTTAATAATATGAGACAACATACATATGTTTTCTAAGCATCATAGATTAAATAATATATATAGCAGACACAATATATATAAATAAATAGAACAAATCAATTGTGACATCTCTTATGTCCCACATCTCTATGTAAGCTTATACACACATTATGCATACGCTGAACTATTTTCATTATCCTATTAGTATAAATGCCTTTTTTTGCTCTTATTTTTTTCTTACTTTTCTGGATTCAAACTCAAAAGTAGCTGATCTACAAGCTCAAAACGCGTCACGGTTTCGAGCTTGGGGATCTGCTACCTTTTGTGTGACGCTGTAGTATCATGATCAAGTAGGGCGTTAATAAAAATAAATAAAAAAAAGGTTAGAACGTGGAGATAAGAGGTTTCTGCCCGATATACTGCTTTTAAGGCCAATGTTGAGCTGCAGTGAACCGTATGATTGACCAATGGATACATTATCTTACTTGGCTATTGTTCACAATTGCATCTAATAATAAAACAAAATATATATATATTTTTTAAATCTACATTGTCTGAATGAGGCCAAACCATTTTCTCTCTTATGTACCTTTGCTCTGCACAAGACACAACAATAAAGTGCAACCCCTTGAACCTCCATCTATATTCAATGAGATGCCATTCAGAGAGGCTGCTTTAAGTCAAGCGTAGACAGACAGTCTATACCTGCAGAGTGCTGGCCAGGGTGCTGATCTTCTCGGAGATCCCAGCTGATCCAGCTGCGCTCCCACCTCCATTGACTCTGTGACCTCCACCACCATCCTGAGACTCCCGAGCGGGTCTGCGCTGAGCCTCACGCCCCCGCGGCCTGCGTGCCCTCCTCTCCCTGTCGTACGCGTCCGACCCGCTGGATGAATCCATTGTTGCCGACAGGGGAGGTCTGTGGAGGGGGCATAAAAAAAACCTAGCATTGGTGGAAAGTAACTAAGTACATGTAATCAACTATTTACTACTTCTACTCCACTACATCTCAAAGGCAAATATATATTGTACTTTTACTCCACTACAACTATTTGACAGTTACTTTGTAGATTTCAATTATTATTATTATTATTTTTAAAACATACATTAACCACTTCAGCCCTATACTTTGGCTATTTGAAAATAGCTACTAGTTTGTATATCTGCTATTTTCAAATGATTTCTATACATTTTAAAACTTGTGAAATGGGACAGTCTGCATAATGAATACTTTTACTTAATAAGTAAATGCTGATGCCAATACTTTTGTACTTTTACTCAAGCACATTTCGATTCCCTGACTTTCACTTGTAACAGAGTAGTTCTACATTGCAGTATTGATACTTTTACTTAAGTACAAAATGTGAGTACTTTTACCACCACTGTTGAGCGTGCTGATCGGCATCGCATACATGGTAATAATTAGATTAGCCTGCAATCTGTTTAGTTCCAGGGGGGAATTGGGGGTTCCGTTTAATAGATCTTAATGATTTAACCAGTAGAACTAATCAGATTTGTCACCGCCGTCACCCTGACAACCGGTGGAGTCACAAAGCTATTCGGATGGAAACCACAACGCCTGATAAAGAGCCCCACTGACCATAAAACTGGCCATTGTTGTTGTTGTTGATGATGCTCCTCCACCCAAACTTACTATAACGTTAGCTACAGCTAGCTAATGCAACATTAGCCAACTTATTAGCAGCAGGCTAACTAACACCATTAAAGACATGTGTTTTATAATGTTTCGTTGTATCCAGAGGCATCAAAGTATAAAACATGTGTATGGATCTTACCAGTGTAGTTTAGCTACATGAGGACCTGTTGGCAGGTCGCTGTTAGTGATCAGAGAAGTTAGACTGGCCAAAGCGTCTCCTCTCTGCTATGGCAACTTAAACTAGCCGCCTCTAGACAGGAAGACAACAAACCACAGCACGCCGCTTTCACACGGAACATGGGAGTTGTAGTTTATCACAGGCACCGTGATACAGGGGTTTAGGTACTTGAGAACTACATTGTCCGAAGGCGTGCGTTTGCGCCACTTATACAGCCGCTCGCAGTTAGAAACATATTCAAAAAGTTTGTGCCCCTGTTTATTTTTGCTCACAGACACACACATGAACATGATTATAGGCCTATAGCCAGTGGTGGAAAGTAACTAAGTACATTTACTTAAGTACTGTACTTAAGTACAATTTTGAGGTATTTGTACTTTACTTGAGTATTTCCAATTTCCAATACTTTTACTTCTACTCCACTACATCTCAGAGGCAAATATTGTACTTTTACTCCACTACAATTATTTGAAAACTTTAGTTACTAGTTACTTTTCAGATATAAATTATGATATAATGAAACATACATTAACCACTTTAAACCTATTTTAAACCTATGCTATTTGAAAATAGCAGATCTACAAGCTCACAACGCGTCGCATCGCGACGCGTTGTGAGCTTGTAGATCGGCTATTTTCAAATATTTAGTACTTTTACTTTTGGTACTTTAAGTACATTTTCATGCCAATACTTTTGTACTTTTACTCAAGTATTTTTTTTATTCTGGACTTTTACTTGTAACAAAGTATTTTTATATTGCAGTATTGGTACTTTTACTTAAGTAAAGAATTTGAGTACTTTTTCCACCACTGCCTATAGCATGCATTCGTGTTGTTGTTGTTGTTGTTATTGTCTCGTCTCCGCCAGGCCGAAGGCTTATTGGCAGAGACTCACTCTGTCTCAATGTATTATTTGTTTGTACAAAACACAACACAACACACAACAAATAAACAAATAACATAACAAATAAACACAGTAAAAGTATTTGTTGTGTTGTGTTTTGTGTCAATTTATTTGAGAATCTCAACACAGACAACTACTGTTTTGCACTGTCTGTCTGTCCATCCGTCCGTCCGTCCATCCGTCCTGTCTGTGTGAGTGTGTCCATCTGTCTGTGATCAGCTAATCTCCAGCACCCAATTGGACCGTTTGCAGCGAAACTGAGCACACACACTCCCTGGATGCCAGAGCAGAACCTCTGCCCCAAATGTTTCACATGGGCCTGTTATAGCGTCACCAGGAGGCCTGTTTTTGCACACAAAAAAATATATATATTACTCCTACAGATTCACACGTAAATCAGTACACAGTAGCCTATCTCTACAGTCTTTCAGGGTCTTTCAGATTGTTCATATTCCATCCTGATTGGCTAAGATTCTAAAGTTTGACCTGGCATAGACCTGTGCACCGAGGAGTACTTTTTCTAATATGTATTATCATTATTATTATTATCATTATTATTATTATTATGTCTTAAAATAACACCAATTCGGGCCACAGGTAAAAAATAAATAAATAACACATAACAAACACTACTCGTGTCTAACACAAGAGTGCCCCAGAAGTCTACCACCCACTCCTCAACTAGACCACCTCCAAAACCACAGAGCTGTCCTGTCCTAGCAGCCTGCAGCATCCATCCCTTCCCTTCCACTGCTCACATCAAACCTGGGGCCACATGTTGGAGAAAACTCAGCAACAACAACACTCCAGTATAAGTTCACTTCTCAGGTTCCGATCTGAGGGTAGGCTAACCTCCAGCCAGGCAAGGCATAAGATTTGATTTAACTGGTGGTGCGTCCAGCAGCCAGCCATCCATCCATCCATCCATCCCTCCATCCAGCCATCCAGGGATTCTTTTGAAACAGCCTGTCTGTCTGTCAACGAACAAGAACGCAGCATGCAGGCGATAACGTGCGCTCTGTTTACACTCGTCACGTTGCCTGTCAATACCTTGGCGGAGGAGCCTGATCTTTGCCCAGACGTCTGCGAATGTTCCGAGTGGAAGACTTACACCATCTCCTGCTTTGACATTGATCATCTCCCCAGGTTCCCTGCCAGCACCGAGACATTGTAAGTAGGCTACTGAATTGATTGATTGATTCATCATTTATTGAATACTTTATTAACAGTTTGAAATTAGTACAGAGGTACGATTTTACAATGATTGTTAAAAGGATAACACAAAAAGTTCCTAGTTTCCATTGTGGTCCTGTGTAGGCTATTCAATTCATCAAGACACTTAAATACATACAATAATATGCAATAATAAACAAGACATCATCAACACTAGTAGCAAACTTCCAAATAAAACCTATACAATACTAAAATGTAAATGTGTGTGTATTAAGTGAATTTAAGAATTGTGGCATTCTAATGCAATGTGATTGTGACAGGCTCTCAATTCCCACTATGGCAGAGCTGTGAAAGAGTTGATAATTAAATAGTTATAGCAAAATAGAACTTTACTCTCACTTGCTTTCTCAAATCGAGGCTTATGCGTTCGTTCAACTTGTTTTTAATTCCAATTACATTTTTAATTCTCCCCATATTTTCGTCATTCTTCAAAAATCAAACAGATGTTGAATATATATACAGAAGAAAGATGTAGACATTGTGCAGAGAGAGAGAGAGAGAGAGAGAGAGAGAGAGAGAGAGAGAGAGAGAGAGAGAGAGAGAGAGAGAGACAGAGAGAGAGAGAGAGAGAGAGAGAGAGAGAGAGAGAGAGAGAGAGAGAGAGAGAGAGGAAATCCAGAACACAGGTCCCTTAACTCAGTGAGCTTTACTGAGTCTTGCAGGATTCTGCATGGAGACAAACACTGAGCTCTTAGATTTGGACCGAACCTGGACGTGATCAGGCTGCTTTCAGATGAACACGTATACTGAATGAGCAGTGTATATTCTGTTTATATGCAATGACAACTTACTGTGTGGACAGGGCCGAACTGCTTTAATACAAAGTCAAACTTGTAGCCCACACCTGCTCTGAATGATGAAGCATAGAGTTTGTGGAAACAATGTGCAACTATTTACCTGCCTGTGATCATGCTTTAGTATGCTTTAACATATTGACCATTAGGACGATATACTGTAGGCTATCCCAGCACTCCAAATCTGAAGTTATGGTATAGGGCAGATACTTGAAATATATGTTAATTTAACTCGTAAAAGTCGAAGTAATCAGGATGTACTGTGTAACTACTACTGAAACATTCACTGCATGGGTGATAGGAAATCTCTCAGCTGTGAGATGTAGCTACTTCACTTACTTAACTTCAATAAGCTAACCTTCCATCTTACTATAGAGCCAATATGCTATAGAATGGTGAAATCACCTTCTACCTTACTGGAATTACAGCCATTTCAAAAACACACTAGACCACTGGTCATTTCTAGTCATCACACAACAAAAGATCTCATATAAATCTATGTACAGTAATAATGGCAGAAGCCTATGATTGTTCACATCTGTGATGCATTTGTTGTATATAAATATGGGATTGAATTGAATTTGCCTGGCTAAAATTATTTGAAAATGAGGTCCCAAACTATGGTTAATCACTATTGGATCTGTCTCGTTGGATTGGATGGGATTTGTGTCATTACTTTTGTACCCCAAAAAACAGTCAGTCAAGGATTTGGGCAGCAGACATGATGTAATACCTTGTCAGTATCGCTCCATCACGAGGTATACACTGTATAAAAAGAAGAAATGCCCACACACTGAATAATAAGCTCCCAATATTCAAAGCTGTACTGTAGACAACCAGCCACTACATGTCCCACACTACACACTCCACATCACAACACCTCTGTGGCATAAGGTTCCTTATTTCCCTGAGTTACTTCTAGAAAGTAGCACTCATGCTGTTTGCACCACTGTAACTGCCTAGTGCCTACAAGCATCTGTTTAGGGAAGAAAATTAAGTGTGTGTGTGTGTGTGTGTGTGTGTGTGTGTGTGTGTGTGTGTGTGCGTGCGTGCGTGCGTGCGTGCGTGCGTGCGTGCGTGCGTGCGTGCGTGCGTGCGTGCGTGCGTGCGTGCGTGCGTGCGTGCGTGCGTGCGCGCGCGTGTGTGTGTGTGTGTGTGATACTTTTATTTTACTCTGTGGTTTCTTTATTATTATTCATCTACATACAAATAGCAATATCACCTTTAATTCGTTTTTTTCAGGAATATCATTAAATAAACAAATGAAATATTGGGAGCTTATTGTTCAGTGTATGTACATTTCTTCCTATTGTAGTTATTTCCTAATCCTGCACCTGAATACATTTGGGCTGGATGTGCGGTGAACTTAACTTCCTTTTTTCTTTATCATTTCATGTTGCACTTATAACCTGGCTGCTAAAGTACTCAATACATGTTATGCAATGTAGACCAACCAGTTTACTGTGGTCTTGAACGATGGAAACACATGTTCTTCAGAAGCACCCGGTGGCTGATGGGGAAACACAGAATTGGAAAAGACAGAAACATTCAAACCATACTGTCTTGAATGATAACATTAACTGAGTATACTTAAGATGGACAGGCCTATAGGAGTCTTCGCTAACAAACCTGAGATGGGAATAATCAAATCGGTACACTGCCTGAGACTAATTAAACATTTATGAGGGCCTATTATGGAATAGTTTGACAGAAAATTCCTTTGGCAGTTGCTGAACATTCCAGCTCTGAGTGTTTCATGCGATGTCCACACATGAAAGACATGCTTGTTGCATTAGACACACGGACATTCCCATTCTATCTATTCTAATCCTATATGTGAAAATATCGTGTGTGTGTGTGTGTGTGTGTGTGTGTGTGTGTGTGTGTGTGTGTGTGTGTGTGTGTGTGTGTTCCAGTCCCTGCCATTGATTAAAGCCAGAGGATGGGAGTGTCATTACAGGATTTGAGACAAACAGTGAAAAAACAAGACAGGGTCTATGATGGCGTGGCTTCCATGTGGATCTCGGACTTCATGTTGCCAGTCTACAGTGGTGGAAAAAGTACTCAAATGCTTTACTTAAGTAAAAGTATCAATACTGCAATGTAGAAGTACTCTGTTACAAATAAAGTCCGGAATTCCAAATTTACTTGAGTAAAGGTACAAAAGTATTGGTATCAAAATGTACTTAAAGTACCACAAGTACTAAAATGTTTGAAAATAGCAGATCTACAAGCTCACAACGCGTCGCGATGCGAAGCATTGTGAGCTTGTAGATCGGCCATTTTCAAATAGCCTAGGTATAAAATAGGGCTAAAGTGGTAATGTAATAATTTATATCTGCAAAGTAACTAGTAACTAAAGTTTTCAAATAATTGTAGTGAAGTAAAAGTACAATATTTGCCTAAGTACCTAAATGTAGCCTACTTACTTTACACCACTGCAGTCTATGACATCAGAAATCCATGATACCTCGATGTATGACTCCATCTTTTGGCAAGGATTCAGCCAAATCAAGCCGCTGTTGATTTGACTTCCATAATAAAATAAAAAATATGTAAAACATATGTGAAAAGACGTTACAGGGAGTTAATTCCTTGACCTCCTGGCAGCGGTTTCTAGAGACTATAGCCCCAGACACAAAGACAAACTCACAGACCCATTTCTAGACGGCTTGCCACAGAGCCACGGCGTAGAAAATGTGGACAGCAGCAGGTCTAATGTCCCAACTCTGGTTTTGCCATTACAGTACTTATACATCAGGGACAAGAAGTATGTAAAAAAAACAGACTCGGACCAGGTGCTCCGATGGTTCAATCAACTGTATGGGGATCACTTGAGGTAAACCAGAGACTTGACGTTGACTATAATGTTTTAAGGGAAGCGCGAGCCAAACAAACTTCACCTGTACACAGATAGTACACAGTACAATCCTCAGTGTTAATTTAACCCTGTGAGTGTACAAATGTAACCAAATGGACCCGTAAGAGTTACAAATTGATGAATTAACACTGTGCCTGTGTAACATCCACTCATAAATGGAGGTGTATACACAAGTCTGTGACAATTCTTCCGTGGAAATACTGCACAAATACCTTACACTCCCATTCACACTGGGCTGGTTTCATTGTACATAATAGCTGGGTATACAGTAACATGGGATTGTTTTGTTTTTTGCTCTGTTTTTTTGAGAAAGTCATTAGAATATGACATAATTTGCTAAATATTGTGATATAAGTGTTGTCTTTTCCTGGTTTAAAGGTGCATTAATTACAGCCAAGGGATGTAATTTTCTGAACTTGCCTGACTGTTCTAGCTTTGTATGAGCATTACTGATTATTACATATCATAAATTACAATGTGTAAATATTTCTGAAAGTACCAGTAGTTATCGCCACAATAATCATCTAATCATCAAGTAATTTGGTCAAAAACATTGTGATATTTGATTTTGAACAGATCGCCCCGGCTCTTTCTGTCCACCCCCTCATCTTCCACGTTATTTAGTCTGACACCACTCCTCCCTTGACCCCTCCCTCTCTCTCTCTCAGACGCCACCTTGCATCACCTCGCATGGCACCTATCACATGAGATTACCCTCTAGCCCAGTGCTCCAATTCAGATGTCCCTGTGGCCAGACGTCCCCACGATGCCATCACATTCCTGGACAAATGTTTATCCAAGGCCCACCGGTGGGAAGAGAAAGACATGAAAGCCTGCCCTTGGCTGCCGCCAAGCCCCTGGCCCGGCCTTACCCCCGGATAAAAATATCTCCAAAACAGATTCAAAATAGGACTGTGTTATGGACTGGCCTGCATGGCCTCCTGTCTGGCCCGGCGCAGCTGACTGACCCCTGCGTTGGATTTTTAGGATGTCCTGGCAGATGAGGCGTGAGGAGGCTTGAATGGGGTGTACACACACACACACACGCCGAAGAATGCTTGACCCGTTGGCCTGGCCCACGCCAGCATTGGTGGTTTAACCACTTTCTTTCAACCTGGCGTCTCTATTTTGGGCATGTCATTATATTGTCAAAAGAAATAGCAAAAATAGCAAAAGAAAACAACTTGAGGTGGTAGATCGAATACCAAAATGCTCGCCCCAAAACACAGTCGCCCCGGGGCAAATCTGGCGGTATTCCCATGGTATTCACCTGGTATTCACCTTGTATTCACCTGGTATTCACCTGGTATTCACCTGGTATTCCTAAACGTAACCTCAGTAAACTATGCCTAAACCTAACCTTATTCCTAAACTTAACCTCAGTCAAATTATGCCTAACTCTAAACTTATTTCTAACCTTATCCTCAGTAAAACAAATACAATAAAAAAAATAATATACAAGAACTGCTGATAGGCGGAAAAAATGGGGGTGAGTGTGTTTTAGGGTGAGCCTTCCGGTTACCGGTAGATCGGCTATTTTCACTACTTGTCATGAAACAAAATATACAGTTTAAGGGTAAACCTCATGAACCCTAGCGTCCCTGTTCTGGGCATGTCTCATAATAGGCGAACATTCGCCGAAATTAAGGTCCTACACACCGGCGAATATGCGAATATACGCAAAATTCGGACTCGTTCCGAATAATTAAAAGACGCTTTTTCGCTTCGCATAAGGTTTTTAAAAAAAACATATTTATTCGCATGAAGAATTCGCCCCGGTGTATAAGGACCTTAAGCTTGTACAATCGGCTATGTTCGGCAAAGAGATTTGGGGCCACGTACGGACCCCTGGGGGACCCAGGTCAACAAAGTATTAAGGGTTTAGGGTGGTTTAAGTGGTTAACCCTGCGGACTCAAGACAGTGCAGGTCAGGATGTCAGTCCATTAACACCGTCAGCTGTCTCACTTGAGGAAGTTTGTTTTCTTGCAGACGAGATGATTGTCCCGATGATTGCGTCATCAATCATCAACACACAGTACAATATGCAGTCATTCCATTGTGATCCTGAAAGTTAGGTTGAAATGTCAAAGGAACGCACTCTAGCAAACTGTACTCAACATGCAAGTTGTCAAATGTAATTTAATAGTGCATTCTTGAACGTGTAGGGAATGTCTAGGTGTACGCGCGCGCGCGTGTGTGTGTGTGTGTGTGTGTGTGCGTGTGCGTGTGTGTGCGTGTGCGTGTGTGTGTGTCAGTGCACATGTGCGTGCTCAGAACTGCTGAGTGAATGTGTGCAGGTTGCTCCATGTGTTGGTGCGTAACAGAGAGGTGCATGGATGGAAAGGAAAGCACAGACGCTCTTAAAAGCCTGCGTAGCGTGACTCCTGGCTGCGCCTGGACGACGCATTCAAATACAATATTTACCTTTTACAGCACATTTCTCAAACACCCGGAGAGAGAGAGCTCCATTTGAGAATAATTAGGGAGAGGGGAAAAAAAACCTTCAATACAAGAGGGGGGGAAAACTACAATAGATCCAGTCTTTTCAAAAGCTTCACAATCTTTGGATTCTTGGCAGTAATGAGATAACTCATTGGATTCAGGCACCGACCGCCGGCGGACCTCTCATTGACTTAGACCAGGAATGAAATTGACCAATTAACCTTTAAGAGTGAAATCCCGTTATTTCCTGAGTGGTCACAGATGAGTGCAAGGATTAATGGTAAAACTAGAGGTGGGACATTCAATGTGATGAGCTGTAGCTGTAAGGTTAGTGGAAATACTGACAACTACGCTGCTGATAATCATGGACAGCGAAATGGAACCGTTCAGGGTTACTTGACATTCTAAAGTAATTAGATTAGGGGCACAGTCAGTGGGATCTATTATAGTTCAAATTAGAGTTAAAGTGATGTTATAATACATCATGTTGTCCACCACATTCGCTCCTAACCTCTTTAACCACATGAACCCTAGCATCCCTATATTCTGGGGCAAACCTTCTTTGAAAATAAATAGCAGATCTACCTATCTATCTGTAGAGGGGGGGAAATAGTCTGCATTTCAACACAAGATATTGAACAATTTTCATGAGGAACATTAACAACTTTTCCATGAGAGGGCTTTAGATCAACATTAGGGCTTTAGATCAACGTTAGGGCTTTAGATCAACATTAGGGCTTTAGATCAACATTAAAGGTTTAATGACATTCACTTTTACACCACATTCAAAGTCTTTGTCCTGGTCCTTCAAAAGTGTACAAAAGGTTTTAAGTGAAAATTCCATTCCAGTGATCCATGGCAGGTGTTTTTCTCTCACATTTCTAAAGCCTTTTCAACTGCAATGAAAAAATAAATCTTTGCCTGCGGGTGTCGCTGGTGAGGGATTTTGCCTGTCAATCATCGCCTCTGCTCCGCCCCCCCCAAAGGAAAGGATAGGGGAGGGGAGGGGCGAGGAGGAGAGTGGGCGGGATTAATCGACTGTGACCTCACTGTCGAAGGGCCAAGCTCAGATTACTTTTCAGCCTAATTATTCAGAAAACCCCAGACCACAGAAAATCCACTGAATGTTCTAAGTTCAGGTTTTTTGGGTGTAATTGATGTCATAAAACCCCAAATAAAACATTGAAAATAAAAAAAGTGAAAATGAATGTCATGATACCTTTAAGGCTTTAGATGTTCACCTATCGTGACATCATGCCCAGAGCAGGGACGCTATAACAGAGCCTCTCTATCATTCATTCACCCCAAGGTGTCACACGTCAGAATGTGAGGGAAATTAAGGACAGGAGTCCTCAGGAAACAGAGCTATATTTCGTCTGCCCATCGCCGCTGACACCATTACGAATTATGTGGTTTCTCCTATACTTCAAACTCAATTCGCTGACCTGTTTGTTACTAGGCCCACTATCTGAAGTGACAAATTAGGGGGGGGAGTAATTTCCCCCCGCAAAGCCCCTGTGACACGGCTTTGCCAGGCTTCCCTCTCTGCGCTCCCAGGGAAAATCGCATGCTGATTATTTGGGTTTGAGGCAGCAAGGAAACGGCATGAGTCGTCAGGGGGGGGGGGGGTTTAGTGTTGGGGGCCTGCTCTGTGTCGCTCTGTTTGTTTGGGTTTGTCAAAATGCAGAGTGCCATGCTCCCACTTTCACTGCACTAAACCCCCCTGCCTCCCCATGTGATCTTGGTCCAGGTCTGTAAGCATGCAGCTCTCAGCCCCTGAATTAGTCTATTGTTCCCCCTAATGGACCAGAGGCGGTTAAAGATAGCAGCCTACCGTTTTGATACAAGTACTGTTTTTTTTGTTTTGTTCATATATCTGCTCCTTAGTGTTTAGTACAGCTTCCAAACAGCAACATCCTCTCTATAGAGGTTCCAGGCAGAATTAGACATATGAAGAACTAAGGGTGTGTGTGTGTGACAGAATAGTGTAGGTAGGGTACTATTTTGATGCACCATCAGTGTTTCACGCCAGTGGTTCTCAAAGTGGGGTCCGGGGACCCCAAAGGATCCTTGAGGGGGTTTTCCAGGGGGTCCCCAGCCAAATGATTGATAGTTAGCAACCAAACGGACCCTTATGTGTACGCTGTTTGTACGCTCTCAGAGTTAAATCAACACTGATGAAACAACAGTGTATATTGGGGGTCCCAAAGTGCTAAAAAAAATGGGGGTCCACGGCCTAATACATATCAAACTGGGGGTGATGTTTAAATGGTTCACAATCACTGCTATGGCCGTAAAGATCTTCTCTTATAGGGGTCCCTGGCATATCTTTTGAAATGGGGGTCCGCGGGCTAATATATACCACTGTTTTACGCATTATCTACCATCCATCTTAACGGAATTCACATCCAATAATCTTCTATCTCGCTGTTATATATTTTATTCATCCTACACTTATTATTGCAAGGATACATATGACACGATTTATTGCCAGAGGCACCGGACACATGCCTCTCCAGAATAATCACGGGATCCATTTCAATCTCCTTCCAACCCACCTACGGGTCCTGAACCCGGTCTTTGAAAACCCTCCTGTCCTAAGCAGACCCAGACCGTGTTTGGTTTGGCCCAGGCCTTTTGTCCAGTCCGATCCAAAGCTTTGTTTTCTCCCATATTCCTAGAACATGGGGGGTTGGGGGGTTGGGGGGGTTACACTATGCAACTTCAAAGAAGCCTTTTATCCAAAGTGCAGAGGAAAGTTGAAACGGACAGTTTATCACGGTGGGGCAGTGATTGGCTATGTTCTGCAGATGGAAGATTCCATTTGATTCCAATGACAACTATACACGATGGTATCTCTTTTTGTATAATGTTTTAAGGTACTGTATCTGGGCAAATAGGTGGAATACTCCCATGGAAACTTGAATTCATGGATTTTTCTTTGTTTTTGTCTAAGCCAGTCTAAGCCAATAATTTGATGACCGGCAGCGGTTCGGTAGGAGACACAAAGAGTGTCCTTTGTGTCTCCTACCGGAACCGCTGCCTACCGGTCCGCTGGTCATCAAATTATTGGCTTAGGAATGCGACAAAAACAAAAAAAATATCCATGGGGTGACTAATCAATAGAAAAAAAGTCATTTTGGGGGTGAACTATCCCTTTAAGCTTCAAGTTTTCAAATTATTCATTTCTTTAACCACTCGACTATTGGCGCCACTGAACTAACTATGCCATGAATGGTTTAATGAAAGACACTGTCAAAAAAACAAAAGAGAAAACGTCAGTATTATCACTTCTGAAAAGGTCTCTTCTTGTCACCACACTTTGTTGTTGTTCTGAACATACTATAATAATTGATGGCTATTTTCTCTCTTTTATTAACCAGATGGTTACTGGAGACGCGTCTGTCCTTGGTGCCAGCAGATGCCTTCGCCCACATGGTCAACATCTCAAGGATGTGAGTTGGTGAAACGATCCCATGAGGATTACTCCATCGCATTCACTTCTTATTAACCTCCTGCTCAGACTCCAACTCGCCGTAGGCTAATGCACCTGGTGTCTCTCATCTGCCTGCTGTTTCCCTTAAAAGTGTGAAAACATCCTTAGAATCAAACTGCACAGACCCCCGGCCCCTCCCTCTCTCCCTCCCCCCGCCTTGGCGCTTGTCTCCCACCCAAGCAGGTGATGGTATCCTCTCTGTTTAGCATCACCGGTGTGTCTGCTAATCACACTTGGAAACGCTAATACGTTCCTAGAATATAGGAATGTTGGCGCTCCCACCACCGCAGCCCAATGCACCGGCGGCGAGCAGACAGACAGAGCCCTTTGGGTGTGTGTGTGGTGATTTAGCCAGACATCGGACAGAGAGGTGCTGGCTGTGGTAAAATATACACCCGAGCCCTTGATCCGCAGCCCTGTGTGAGTCGGTCAGCCACGTCCAAGTCATGCGTGAGAAGACACAGAAGTGGTTGTAAAGTTTTCTTTCAGTCTCAGCCAGCAGACAGTGCTTA
Source organism: Gymnoscopelus braueri (assembly GCF_963280865.1). Classification (NCBI taxonomy): domain Eukaryota; kingdom Metazoa; phylum Chordata; class Actinopteri; order Myctophiformes; family Myctophidae; genus Gymnoscopelus; species Gymnoscopelus braueri. The sequence continues at coordinate 33,785,419 of NC_137616.1, read as the reverse complement.
ACTTCCAGGGCTTCCAGTGACTCCATTGTCCACTATCTTTTCTAGTCTCGAGCGACAGATTCACAACATGTCAGTTAGGTCAATGATCTAAAAATGGTTCCCCCCCACCCAGTTTGGGAAGGCATCTATTAAGTTATTTGTAGCTATTAATACCTTGTTATAATTATCAAAGTATACAACATTATTCTGTTGCCCTATGGGTCCTACCACAAAGACAGGATTCTTTGGCATTTTTATGGAGATACCACGGTAAGGCCAAGGTTTATTTTATGAGCAATTATGTACATAGTAATTACCAAGTAATAACAAATGAAAGCAAGCAGTGACTGATGACTAGGTAATGTATATGTGGGGGCACATACCTGTAAAATTACCCACGGTTTAGAAGCTTTAGCTAAGGTGGGCTGATAGTTTCAGGGAGCTTTTTTTTTACCACATACTTTCACTGATTTTACGAAAACAGATCTTATGTGTCACTTTCAGGTACACTGACACACTGCCTCATTTGTGCCTGACTATTAAACATCACACAGGCCACGCATGGATATTGAACAAACACATCATTATTTATGTGATTAGAACTTGATGGCCTCTATATGGATGAATGTTGAGTCTTAACGTGACTTATGTTTGATTTTGTTTCTAGATACATATCAGTGGACATGACACTGGAGAGGTTGGAGAGGCACTCGTTCTACAACCTGAAGAAAATCACCCACATGTGAGTTGTTAAAAGTTATAAGGGCATTGCACTGCGCTGAACTTTTCGGAGAGAGGTGCCCCCGTTGCCCAGTGAGAGAGAAAGAAATACAGCTCGACTTTGAACATCACTGACAGCAAAAGGAATGCGTTGATGGAAACATAGTTGAAAGCTAGTACACCACGTCTGACAAGCGCTCCGAAATAACACCCCTCACACCACTCCGTTTGGGAGCGTTTTTTGGCTTCCAAAAGCAGTCCATGAGATTCAGAAATCATCCTTTTGGTTTGGACGGACACCTGGGCTGACTGTGCCAGTTAGATAAGATTAATATAAGATAAGATAAGATAAGATAAGATAAGATAAGATAAGATAAGATAAGATAAGATAAGATAAGATAAGATAAGATAAATGGGATTAAATAGGATTACAGTAAACATCAGAGGCTGGATTTGGTCCATTAGCCATCAGTGTCGGTCTAAACAGACAGTCATAATACCCATGTTAGAGAGGAGAGGCTAAACCACAACCAATATGTGGTTCTGCTCTCCGTGCTCAAGTTCTTGTTCAAGTATATCTCAGGGGGGAAAAGGTCCCGCATGCTGCAGTGTGCAATATGCTCAATTATGGGATTGAGATTTACTATCGAGTTGCTGGGTGGACCACACATTATTCTTGCTTGTCTGCGGCTCCTTGTGCTTCACATATTTCACTGCAAGCTGTCGTGACCAGTCACGGCGTCCTCTAACAGTGTAATTGTGTGCGTGTGTGTGTGTGTGACTCGACTTAGCACGGGATTTGATAATTAGCCTTTGTTATCCCTTTTTGCTCATTAGCACCCTCGATCCAGTTATGAAAACATAGACAGAGATAACAAGACTTGAACCCACTAGTGGAGAGAGAGGGCTGGGTCTCTGTTTTTGTTTTTCACTGGATCTCTGCAGTGCCAATTTCCCACTGATTGGTATGATGGTGGAGGGCCATTCCACAGATAATGGCATCTCTCTCAGGTTTCTTCTGGGGTCAGACACAAATTAATGCTCTGCTTCCTGTCAGGCTGCTTGCGGCTGACACCAGATGTGGATCTGCAGCACCGCTGCAGGGCTGAGGCTGTGTGTAGCCGGAGGGGGAGACAAGACGCGAGACATGCGAAACTCTTGTAACTTCCAGGCTGAGCGCCGGTTTTCACAGCATCGCTCCTCACAGGCGAGCCATCTAGATCAGTGGTTCTCAAACTTTTTCGTGCCAAGGACTCCAAAATTGATATGTATTTGGCCGCGGACCCCCACCTGAAAATATGTTGTGCCAGGGACCCCCAGAAGCAAAGATTTGAGTTCAAAATGTTTTCGAGATTTTTCAAAAATAGCAGATCTACAAGCTCATATGATATGCTATGAGCTTGTATATCTGCTATTTTTGAATAGCCAAAGTATAACATATGGATAAAGTGGTCAAAATAATTGAGATGCTTTATTAACTAATCTTGCTAGGGACCCCCTGGTACCCCCTCAAGGACCCCTGGGGGTCCCCGGACCACATTTTGAGAACCAATGATCTAGAAGAGGTCTGTTTGCCTGTCTGTGTTTCACAAACCACTGGATCAGCGCCAAATGTCTTATTTTTTCAGTTTTATTGGGCACTTTGATTAAATGTCTTTGTTTTTCCCTAAAAGAAACAATACACTGGCACTACACTGGCACCCCAAAATGTCCCTACGCAGTCTGGTTCTTTTCAACGCAATTCAACTGAAGCAGTTCCCAAATTGAAGTCAGACAATCTCATTGGCTAAGTGCCCTCTCTGATCCTTAACCACACCAAACCCATACCTAAACTTAATGACCTAATGACTAAGCACAACCATTTTAACTTTATACATAAACAAATCATCTGTAATCTATTGCCTAAACACAGTGGTGGAAAAAGTGCTCAAATGTTTTACTTAAGTAAAAGTATCAATACTGCAATGTAGAAATACTCTGTTACAAATAAAAGTCCGGAATTCTAAATTTACTTGAGTAAAAAAAGTATTGGCATCAAAATATACTTAAAGTACCAAAAGTAAAAGTACTAAAATGTCTGAAAATAGCAGATCTACAAGGTCACAACGCGTCGCGATGCGACACGTTGTGAGCTTGTAGATATAAAATAGATATAAAATGTGAGGTAAAAGTTTTATAATATATATATATAATATAATCTGAAAAGTAACCAGTAACTAAAGTTTTCAAATAAGTGTAGTGGAGTAAAAGTACAATATTCGCCTCTGAGATGTAGTGGAGTAGAAGTAAAAGTATTGAAAATTGGAAATACGCAAGTAAAGTACAAATACCTCAAAATTGTACTTAAGTACAGTACTTACTGTAAGTAAATGTACTTAGTTACTTTACACCACTGCCTAAACACAATCATTTTAACGTTATACCTGAAGTTAGGGTAGCTCCACTCAGTTCTGGCTGTTCCTGCAATGTATCATTGATATGATGCTGCCAGTTCAGGGACCATCTTATTTAGCTTTATTTAGCGTTTAAGTGACAATGCCTTGAAAAAAGGTCATTTCACTGGTCTTCATATCTTATCCACATTCTTTAAAAAGTTGAGTTGCTTTAAAAAACGGTGAAATAACTGTTTTGGACAATCTTTTTATGTTTTAGTAGGCATAAGTTACAACTTAAATTGACACCTAGCACTGGGTGTAAAGCACAGGGTGTAAAGTCCTCCGTAAAATACTCATTGTCATGGTGCGTCGTTTGGATAGCTTGAAGGCTAAGGAGGAGTGAATTATACCAGCTGTTTTGCATCGGCAACACGTTCTCCGTGACACATTACAGCCTTTAGAAATGTATGATGATGACATAGTATTATTATACGCTTGCTTTCATTTTCCACAAGTGGAGATACTGAGGATTACTAACCTATCCGAGACAACTGCGTACAATACTCTTTTATTCTCTCCCCAAGAGCTAATACGTCCCTGTGTGATTGAGCACGACAGGTTGTAAATTGACATCATATAAAAGAAAAACAACAAACACAGTGGCTGTGTTGTCAGCCAGTATTTTATTCTCTGAGAGTGGTAAATTACATTTTATCACCCCAGATTTAACCATACAGTCCCCACCCGAATTGTGTTATCATTTGATTGTTAATAAAATATGAAAGCCCTAATTTGCGGTAACTACGCTAGACAACAACCTTGTCCCAGATTGATCAGCCTAACACATACTGACTGGCCATGTAAAGTGAAAATGTCATTGTTGTCTGCAACGTTTTGGTTAGTGTGGACCAGGGTGAATCTTACAGCTCATCAACCAAACAAGGGCACAGTTTTAATATCAAAGTAACTTGTTTATTCTTTCACCTAAATTCTATACATTTTGGATAAGACAATATGAAAAACAAAAGACATACAAATAGACATCACACATGTTGCCAGATGTCATCTTATATATAGAAGGAAAAAACAAATGCTGTTCTATGTTGTTAATAGGAGATTGAAAAAACTATAGTTTCAACGTATTGTTTAGTATGGTCTTCTTTGCACCCAAACTTTGGTCTTTGCGCCCAAACTTAAGAGAGAACTTGCACACAGCTGGTGCAACAGGCTGGACTTCTACAACGCCTACCACCGCGAAATGTACCCCCTTTAGGCCTACCACCTCCTACCAGGAAACGCAATTGGGACGAGCCCCCAGAATATTTAACAACCCGAATTCAAAGCTGCAGGTGTCCGTCCCACATGGGAAGCCAAACATCGACCGCTAATCCAAAAGGGAATTCTTCTTCGGCCAAGGGGGACATTAAGGCTTCCAAGCACAGCCTAGTTTGTATGGCTTTTGGAGATATGAGGTTTCTTTTTCCACCAGCAGGGTGGCTCGACACACAAACACTCAGGAACTTCCTCCACTGGCCCCGACATGCCCGTCTCCTAAGTTTGTTGGGTGCGGTTCTTCGCCAGGTGTGTGAAGAGGTGCCAACGAACGGCCCACGTTCCAGAGCACCACATGGGTTGTTAAAGCAGAAGAGCGGTGCAGGGTTGCTGGGCCTCGGTCCTCTCTCACAGGCTGGGCCCGGTGCAGGACGGGAGTAAACACACTAATGAAACAGTAATTGGACCATGCTTCCGGCCTTGGCAACGTGCTTGCAGGAGTTTTCCCCCATGTCTATTCGTCTCAGACACGCACCTGCTGCTGACACCCTTTTTGGTGTCAGCAGTTTTGATGTCCAAGCATTGTGTGCGTGCGCGTGCACATCGCCATGTGCTAATGTTTGTGCATGTGTTTTATGCTGGCCATGTTGGAGCACAAGGGGCATTCCTCTAGCAAACACAAAGGGGAGCTGAGACAGAGCGTATTCAGCATCTGCTTTGGTGTGAGTGTGGATCAAATTAGCATTTTTCAAGTGTATGAACTGTATACTGTACTATTTATGCTGCCTGTGACTCAGCGATGTTATTAAAGTAATACTTCCTAGACCCTCCAGAAAAATGTGATTATGCGAACGCATAATTTACAGCATAATCAGCAAAATGGCGCATAATTATGCAGGGTAATTCTTTTTCAAAAAGGCCGCATCACATCGCATCGCATAATATGCGCATCGCATAGCATAATATGCGCATCGCATAGCATAATATGCGCATCGCATCCCATAGCATCGCATAATATGCGCATCGCAGCGCATCGCATAATATGCACATCGCATCGCATAATATGTGAAATATGCGGCGCATATTTTTGCATATTTTGCAACTTTTTGCATATTTCGCAACTTTCCAGAAATGTTGCAACTTCACACAATTTCACCGCATAAAATCACATAAAAACCCTGCATATTTCATCGCAAAATCAAGGATTATAGCCTGCATAATCAAGTTGTTACCATGAGTAACTGTTACTGTTGTTTTCATCTAGACTGCATGGCATAATATAAGCTTTCCAGTCATGAATTAAGCTTGACATGCGTTTATGTCTTTCTTTATCAATTTTGTTTTCTCAGAGAGATACGGAACGCAAAGAGTTTGACCCATATTGATCCAGAAGCCTTTAGGAGCCTCCCAAACCTCAAATACTTGTAAGTAACTGTTACAAAACACACAGTTGAAGAGAAAACTATTTTATTTGAAGTATTTTATACTCTTTCTTTAGACCACACCCTGGCACATCATGGCGTTGAAACCCTTCACGCTGATGATACTTAAACCTAAGGACAGAGAAATGAGACTTTGCCCTTCAAAATGTTTAGCCCAGACAGATAATTGAACCATTATAATCTATTCATCCTAACAGCTCAAGGTGCGTTTGCCAGTGCTGGCAAGACTGAGTCAAGTTTCAATTTCATGTTGTGGTACGCTCTGATTTCCTTAAGAGTTACATTACATTAAACCACTTTTTCCAGAGTCGTATCTTGTTCAAAACATCAACTGTGCATTAATGTAGGATTTGCTACCTAGTGGAAAATTATGCTTTGCTGTTATCTCCATCCAGTTTATTTATCATTTTAGGAAATGGATAATGTCTACGTTGTGCAGCCTGAAGTCACCTTCCATTCTAATCTCTTGGAATAAGCACCAGCCAAGTATAGAACTAAAACTGAGAGTGAAGTATAATCTTTGCAAACAGGAGTTGTGCTGAACTTTAGAAGTCGAATATGATTTATTTTTCCAATGAAGTGTGAGTGCAGATGTCAAAGCTATATTGCGCTGCCTCTGTGAGCTCCACCGTGCTTGTGACACATAGTTTAGCAGAACGTTCGAACTGCTCCGTTTAGAAAAAAAACCTAGAGCAAAAGATATCATTAGTTGGGATGAAACCCAAGAAGCACACAGAACTCTTTGTCCATGATGCTTATCTCTGTTCCATTCAGGGGGATTTTCAATACTGGCCTGAACGTCTTCCCCGACCTCAGCAACATCCAGTCAAATGACATGAACTTCATATTGTAAGTTGCAGTTACTGCATTTGGTTTTCTGTACCATTTTCACCATTCTCTCTCTCTCTCTCTCTCTCTCTCTCTCACACACGCACAGACACACAATGTGTGAGAGAGTGTCCATTTCTGTGCTATGTATGTATATCTGAAAGGAGAATAGTCATAGAAACATTTTCAATAAAGAATATCAGTGCACATCCACAGTGGAAGCTGCCGATGATTTATTGCATTGCAGCATAAAAAAAGAAAAAGAAAAACGGGTTTGGCATTAGAGCTTTATTGGGTTCATCACTCATAGGTGTACTAATTGGATAAAGTTTTCACTTGATGTGAGCTTGTAGGTTGGCTATTCTTGCCTAATGTTCGCCCCCAGAATAGAGACATTAGGGTACATGTGGTTAATGTTCCTCTCCTGCCACGGTACTTGAGAGAGCATTCATCAATGCTGCATTCCTCTCCTTGCCACCAGTGGTGGGACAAGTACTCAGATTTTGGACTTAGTAAAAGTATCAATACTACAATGTACCAGTGGTGGAAAAAGTACTCACATTTCTTACGTAAGTAAAAATATCAATACTGCATTGTAGCAATACTCTGTTACAAGTAAAAGTCTGCAATTCAAAATTTACTTGAGTAAAAGTACAAAAGTATTGGTATCAAAATGTACTTAAAGTACCAAAAGTAAAAGTACTAAAAAAAAATTAAATAGCAGATCTACAAGCTCACAACGCGTCCCATTGCTATTTTTGATAAGTAATTTGATTAATTATTAATAATCAAAATCTGCAACTGTAACTATAGCTGTCGAATAATTGTAGGAGTAAAGCAAGTAATGGGAGTAAAAGGATAACGTCTGGATGTCCAAAACTGTTACTTTTCAGCATTGGAAATGCTGGCAACACGTTTCGAATTTTTAGAACTGCTATTTTTGATACTTTTGGGTGAGGCTATAGTACTACTACTTGCTACACGCAAGTAGGGCGTTAATTTACGAAAAAAAACACAAATTATGGAGAGGTTTCTGCCCGACAGCGACGATGAGTAGAGTAAAGTAAAGTAAAAAAGTACCTCAAAATGGTACTTAAGTACAGTACTCACTACTCAGTTACTTTCCAGCAATGCTCTCCAGCCCAGACCAAACGTCTGTGTTTGCGACACCACTTCATTTCCTCCCTCTATCTGCTGCTGTCTGTCATCTGTTGCCTTTCAGGGAAATTACTGATCACCCCTACATCACCCACATCCCAGCCAACTCATTCCGCGGTATCACCAATGACGTGCTGACGGCGTAAGATATGCACACACACACACACACACACACACACACACACACACACACACACACACACACACACACACACACACACACACACACACACACACACACACACACACACACACACACACACACACACAGGGATAAAAACAATAAGGTAGTGTGCGCCTATATGAATGTATGTACAAGCTAACACACATGACGGCACGTCCAAAAGCAAAGGTATACGCACCCGCATGCAAACTAATTTCTCACACACACACACACGCAGCCACACACACACACACACACACACACACACACACACACACACACACACACACCCCCACACACACACACACACACACACACACACACACACACACACACACACACACACACACACACACACACACACACACACACACACACACACACACACACACACACACACACACACACACACACAGCTAACAGTCTCATTGGCCCCATTCCCTCCAGTTGTAAATATTTGCCAGAGTAATGGGTCAGCTTGGCCAAAGAGTCTAACAGGACATAGCAAGCAGTCACATTCAAGTGGTTTCACGGTTGGAAGGAATAATTTAATAAACGGAGAAATACGTTAAGAGAAACTCTCGCGTTTATGACCACAAAACTTGCACGGACAGTTAAATCCTCACCAGGCAATAAGTGGCCCCCACTGAGAAGTGATTTATTTTTAGTACAGATTAAAGGTTATAAAACAAGATGGGGTCTAATAGTGGCATGACTTCATGTGGATCTTGGACTTCATGTGGCCAGTCTATGATGTCAGTATAGTCTATGACAGTGATTCTCAAAATGTAATGTAATTAATTAATTAATTAATTTCAAGGACCCCTTAGTTTTTAATGCATTAGTCCAAGGACCCTCATTTGATATAATTTTCTATCTCCGGGGCCCCAATCTATACATTATAAAACCTTAACTCTGAGAGTGTACACATGGAACCAAATGGGTCCATTTGATTCGACTCCTCAGGGACCCCTGGGGGACCCCACTTTGAGAACCACTGGTCTATGACAGTGGTTAAGTTTTGTGTCAAGGACCCCCAAATTGATATGTATTTTCCGTGGACCCCAAATGTTCAAGATATTTTTGAAAATAGCCGATCTACCAGATCAAAGTGTTAAACCTATTTTGATGCTATATTAATACATTTAGCTGGGAAACCCTGGAATCACCTCAAGGACCCCTGGAGGTCCCCGGACCCCGGACACTTTGAGAAACACTGGTCAATGACATATATGATTCCATATGATTCCATATAGGCATGGTTTCAGCTTGATTCGACCGCTGTTCATTCCTCGTTTAGACGGCTTGTCTCTGTAAGAGGTTCCAGCAATCTGGTTATGGTAACTAAACAGTCATGGTAAGACACACACATATACTACGTAATCTGTGCCCACATTTGGACAATCCGAGCCCATAGACTTCCTTTATATAATATTAAAGTTAAATATTGTATGTTAGCCAAGTGGCAGTGCAAGAAATTGGCATTGATCGGTTCAGCGGTTTGTGATATTAGCCCAGGACAGACAGACAGACAGACAGAAACACAGACAGACCCTCTTATTATCCTCTTTCAGAGCGACGGCGTAAAACAATAGCAACTGATGAGAAAACAGCTTTCATTTCTATAGATGGTTATCAGATATATTTTTTTTATTTTGTTTTTATGATTGTCATGTCAATTTGTACCTGTTTGTTCCCAGGATGCTGTATGGGAATGGCTTCACAGAGATCCAACATCATGCTTTTAATGGGACCAAGCTGGACCAAGTGTATGTTTCATGTATTGTTTTGTTACTGTGCCTCCACAATGTTTAACAATATGCAGTACCTTGTAAACAGAACCTACATCATTAATAGAATTGAAAACTATTGAATGATGATTGAATAATGTACTGTACTACTAACATTTTGACAGAAAAAAACCCTACATGTTGATTAATCCAGACAAGGTGATAGAGCGATTTCTATATGAATTTCGAACTGTTTTGATGACTGTCCACGAAGCCAATTCTGGGGATTTTCATAACTGGGGAACAGTTATGAAGGATATCTTTCACTGGCATACAGAAAATCAGTCCATCGAGCATCGTGTTCTGTCATTTACCCCAACAATTAAGTTGTTTGGTATCTTGCCTGGATTAAACCGTTTCTGACATCTGGCATGCGTATCCCTTTCCGCAAAACCACGCTACAAAACCAGTGGGATCACGGCTGGGTCACCGCTGGCCATCTCAAATGTACTTATAGTATGCTTAACCCAGGGTCTTCCATGAGGCTATAGAGCTCTCACGGGAAAAACAAGTTTCCAGAAGTGGTTATCAGGAAGTCCTACAACACCCTCCCCCCCTCTAATCTTCATCCACTAAAGCTGGAGCCTAGAACTCAGTCATACTTGGAGGGAGTCGATTGCATCTCAGTACAGACTAATATTAGTTAAATACAAGTTAGCCTAAACACCAAGAGAAAGACATAATCATTTCTGTTACAATCAAGTCTCGTTACCTCTGGTCCAAATCTTAGCAGATCTACAAGCTCACGATGCGTTGCGTTGCGGCACGTTGTGAGCTTGTAGATCTGCTAATTTGAACGAACCCCCCGTGGAATAGGGATGCTGGGATTCAAGTGGTTAAACACAAAGAGAAAGCATAATCGTTGCTTCTTCATCCATTTCTGTCACAAACAAGTCTTGTCACATCTGCGTCTCCCAAGTCCTGAATAGTCAGGATATGAGATATTAATGCTATTAAACCACCACCACCCCCCGACTGCTTCTTTTTTGCAACACCTCCACATGGCCCGGGTCCTTATGGGGGCCTAATTAGGCCATTGCTCAGTCACTTTAGTGTGTCTTACCACACGGGTGTTTGCGTTGGCGCCGGGGCACGCTCTGAGGGGAGAACTGATCCCCAGCGCGCCCTGACCAAGACAAACACTCCCGCTCACAGGTCTATTATCCTTATTGGATTTAAGGGATTCTGGGGGATATGTAGGGAAGGTGCAGCGTGTTTTAGAGGCACCCCGCCCCCCCCCCCCCCTCCTCCTACAGTTATCTACCTTGAGTCAACAACGTGATTTTTGCCGTAGTGCTTCACCCCCCGTGAAAACGAGAGAAAATAAACACAGGAAGGCGTAGCGATGAGGCACGTGTAAATATTATTAGGCCGTGCCTCGCGTTCACTCGGCCCTGATTGAAATGTTAAGTGTGACTTATCCCGTTAATAAACTACCGGTTTGTGTGTGTTCCCTCCCTGCCCAGGTACCTTCACAGAAACAAATATCTGACCAAAATGGATGACAAGGCGTTTGCCGGTACCATCAGCGGGCCCATACTTCTGTAAGTACCCGAGGAGGTAAAGATGTGTCTTGGGTGATTAGGCGTCGGTAATTACGGTTCAATTATACAAAACAAATTGTGACAAGATTTGACACAGCTGCATATGTGAATGGCTATAGTTCTATACAGTAGTTTACGAAATGAGATAATTACACGGAAATAAACTATTAATAATAGAGTCAAACAATAGTATAGTGTCCAGCCTACATTATAATCTTAATTAAAGACATTGGTTTAAAGGCCTGTTTAAAGGGCACACTTAAGGACCATTCTGGACATTTTCTATGTTATCACTATTATAATGATATTAAAGCACATGGGGGGAAAAATGCAATTAATTTCTCTTTTCTAATTTATAGCTATTTCATAATTCATTATTCAACCATTTTCTCACCCAGAGACTGGGTGAGAAGAATGTCTGGAGAAATGTGATAGCACATCATCAAAGAGACACAAATCGTTCCTCCACAGCTGTGTCGTTTAGCCGCGGGAAATCAGAACAGCATTGTGTGCGAATGAGACCGGGAAGACGATACATTTACTCAAGTACTGTACCTTACTCCAGTATTTCCATCTTTTTGAATACTTTAAACTACTACTCCACTATATCTCAGAGGCAAATAATGTACTGTTTACTCCGCTACAATTATTTGGAAATATAGTTACTAGTTACTTTGCGGGGGTATCTTATTTATACAAAACCTACAGTACATTAACCAGTTAAGTCCTATTTTATACGTAAAAAAAGCCTGATACATTTAGAATTGTTGTAATTTTGTATTGTGGCATTTGCTACTTTTACTTAAGTAAAGCTCTTCCTCCACGACTGGTTTTCTCTTCAATACTTTAGTCTTCTCTTCTCAGGAGTTTGTAACACTGAATATCCCCGTTTATGAGGTGTTTGGTTGCCAGAGTCTTGAACCCGCAGTTATCTGCTCTTGCGGTTCAAGCTGTGAGTATCTGGTTAGGTAAACGTGGTCCTTGTGCGGCCGGCTCTCCGTTTCCACTGGGGAACATGTTCTGGGGTGAGGTCACCTCCATGAGGTCATGGGCCAAACATCTGGGAATGACAAAATCAGGACCGGCAGTCATAGCTGTCTAGTGTGTGTGTGTGTGTGTGTGTGTGTGTGTGTGTGTGTGTGTGTGTGTGTGTGTGTGTGTGTGTGTGTGTGTGTGTGTGTATTTTTGGTCCGCAGCCTGACACAATGTTCCCCCATGAGGGGAGAGGAGCGCAAAGGACAAGACTGTTTGGGAGAGCAAATGCGAACAAAACAATAAATAAAACAACTGACTCGGCACTTAAATAGTGTGATTAAGAAATGTTTTGGCTTTCCCCTTTTTCACAATTTTAATTACATTATTTAGCTAACATGATGACTTTTAGAGGAATTACGAATCTGGAGGAAGTTGAAGAGCATGTGTCCTCTATCTGACCTCTGGAAGGTGATGTGTGTGCGCGCGTGTGTGTGTGTGTGTGTGCGTGCGTGCGTGCGTGCATGCGTGCGTGCGTGGCACACCATACAAGTATAACACAATCAGACGTGTTGTTGGGGAGACGCTGGCCCCCGCCGCATGTGTCTGTCCCAGTGAGGTTGAGCTCGCTTTGGCACGGCGCTCGAGCACAAGAAAAGAAATACCGCGTGTAATTGCTTAAAGATGACAAACGGATCGGAGGGTCTTTACTCTGTACAGAAACAGATGGAAGGGGGCCACGTGGTTTTTGGGTCCGTCCACGAGGCTTCCTGGACAGCGCGTGTCTGAACCTGCTGTATGAGACGCTGCCACACTTTCGTTAAGTTTAGTGGTTCAAATGCAGCGGGAGCCAATCGCACGCGTTTCTCTTCAACTTTTAGTCAGGTGGAAGTTATGTCTGTGTGGATGCTGATCATCTGCAATGTGAAAGACACTGAATAAATACATAAATCATGTCAACTAATAGCTTAACAACTTTCAACCTGGCATCCTTATTCTGGGCATGTCAGTATCTGTGAAACTTATACAGGATACAGCATAAACAGGTCAGTTTCCCATGTGAAATCCCTAAATGCCTCTCCCTTTAACTCTTTGTTTTGTTTTGTCGTTCGCTATATCCCTTCTCCACTGTTGCTCTACCGTCTCTCTAAATCATTGTTATTCTCTCTCTCTCTCTCTCTCTCTCTCTCTCTCTCTCTCTCTCTCTCTCTCTCTCTCTCTCTCTCTCTCTCTCTCTCTCTCTCTCTCTCTCTCTCTCTCTCTCTCTCTCTCTCTCTCTCTCTCTCTCTCTCTCTCTCTCTCTCTCTCTCTCTCTCTCTCTCTCTCTCTCAGGGATGTGTCCCTGACAGGAATCAGCTCCCTGCCGACCGCAGGCATGGAGTCTCTACGGGAGCTGATGGCACGCAACGCCTGGGCCCTCAAGAAGCTTCCCCCCATCAAGACCTTCAAACACCTCACCATGGCGGACCTCACCTACCCCAGCCACTGCTGTGCGTTCAAAAACCTCAAGAAAAAGCGCGGGTGAGCAGCAGTACTTCTGACCAGAGCGTTTTGTTGACCCATTAAGACCTGAGGCCGATTCTACAAATGTCTTCTAAATCCCAACAGTTTTCTAAAAAAGCGTATGTTTCTATATCAGTGGTTCTCAAACTTTTTCATAATTGTCCCCCAAAATTATATGTATTTGGCCGCGGACCCCCATCTCAAAATATTTTGTTCCAGGGACCCCCAGAAGCTAAGTTAAAATTGTTCGCTTTGAAAGAATACATACATTCAAAGATTTGCACACATTTTCACAATTTCTCAAAAATAGCAGATCTACGAGCTCATAGCGCGGCACTCGGTGCAAAAAAGTGTAAAATAATGCTTTTTAGCTCAAATCTAAAATGACACAGATGCTTCTCCCGGCCTTAATGGGCAGCTAGGGCCCATGAAACCCACTCCTAAAAAACAAAGCTGGTACATTTTTGTCTAATTTCATTTACATTCTGCACCAGTGCTGCGGAGTACTAGGGTAAGTACTAGAAAGGTTTATCTGTTGTCTTGAGGCGGCAGAGGAAACGCGGCATGGCGGGCAGACTACAAAGCAGTTCATTTGCAATTTGTAAACATGGTGCATAAATAGTAAATATCATTCAGTGAAATGCGCTTGCAGTCTGTGCATTTCATATGATTAATGCATAAAGCGCCGGTGAATAGAGCAGCTGCACTTATATTGGTGTGGACCTTGGCGAGGATTAAATCAACTCGCTGACGCGTTTACCTATAACTCCTTACCAAGCTGCCATAATTACTGTCACTCAATGCTGTTATTGTAGGAAGAGGGCTGTGCCAGACTCATAATGACTCTCTCAAAACAGGAATCATTTTACTTTAGCTGGATATATAAATAATTTGATTGTGCCATGGGTGCTCAGGAGGGCATGTGTTGCAGACAAGTCTACGTTGGATTTTTCTTTCCATTAACCCATTAATACCTGGAACGCATCTGTGTCACTTTTAGATTTCTTTAGGCTATTCAAAAATAGCAGATATACAAGCTCATAGCGCGGCACCGAGTGCCGCGCTACGAGCTTGTAGATCTGCTATTTTTGAAAAATCGTGAATTTTTTTTTTTTACATTTTTTTCCGAAAAACTGTTAGGATTTAGAAAATGTTTAGAAGCGGCCTCAGGTCTTAATGGGTTAACATGTGTAATTTGGTGTGTGTGTGTGTGTGTGTGTGTGTGTGTGTGTGTGTGTGTGTGTGTGTGTGTGTGTGTGTGTGTGTGTGTGTGTGTGTGTTTTAATTTTTCAGCTACTTGGAGTACATAATTTGCAACCTGACTGCTTACTATGAGAACCACCACAAGCGCTCTGTGGGGCCCCTCCGCATGCCTTCCCTCCAGGGGGACGGCGCCTCCGAAACGGCCCCCGACGACCAGGAACCCAGCGACGGAGCCGTCAGAGAGCCGCCGCAACAGCAACAACAGGACTGGAGACGGGGGGACTTCCACTATCACGCCTACTTCGGAGGCCAGCCCGACGACTCGGACGTGGGCTTCGGGGAGACCCTCAAGAACCCCCAGGACACGGGCCAGGACTTCGACAGCCGCTACGACTACGTGGTGTGCGAGGAAGGGGAGGAGGTGACGTTAGAGCCATATGAAATCCGTTTAATTTTTTTCCCAATTCCGTTTTATTTTTTCCCAAATTCAGTTTTTTCCATTTTAATATTTCTGAATTCTGTATTTTGCTTTTTATGCTCATTTTTACCATAAAAAAAGTGTCTGGTAAGTGGAAATGAATAAATGTCCACAATTTAATAAGATATAACAGTCCATACATGTCGCAAAAATGTTACCCAAAAGAATTCGGTCTGAGCATGCGCAAAATGGCGTCGCCCATGTATTATTATCATTTCTATCTTCTTTTTAAGACGATTTCTATGTGGATTTTATTGTTATAAAGTAGGATGTGGCCATGCAAAATGGTGGTGTCCCGTGGATTTGTAAAAATTCGCGGTAAAAAAAAAATATTTTACCCCGAATATTTTTTATATTCCAAATTCTGCAATATTCCGTTTTTTATTCCAATTCCATTTTTATTGGTCATTTCCGTGATTCCGTCCGCGATTCCGTTAACATGGATTTCATATGGCTCTCTAGGTGACGTGCTCGCCGGCGCCCGACGAGTTCAACCCGTGCGAGGACATCATGGGCTTCGGCTTCCTGCGCGTGTCCGCGTGGTTCGTCAGCCTGCTGGCCGTGCTGGGGAACGCGGTCGTCCTGCTGGTGATCCTGACCAGCCGCTACAAGCTCTCCGTCTCGCGCTTCCTCATGTGCCACCTGGCCTTCGCCGACCTCTGCATGGGCGTCTACCTGCTGCTCATCGCCTCCGTGGACCTCCACACCCGGGCCGAGTACTTCAACCACGCCATCGACTGGCAGACGGGCCCCGGCTGCGGCCTGGCGGGGTTCTTCACCGTCTTCGCCAGCGAGCTGTCCGTCTACACGCTGACGGCGATCACGCTGGAGCGCTGGTACGCCATCGCCTTCGCCATGCGCCTGGACCGCAAGCTGCGCCTGTACCCCCACGCCGCCGCCGTCATGCTCGGCGGCTGGGTCCTCTGCCTCGTCCTGGCTCTGCTGCCGCTGGTCGGCGTGAGCAGCTACCAGAGGGTCAGCATCTGCCTCCCCATGGACACGCAGTCCACGGTGGCTCAGGTCAGTGGTGGACAGTGACTAAGTACATTTACTTAAGTAGTGTACTTAACCCTTTAAGACCTGAGGCGATTCTTTAAAAAATATCTAAATCCTAACAGTTTTTTGAAAAAAATATAAAAAATATTTTTTCACGATTTTTTCAAAAATAGCAGATCTACAAGCTCGTAGCGCGGCACTCGGTGCCGCGCTATGAGCTTGTATATCTGCTATTTTTGAATAGCCAAAGGCATCTAAAGTGACACAGAAGCGTTCCAGGTATCAACGGGTTAAGTACAATTTTGAGGTACTTTTACTTTACTGGAGTATTTCCAGTTGTCTATACTTTTACTTTTACTCCACTACATCTCAGAGGCAACTATTGTACTTTTTCTCCGCTACAATTATTTGAAAACTTTAGTTACTAGTTACTTTGCAGATATAAATGATTACATTATAAAACATGCATTTACCACTTTAGCCCTATCTTATACCTAGGCTATTTGAAAATAGCCGATCTACAAGCTCACAACGCGTCGCATCGCGACTCGTTGTGAGCTTGTGGATCTGCTATTTTCAAACATTTTAGTACTTTTACTTTTGGTACTTTTAAGTACATTTACAGTACATGATACCAATACTTTTGTACTTTTGTACTTTTACTCAAGTACATTTTGCTTTTACTTGTAACAGAGTACTTCTACATTGCAGTATCGATACTTTTTACTTAACCCATTGATACCTGGAACGCATCTGTGTCACTTTAGATTTCTTTAGGCTATTCAAAAACAGCAGATATACAAGCTCATAGCGCGGCACCGAGTGCCGCGCTACGAGCTTGTATATCTGCTATTTTTGAAAAATCTCGAAAATATTTTTTTTAGATTTTTTTCAAAAAACTGTTAGGATTTAGAAGACATTTCTAGAATCTTCTCAGGTCTCAATGGGTTAAGCAAAACATTTGAGTACTTTTTTCCCCACACTCCTGGCTCCAGGTCTACATCGTCTCGGTGCTGGTCCTCAACATCCTGGCCTTCCTGGTGATCTGCGCGTGCTACGTCAAGATCTACTGCACCGTGCACAACCCGCACTACCGCTCCGGCTCCAAGGACACCAACATCGCCAAGCGCATGGCGGTGCTCATCTTCACCGACTTCCTGTGCATGGCGCCCATCTCCTTCTACGCCATGTCGGCCGCGCTGGACCGGCCCCTCATCACCGTCTCCAACTCCAAGATCCTGCTGGTGCTCTTCTACCCGCTCAACTCCTGCTCCAACCCCTTCCTCTACGCCATCTTCACCAAGGCCTTCCGGGGAGACGTGTTCATCCTGCTCAGCAAGGTGGGCCTGTGCCAGCGGCAGGCGCAGCTCTTCAGAGGCCAGACGGTCGTCTCGTCCAAGGGCAGCAGCGCCGGGACGACGTGGCAGGGCCGCCGGGACAGGGGGAGGAAAGGAGGTGGTGGTGGAGGTGGAGGTGGAGGTGTTCCAGAGGAGCTGGAGGTGCCCATTCACCAGCAGGACTGCTCTGGACATTAGGGGTGTCAGAATAAATCCATTCGAATACGAATCGCGATTCTACTGTTGGACGATCCAGAAACGATTCTCATTTTCCCCAAAAAAAAGAAAATTTGAAAAAAAGTTTTGGGGGGGATCTTGGATTTACCTTTGTGTGTTTACATTATTATCAGTTGATAAAACCTTTACAATTATAAAAGCTACATAAATGTACTCTGCTCTCATGCCAGCAGACTGGAGTATATCCTGAAATCCTATGTTTTGAATCAAGAATCGTTCTGAATCGAGAATCGTTTTGCAGGGAGAATCGTTTGAATCGGGAAAAAAACGTTTTTGAATCGAGAATAGTTTGTTTTGAAAAAATCTGGAAAAATCGGAATCATGACCCCAAGAATCGGAATCGGAATGGAATGGTGAGATAGCAGAAGATTCACAGCCCTACTGGACATACGTGCCAACAGTGAGGGGACAGCCAGGAGTCTGGACACACATGAGCCCCAAGCGATGGGGACCAGGGCACGTAAAGGGGCACGACTGGTCAAAGTGGGAAAGAAGCATGAAATCAAAACTGGAAACATTTGTAGGTTGATCTGTTAGTATATTTAACAGGGGGAGGAAAAAAGTCGCTGCTGTGAATTTCAGGTCGAGTTCATCTGTTTTCACAATTTCGCCTGTTATGATTTTACGGTTCCAGAGAATATCATGTGTCACTGAAATATGAGATTTTTCATAATCACACTTTTATTCTTTTCTATTCTATTCTGAGTCGTTACAGTTTTTCAATAAAAAGGTCACTTTGAGAGGGGAAATTAAAAACTCAGACATATATATAGATACGTATATAGCCATAACAACTGAATTAAAACTTAAAGAAATATATAAATTATGTTTATTAAATTGAATAGGCTCAGTCTGGCATTGAGAATAGAGTTGAGGACATGACTGCTATAAGTAAAGCATTACATTTCCCAGTGTGAGAGTTTCTGAGACATGTTTTCTTTTTGGAGATTTCTTTACGCAAGGACAGCCTGCATGCCTGGAGGACTTCACAGTGAAAACGTGCAATGTCCAATTTATGAAAATATAAAAACTATAAAATATAAGCATTCCAACACCTCGGTACATAATGTAAATAAATAAACTGTATTTTGGGGATCTATGCATATTAATGCAATACCCTTGGGAATCTTACCTTGTTTAAAAAGCTGTTTATTTCAAGCTGCGAGCTGTATAAAATAATAATAATCATAATAATAATAATAATACAAGTGTTAAGGGGGCATAAAGACACATTGCAAAAATCTCCACATCACTTTTAGTGTAGCTGTGATGTGAAAAGCAGACATGAGTGTTTTTACAAAGGGAGTGGACTCTTTGAACTGTACTTTTATGTGACTTAGTCCTGCACCAAAAATATATTGTATTTCCTAGATTCATTAAACATTTGTCTACTTTGGGTTTCTATAGGCTGACCCTGCCATGTTATTTTGTGTGTGTGTGTGTGTGTGTGTGTGTGTGTGTGTGTGTGTGTGTGTGTGTGTGTGTGTGTGTGTGTGTGTGTGTGTGTGTGTGTGTGTGTGTGTGTGTGTGCGCGCGCGCGCGCGTGCGCGTGTTGTTACAAATTGTTACTAATTATTGTAAAGTGATCCAAAGAAAAAAACATTCTCCAGAAATATACCCCAATCCCGAGACAATTCAATCTAATTACAAAGGCAAACAACCATTATTTTGATCAGCACATTTCTAGAAACTGCAGTTATGATAACAAACACATACTTGTGAAACATTTCTCTCTGCTTTGGAATGTCACCGTTGTTTTGACTAGCATTACAGTATTTTTCCAACCCCTTATGGACGCAAGTGACTTATACATGAGATAATAATTTTGCCTTGTCTTATGTTTAAGCTGATCTACTATGGCTCACAACGTGTTGCATCGCGATGGGTTGTGTTGTGAGCTTGTAGATTGGCAAGCAAGCCAAACCAGGGGACAGCCTGTGTGGCAACATTGAACTTATACAGTAGTTATGAGTTAACCAATTCAATCCGGGAACGCATCTGTGTCATTTTAGATTTCTCTGGCTATTTTTGAAAAATCTTGAAAATGTGTGCAAATCTTTGAATATATATATATATTTTTTAAAGCGAACATTTGTAACTCAAATATTTGCTTCTGGGGGTCCCTGGAACAAAATATTTTACAAATGTTCGCTTTAAAAATATATATCTTCAAAGATTTTGCACATCTTTTGACGATTTTTCAAAAATAGTAGATCTACAAGCTCATAGCGCGGCACTCGGTGCCGCGCTATGAGCTTGTATATCTGCTATTTTTTAATAGCCAAATAAATCTGAAATGACAGAGGGTTGTATGGTTTAAAGAACACCCTCTACCAGTGACAGCTGGTAACATATGGTTAGTATTGCAGTTGTTGGGTGACATCTTTTTTTCTTTCTTTCTTTTTCTTTTTTCAAAGGAAATATTTGGATGATCAGTGGAACGTTCCTGGAAAACTGGGGATCATTTCAGGAAAGATTGGAAGATACAGTAGTTGCTTTTTTTTATTTTATATATCGTCTCTGTTGGGTGGAAACCTCATATGTCCAAAACTGTTACTTTTCAGGATTCAAATTCAAAAGCAGCAAAAGTAGCAGAGCTTCGCGCCTCGTTTTAGAGCTTGCAGATCTGCTATTTTTTTTGTCTGACACTGTGATCATAGGGCGTTAATATATGAAAAAAACACAAAAAGTTAGAATATGGATATAGGAGGTTTTTGCCCGACAGCAACGATAATGCATAATCAGTGTAGCCCGCTTGCTTTTAGAATAAGCGGGTTTAGTGGTTAAAAACCACAGAACTGGAATAGCTTTTGATTCATGGGGATGAACCAATGGAGAGTGGCATCTGCCCGGTGAGTTCCAGAAACTTGACTCATGCCGTAAATTCTAAACAGACTACCAGGACAACGCATTTCACTTTCAGCTGAATGTTTTCCACAGTTACTGTACATCTTTGCCAGTCGCCCATTAAACTGCATTCAATCAAAGGTTGACCTTTACAACGCTACTGTGCGCATGCGCTGGCAGAGCTGCATTATGTGCCCTGGGTACGACCGTTTTTTTTTGCGAGATTATTTTCACAGACGAGATTATATTGATTCCATGCCGTGTGTCTGTCCGCCAGAATCTCCACATGTTTTGTGCATACAGTTTTGGCAAATATCCAACACAAGATTTACCTGATTCCAGTTAGAAAGGTAGGGTAAGTGATATTTTATTGTTAAAATAAATGTTAAATATAGCTCTATATTCTGATAGTAATCATTGGTAGAGGGGTTGTTCAGTAGGAGTCTCCTCGTCTCTCCAGCTCTTAAGTAAACAGGAAATGCATGTTCAGGTGGGGATTGGGGATACCAGTTTTATCCAATCAGAAGAGAGGACTCAGACAGGATAAATAAGTGACATTGGAAGGGATGCCACTAAAACATGAGCAGACAATTGGAACACTATAACATTGATTAATAGGTACTCTCTCCTGATTGGCTGAAATTGGCAATCGACCTGAAAATGCATTTTCGGTTCATTAAAGAGCTTTTTGTTTTAACCAATAATAAGACAAAAAATAATCACTTACCCCATCTTTTAAGTGTTTGGCATCATTTTGAAGGCTAGGTTTATCAGTCAGGTTCTGTTGATTTCAGCTTTCACATCTCACAACAGAGTCACTATCTTTGCAATTAAGCTTCAAAAGCTCACAAATGCTGTGAAATAACACAAGTATGACCTTCCTGTACTGGGGCACACACAAAAGAAAATCGAAGATCCAACTCCAACTAATAGTGGGCAGGTCCAAACAAACTGATTGAGACTTGGATGGGATTTAAATGGACATTCCTCTCCTTCTCCCTGGTTCTCAGGCCTTCCCGAATCATTCCTCTCTGGGTATTTCAAATAAACCCATCTCCTCAAATAAGCAGGGCAGGGCCGCAGCAATGGAGCACTGTGCCGCCAGATTAGATTGCTGAATTCAAATACAGTGGGAACTTCACAAGGCATGAGATAGCCTTGGTATGTAACACTGGGTTGAATTCCTCAAGCTATCCCTTCCATCTCTCGGGGCCTTTCGTGAACACAAACTCCTTAACATACTAACCTATATACTTTGTAGTACCACTGTATCCGTCGCTGGAAATGTATGACTTTGTGGAAAGCATGGCGTACTGCCAAAGCTTTATGCTCGTACTGTCTGTCCTGACTAGGGGTGACAGTTAATCTAACTAATCGATTTAAACAACTATAAAAAAAAAGAAAAGAAAATCAATTCAAATCAAATATATTTTTTTCTTTTCTTTAAAAAAAACCTGTTCTTTCTACAAGGCTGGCTAATTTTGTGCGACACCGTTGTAGGACAAAGTATAACATAGGGTTTACGTGGTTAATCAGCCTAATCTATTGAGTCGCAAAAAAAGAAATCTATTCATATTATTTAGGCCAAAACACACATCAATTATTCAATGAATCGAAAAAGTAATCGACAGTATTAATCGCTCCGAAAATGATGGATAGTTGCCGCCCTCGTCCTGACTTCGTGACGTTATTTCCTGAACGTCAACGAGACGGGGACAGTCCTCTTGAAGGGTTAAGTTCCCTTCCCTCTTCTATGCTCTCAGAGAATCCTCCTGTGGCTACTGGAGTGAGCCCACGGTCTCCTACGCAGAGACCATGGAGAGTGGGCAGCCAAAAACACTTAAAGGCTCTTTAGTGGTTCCTCAAGAGAATCCAGTCTGTTCAAGCAGATCGAAAAACCAAGCGCTGACAAACATTCACGGTTTCCTCTTTCACATGAGGCCTTCCAGTGATGTAAATCCCCACCGTGTAGCCACCCTGGGCCAGGGGCCATCGCTCTCACACACCCAGATGCCTTTTTAAAACCATTTGTCTGATCACTTTTCTGCTATAGGATCCACATGTGAGCTAATACAGTGGTTCTCAAACTTTTTCCACGTCAAGGACCCCCAAATTGGCACTTAATAGCCCGCGGACCCCCATTTGAAAAGATATGCCAGGGACCCCCATAAGAGAAGATTTTTACGGCTCTAGCAGTGATAGAGCCGTTATTTTAATTTCAAGGACCCCCAGTTTGACACGCATTAGGCTACGAACCCCCATTTAATGGCATTTCTATCTCTGGGACCCCAATTGATATTGTCAAATCAAGGTTAATTTAACTCGGAGTGTACAAATGGAACCAAATGGACTCTAATGGGTCCATTTGGTTCCATTTGTACACTCTCTGAGTTACAGACCCATAAGGGTCCATTTGGTTCCTAACTATCAATCATTTAGCTGGGGATCACCTGGAACTCCCTCAAGGACCCTTGGGGGTCACCGGATCCCACTTTGAGAACCACTGAGCTAATAGATGTTGAACCGTTGAATGGAAACAGAACTGCAGAAATCACACTATTTCATTCATATATATAGTGCAGATAAGCAGGAAACTCTTGGCAGGTCTTATTAGCAAGCTTGGCCGCCTTGCACACCGTTACAGCCAACAAACAAAAACTCATCCATTTTGCGATACAACTGAGTGGCAGTCCACCTCAGTGGACCGATAATTCATACTTCGAACCCTTTATATTTTTACCATTATACTTTATATTTCCGACCGTGTTGCTCCTAAAAAAACATCAGACTTTCCACAAATCAAAGTTATTTTCGGGCACAGTTGCACTCCGTAGTATTGTAGAAAATTAGGCTTCGGCGGCTCAAAAACACTGGCGTCTGTTCGAGTGCCCAGGGAGTGTCGAGAAGGCTCGCACTTCATCTGGAGCAGGTGTGGTTCCATTCTGCCCCGCGCTATACCAACTGAATGACTAGCTCTTTGTGAGGCGCGTGACGGGCCGTGGAACCGACAGCCCGCCTCAAATCCATTTACCACAATCAACGGTGAAATCCCACTGCGGTCCATGATTCGGGGCTTTAAGTCCCGGGCCAGTACCACACCTTTATCTCATAATTACCCTTAAGAAAACAGACTGGGCTTGTATCAGTTTGGGTAGGAATTACGGTAAAGGCAGAGAGAGAGCGAGAGGGAGCAAGAACGCCCATGCTATGTTTACCCACTGACTACCATTCAGTTTAAAGCGGTCTCTTTAAGTTGATTTTGTGATCACATTCAATGCTAAATGTAATGGATGACGTCTCAACGGAAGTAAAACCGTGTAAGCAGCAGTTTAAAGGGCAACTTCAATTGTGAGGACAACATGTGAAAATCTGATGCGTTTGGATACATAACAGATTTATGGATTTACACACTGAACCCAATGCTAATCGTTATGTCAGATGTTCATTTTTTGGTTTTTAGAAAGGTAAGATTCCATAAAAAAAATTATAGGCCCAGTAGCCCTTTAAAGATAATTTAATGTGTATATCAAAATGGGTATCAAGCAGTCCATTCAAGTATTCTAAACTGTCAGGAAACAAATTACAGGGGAAAAAAAGATATATATTTTTTTCTTACTTTAATTTAACTTTTTAGCAAAAGAGAAGAAAAAAAACTAAACGCAATGTCTGTTCAGTAAAACACCACCTCCCAAACTGTATTCAAATCACAGTCCTCCAAGTAATGGTTACAAATATCTTGATTTACAAAACAAAAAAAGAAAAAACAAGGATTAACATGAGTGATACAAACATTTCCCTAACAATTACTCTGACAGCAGTTAAAAGACAGAACATGGAACAATTAAAAAGCCAAGTATACATTTTTCTTATTTTTTTCTCTCTTTTTTAAAGAGGCACTCTCTTTGAACGCTCACCTACCATGAAGCGGAAACTATATCTATATCGATCGGGCGGAAATCTCTTATGTCTATATTTCAACTTTGCGTTTTTTTTCCGTAAACGGCAACAGTAGCAGATCGACAAGCTCGAAACGCGCCGCTTCGCACCACGTTTCGAGCTCGTCGATCTGCTACTTTTGACGTTTTTTGAATTTGAATCCTAAAAGGTAACAGTTTCGGACATAATGAGGTTTCCACACGACAGAGACGATATCCACAAGGCACACATGAGAAAGGGCAGGGGGGAGGACACGGAGCCTGACTTATACTTTGTCGTATGACGGCGTATAAATTAAGCATGAAATGTGACATCAGAAAGTGTACAGTGTGTTCATGTGAAATATACAACAAGCCGTGAGGAGCTAGCTAGCTAGGCTAGCGAGTGCTGCTTTGCTGAAGCCAAAAGGATTGAAAGACCGTGATAAAGACCTTCTCGAAACAGCGCTCAACCTGAATCAGTTTGGATTACAGTTCCTTGGCACAAGACATTTTTTCTATTTGAGCGTAGTGGTGCGTGCACGCCGTGCACCAATAGCACTTCTTCACTGCAAAATATTAAAGTTTAAAAATCAGCCAATATAAGTTGTTGTGACAATCCGATCCATTGCTTTCAGTAGGGAAAATAGAGTTAGACTGTTAGTTTGGGTGGGAGTCACTGAATTATTTGTTTAATGCGTATAGCAAAAGGCAGGGATGTTAGTTTGCTTTGATGTTTTTGTATATTACATCTGGGTCTTTGATATCAACCCCATATTCTAATAACAATCCCTTTAGTATCAAAGTTATTTCTGAATAAAACATACTTAGTAAGTTCAGCTGGCCAACAACCAAAGCAACAATGTATCCGAAAACATACTTTATTTTAAATTGTTGCAACAGGGGCACAAAAAACAAACAAACAAAAGACGCAGGGCCCCAAGTGAACCTTGCATCAATACAAAACAAAACAGTTTTTTTTTATGTTTAAAAGTCAATTAAAATGAGAGCACAAAGAGAATCTTTTGGGATTTAGGACACAGCGCATCTTGGAGCGTTGTAGAACCAACAGAAAGAAAGGAGCACTTATTTGATTATAAGAGCACAGTTCGGTGCAGCTTTCCAACCACTCGGAAGAAGAAGAAAAAAGAAAAGAAAAGAAAAAAAAACTTTGTGTGAACCTTCAGGAATAAATAGAAACATTTAAAATGCCTATTGTAACATTTGGGATTGTGGGGTGTTCAAGAAACTTTGAGCAGCACCCTTCCAGGAGAAAAGACTGCTATTAAGTACACAACACACATCATACACACAAGGTCTCTCTCTCACACACACACACACACACACACACACACACACACACGCACGCACACACAAAACATTGAGCACGCTGTGGCTACAGACTAGTTTGACTGATTTCAACACATTTGATCAACTGACAGTGCAAATATTTAGACGGCTGCAAAGAACTGTATCAAGAGTGAGCAACACGAAAGACAAGAGAACATTTAAGTTTTGAAATGACATTTGGAACAACTTGCTGTCTAATCATATGGTTGTTGTTGTTTTTTTTGCTAGGTTTTCAAGCTGAAGATGGGATGAGGCTCCAGAAAAGCTAGTCTATTTTTTGGATTCAGCACTCTTGAAATCAGGAATCATGCCACAATTAGCGGTCATTTCACCGTGATTGTAACTTTGTCTTCTTAATGTTTAACCTTCATTGAAACATAATTTCTTGAAACGTAATTTCTTAAAATGTTTAAAAACAACAAATAACTCCATAAAACACTATATTGGGCACCTGTACCATGGTAAATTATGTATGAAGGAAAAATGGAAACTTTTAAGTTTATAATCTAAATCAGCGGCAGGAATCTGTGACATGGAATTACGCCCGATTTATGCTTTGTCGCGCGTCGGTGTTGTGCACACCGAAAAGAGCCCAATCCACAAGCTCACAACGCGTTGCGAGATCGGTTATTTGGGTGAGCAACAACCCACGCACAACTAAGTACAACTCAGGCTTTAGGATCTCAGAACAAAAAGGATCGGGGGGGGGGGGACGAAACTTCAAAGTCCAACCATTCTTAAACAAAAAGGAAAAAAATGAAAAGAAAGGCAGCGACCTTGACTGGTGGCACTACGTTTTTGTCTCTGACCGGTCGACCCGGTCAAAAGCGACTACAGTGCATTGATCATGGATGAGTTTGATTATTCATTTTAACGAGGTTATGCTGGATTGCCCTCTGATACACACAGGGAAAAGCATGGGGACAATCAAGTCGGGTCACACTGGTCCACTACGAATGCATTGGATGTGAAAACGCTCAAGTTCCAAAAGGAGGTGAATTCAGACATTGGGGGGTGGAGGGTAGTGGTGTGGGGCGGGGGTGGGCGAGGAAGCCTGCGGAGGGAAGGGAAGCAAAAAAAGACCACAATCTGTTCCCAGGCGATTCGTTTATCCTAACCCTCCCCCCTCAATCATACATACATACATTCACCCACACATACCCACCCATACACACACACACACACACACACACACACACCCCCACCCACCTCTCGGATGTCTTTCATCCCGCAAGGCTAGTTAGGCGTTACGGACAAACCAAACACCCTTACAGTACCTCACAGTTCTTTTGGGTTTCTCAAGAGTTTCATTATTGTTGCATCGTCTCCCTCAGGAGCAGGTCTCCTGAAAATGGAGCCCTTTTTCACAAGGACAGTGACGCGTCTCTGTTAAGTGGACAGAAGGTTGTGTTCCAGCAGAGTTCCTGCTCCTGTCTCCTTTTTTTGTGTGGATTCATCATCAATATCACCCATCAATCATTCGTCTTCCTGGATTTTTTTCTTTTTTTCCATCCCCCAGCCACTACTTGTGTTTCACCATTCGGCATCCCCGATGGCCTTGGAGAAGACATAGTCTCTCCCGTTCAGATTCATGATCCCGTCCTTCAGGTGGAATTTCCATTTGTTCTTACTTCTGTGGATCTGTGGGGAGAGGGAAACGGAGGGGAGGAAATGAACGGCGTGGGAGTGCGAGCGTAGACACAGACACAGTTTCACTTTTACAGCCTCTTAAATCTCACGCTCACGCATGCAGGTGTTTGCGTGCAAGATCACATGCACATAAACGCCATAGGACTAGAAGGGTTTCACCCGGCGTTTCTTTTTTAAATGGCCAATAAACGTCCCAAATGTATCTATAGGTTTCCAACTCATTGACGTGGGTTAGAGGATTGATGAGATTCATAAATACACATCGTTGCTGTCGGGCGGAAACCTCTCTTTTTTTTAAGATTTATTTTTATTTTTTAAAGAAATTTTAAAAATCGTAAATCAAATCGCAATCGCAATATCAGTCAGAAAAATCGCTAATAGATTTTTTCTCAAAATCGTTCAGCCCTACATAGGCTATTTGAAAATAGCAGATCTACAAGCTCACAACGTGTCGCATCGCGACACGTTGTGAGCTTGTAGATCGGCTATTTTCAGACATTTTAGTACTTTTACTTTGATACTTTAAAGTAATACTAGGTAACTTTTTCAACAAAACTAAAGTTAAATTGTATATCTTTTGTGAGTGGCAAATGTTTCACAACACCCACTCCATGAATTTCACCCCCGAAAGCCTTTTATAAAATATTTTATATTGAAACGGTGGCTAGGGTAGTCATTCCCGCAAAAATGACGTCATCCGGCCAGAAAACGGAAACGGAAATGCACCGGTTTCCTGTTTGGCCAGGAACTACCGCACCGGTTTCCTGTTTGGCCAGGAACTACCGCGCTAATAACAAAAAGGAATCTCACGCTGTTTTTAAGAGATTGTAGGATTTGAAGATCGAAAAACAACAGCAAAAGAAAACACAGCTCACGGTAACTAAAGCTCCACTGGCTAAGAGAAACGATACACAGATAGTATAAAACAATTAAAAGAACGCTTTTTGAAACACTTCCGTCTTCCGGTGAAAACAAATGGAATTCTGGGTAACGCAGGAATAAATGAATGACCTGCAGTGATGGTAATGACCGGCAGAGGCTGCTAAAAATTGTTATTTGTGGACCTGCATTGTATTACTTTAAAGGAGAATTCCGGACATTTTAAGTGTTATCTTTGATGTGTCGTTACTCACCTACCGACGTAAAAAGTGGCATTGTTTTTTTCCAGAGATTCCCCTGTCGTCATTTTTTCAACCCCCTCCGTTGTCATAATGGGAGTGCGTGGCTTAGGGAAATTCGTCTATTATAATTGATTTTTTTCTCTACTACTACTCATTGTAGAGTCTCATGATAGTCAAACATGCGCTGAAAGTTCCTGAGAGGCTAGCGCTACTGCCGAACGATTTAACACTGGTTGCTTGTTTCTCTCCAGAACCTGGCAACACCAAGTTGCCAGTAGAGAAACAGTCTCTGTTACGTCGGTAGGTGAGTAACGACACATCAAAGATAACACTTAAAATGTCCGGAATTCTCCTTTAAGTATATTTTGATACAAATACTTTTGTACTTTTACTCAAGTAACATTTTGAACACAGGCCTTTTACTTGTAACAGAGTATTTTTATATTGTGGTATTGCTATTTTTACTTAAGTAAAATATCTGAGTACTTTTTCCACCACTGTTTAGTGCAGGCTGCTGACTGACTGGCCTCACTATTCTTATGGTGTGTGTGTGTGTGTGCGTGCGTGCGTGCGTGCGTGCGTGCGTGCGTGCGTGCGTGCGTGTGTGTTTTGATGTCTTACCTTGTCATACTGGCACACCACTACATTCTCTGTATCAAACAGTTCTTGGTCCTCCTCATCACTCACGTCGTCCCCACTGTTCAGCGGCTCCTGGGCAAGGAAACAACACCATGTTAACCACTATATGGTTGACCCGAGTCCCTCAGGGCTCTATACTAGTGTATTTTCTGTTTTCTGTTATTGTGGGGAAAGCTTTCGTTTGAGAATAGCAGATCGACAAGCTCACGACGCGCGCTGTGAGCTTGTCGATCTGCTATTTTCCTGCGAAAGCTTTCCCCACAATATGGATGCTGGGGTTTAAGTGGTTATCACCACCACCCATGTTAACAAGTTAACAACACTACCCATGTTAGCGAGTTAACACCACCACCCATGTCAACAAGCATAACCTACATTACAGGTGTGGACATGTGAGACATCGTCACTTGGCTTAAGTTGAGACAAGCTTACAAATGCAATCAGTCTCATTCTTCAGGTCCATAATAAATAGTCCATAAAGGACCTATAAGGGTCAGTTTTTACACTCTCGAGTTGAAGTCCAAGTTCCTTTTTTCTCCAACTACTGCTAAATCCTCCTCCAGACAATTTTACTTCCCCTTTCCCTTCATATCTTCTCACCAACTCGTATACGGTTGTGGTTTGAAACTGTGTGTCAACCAGATGGACTCGGTCCATTATGACGAAGGCAATGTAAAGCAAAAGTGAAAATGCTATGCCAAACAGTACAGCCTAACTTTTACAACCAATTAGTCATTCACTGCCCGATTGTCACCACAGAGGATATGATCAGGGTTATCATATGTAATTTTTAGTCAAATACCGTCGATCAAAATGCCTCTGGAGTCAATGTATAGCAGTATTACAGGTTGGCAATGAAAAACATTATTAAACAGCTGACAAGAAGCCAAGACAGCCAGGATCTCGCCTTTGGCTTCGTCAAGGGCCAATTCCGTTTTTTTCCTCCAACACATAACGTACCTCGTCCACTTGGCCGTCCGCGCCGCCGTCCTTATCCTTCTCCTCTTCTTCGTCTTCATCATACTCTTCCTCCTCGTCCTCGTCTTCTTCCGAGGAGGTGTCGCCCGCTCCGTCCACCTGCAGCATCATAGGTGGCTGCTGCTGCTGTGGCTGCTGGGCCTGTGGTGCAGCTGCACCCTGGGCCTGTTGGATCTGCTGCAGCTGAGCTGCTGTCTGACCAGGCTGAGCTGCCATGGCTGCCTGCATCACCTATCGGGAACACAAACAGGAGGGAACACAATATAGGTCAGTGTTTGTCAAAGTTAACATTTCAAAAGACCTCCCATATCTCTGAGTGTACAGATGGAACCAAATGTGACCCGTAAGGATCCATTTTGGTTCCACAGACCTGTAACGGTCATTTTGGAACCCCATCAAATGGACCATTTGGTTCCAAAGACCTGTAACGGTCCATTTGTAACACCATCAAGGAACCCCTGAGGGTCCCGGGACCCCACTAAAATCAATGGTTTTAATAATGGGCTCTGGAGACTGGGGAAGTGTCAGACAAATAGTTTAATTTAACTATAATACAATTCACTTGAAATTACTACAATACATAAATATTTCCATATCGACCATTATGAATCAATTTCTCATGTACAATTATGAAGATATTTAAACAATTTAATTTAAACCAAAACATTGATTCATATCAAGACAGAATTTAAAATGAGGGTCCATGGCCTAATAAAAGTCAATTTGGGGGTCTGTGACATGATAAGGTTTGGAAAACGCCTCCTCTAAATTACACAGGGTAAATATAGACGATTTGTTGTTATAATATCTCGGAGATGCTAGTGGAAATAATAAACCCTTGTCGCAATTGGAAATTATTGGAAATTGAACAGCGATATACCACACTAGTTTCTAGAAGCATTTTGTCTAATCTAATTCATTGCAATTTGAGCCAGCCATTATTGCCTTCCTGTTTGGCGTGACAAAAAGCTCAGGTCAGCAAAATATCTGGGGTGACTTCCCTAGAGAACCAAATAGAAGACTGTTGTTTAGTAAAAGTCAATCTGGGAACCCATTCTGTCATTTCTGGGGGGGGGGGGGGGGAAACCTTATTTTTTTTTCTCTGGGGGCACGACCTCTTTTTTTGTGTAGTGACAAGAACTCGATTTGTCTCCTTCCCTTTCTTAGTCCACTTCCTCCCAGGTGCTTCTGTGTTCATTCCTACCACCAACAACAACAACACTACATGTTTAAGGCAGTGGTGCTGACAGATTCTGCTGTTAGCAGAATCTGTCTGTCTCGAGAGATTAAGTACACTGTGGACACTGACCTGTGCGTTGCCCTGGACTTTGTTTCCCTGGGCGAGGACGATCTGTTGTGGCTGAATGATGACGCCTGTCTGCTGGGGAAGGCCTCCCTGCATCGGAGCAAGGACCTGCACCCATACACAAGTTAGGAAGAGTTTGTTAAGCCTCATTTATATGCTTTGAATAAGCATTGCGCAACAAAAAGGTTTAAACATTATTTTCAACTGAGAAAAAAAATGAAATAAAAGGACTGAAAGGACTTTATTTAGTCCCCACCTTTTGGACTGACACATGTGCACCCATTCCCCGGCCAATGATCAAAGTCCTCTCTTCCTCGGTCTACGCTGTGCTGTTTCCCTCAATGTTTTCATATCATCCGTCTCAATAAAAATGAAATACCATGTGTTGTGGAATGGGATATAGGCGGAATTAACCTTTTTCAGCATACCTTGGCAGGGATCTCACAAACCAATTCAGGCATTTCAGGTCATTATCGATCAAACTGAAGGGTTTACAGCTTCAGAGAGGTTTGTGCATCATTAATTATTCGTTTTCTTTAGGGGGAAACATTTACAAATTTATGGTGACATTTGAATGCTGGCTCTGAGAGCCCATATTTTCCGCCAGATTTGATCCTTTGTCTCCATTTCAAAGATTTCTATTTCAGTCCTTCCAATGCTTGAAGAAGAGGAACACAATTCATGCTGTCTTTCTAACATACGGCGAGTGAAGTTCAACCTGAAATGTCAAGTATGGTTTTGTGGGCTGATAAAACACAACCTAAACCATGCAGCTCAACAGATTTGTTCCGCCACGGTAAATGTCCAATGAGAGCATCCTGGGCCTCCACTAGAGGGCCAACAGCTCAACCTGGAGGATACGCAGAGGCAGTGGAAAGCATTTAAACCCTTCACTATATAGTAAATACTTTATATCGCTGCTCTCGGGCAGAAAACTGCATCTCCATATTTAAACTTTTTATGGTGTTTTTTTTCTCCGTAAATTAATGCCCTACTTTTAAATTCCAGTGTTACACAAAAGTAGCAAAAATAGCTGATCCACAAGCTTAAAACGTGTCGCGAAGCGACGGGTTTTGAGCTTGTAGATCTGCTATTTTTGAATTCTGAAATGTTTTGGACATTTTCCACCCGACAGCAACGATATGCAAAGTATTTTTTGTAAAGAAAAAAAAAGAAAAAAAGAAAGTGCCATCTGTCTACACACAATACTGACAAAACCAAAATACTTTTTTTCCTCTTTGCTTTACACCAGTACACTATTATGTTTGTGTGCATATATATTTAAATTGAAAAACAGAGATACAGTGAAGGGGCCTGAATACTTTCCAAAGCCACAGCATATTTTCTCCTCCATCAGAGGGTATCAAGTTTCACCGCCAGCAGCAGGCGGTGACAATATATTACAATTGTCAATATTATTGTCACATCCAACCAGGAGGCTTAAACTTTTGCTAAGGGGCGCCAGTATTATTTTTGATCTAATTTATTATATTGTATTATAATATAATGCCTATTTGATGCTCAGCTCCAGTCATATTGAGCAGCAAATCTATTTACTTCATTACATTTTCATCCATCCACAATTATTTCTTCTTTCTAAAGCCTGCACTTTTACTCTATATATCCTATAAATGTATACATGCATTAACATATCTGTAATTGCAGCTTGCATGGACTTTCACTACAGAGGAAACGTAAGTATAGCTATGAGGTAGTCTTATGCATATGCTAATAATAATACGCTTAGTATATTAAGTATAAGTTTGTTACCTCAGAGAAATTTGGTCAAGAAACTAATTAGTGAAGTCTATGAGTTTACGGCCTCAGGAGGGAAGATTACTGGAGGAAAGCCGGGCACTGTGATTTCTCATGACTTTTAAAATCGAGTGACTTGGCAAAACGGATATATAGCGTTTTCAATTACACCAAATAGGGTTTCCTCATCTTCCATGCCTGAAGAAGTCTATAGCCTTTGAAATTCAGAGGTTTTCCTCCTGAGTTGCTGCACTGCCTGTCTAGGGCTCTGATAAAAAAAAACATCAATACGGCAATGCCGGAAATATATCTGATCGTATTCGTTATCGATACGGCATGGGTGCATTTTTGGGACCCCCCTGACAGGACATAGGCATTTGCCTACATTGCCTGTGCTTAAACACGGCCCTGATGGTGATGGTTGTAGGCCAAGGGTTCACAAACTTTTCTTCAAAGTTTGTAGATTGTCTATTTGCCTCTTTCTTAGGTAATATTTGACTATTTGGCCAATGTTTGACATTTTCTATAGTATACTTTGTTTCCTACTTTTGATGTAGTAATAGTCTTATTATTAGTTTATTTATTTTTGAGTGGTGCCAACCACTCCTACACTTGACTTTGTCCGGGTGTCCGTCTGTGTGTCCGTCCGTCCGTATGAGCACGGCCTCTCTGTATGTTCGAGCACAGCCTCAACAGCTGCGGCTGATTGCAACACAAAGATGCAACCAGTTACACTAATTATACACACACACACACACACACTTTTGAGTAAAAATACTTAAAATTAGTAAAAAATACTTAAAATTAGTAAAAATACTTAAATATTCGTAAAGATACTTTAAAGTCCCTAAACTGAGTAAAAATACTTTAAATGAGTAAAAATACTTAAAAATGAGTAAAAAATACTTAAAAGATGTTAAAATGAGTAAAAACACGTACAGATCTGTAAAAACATTTTAAAGTACTTAAAATGAGTAAAAATACTTTGAAGTCATCAAAGTCTGTAAAAAGTAACTAATGAAATGAACTCATGAAAGGCACCACTCTCTTCACACTGGGTGTGATTTTTCATTTTAGAGGTATTAAAAAAGGTCTTAAAGTCCTTAAATTGTCACTTTAGAAATGTGCAGATACCCTGTATACACTTAGACTGCATGTTGGTTTGTTTACTGTTGAGCGAGAAAACAATGCTGCACATTTAAGCCAATCATCTGGGGGACCCCCCCCCCCCACAAAATCATCTGGGGACCCCCAGTTTGAGAACCATTGTTGCAGTAGGCAATACCCAGCCCTAGTCGTGGGGCCGACCTACCTGTGTCATGGGGCGTACCTGCTGTATGACAGGGGCCTGCACGCCGCCGGGCTGCATCTGCTGCTGCAGCAGGATCTGCTGCTGGGGCTGCTGGATGATGTACTGAGCTCCGTTGGGAGCGCGCACCACCTGCAGGATCTGACCTGGGAGACGAGGGACAGAGCAGGGTTAGTATAGTTCATTAATATTAAGGCCTGAGGCCAATTCAAAAAAAAAATCTAAATCCTAACAGTTTTTTGAAAAAAAGAAATTTAAAATATTTTTTCACGTTTTTTTCAAAAATAGCAGATCTACAAGCTCA
Organism: Gymnoscopelus braueri; assembly: GCF_963280865.1. Classification (NCBI taxonomy): domain Eukaryota; kingdom Metazoa; phylum Chordata; class Actinopteri; order Myctophiformes; family Myctophidae; genus Gymnoscopelus; species Gymnoscopelus braueri. The sequence goes on along the minus strand of NC_137616.1, from coordinate 33,750,249 downwards.
TAGCGCGGCACTCGGTGCCGCGCTATGAGCTTGTATATCTGCTATTTTTGAATAGCCTAACGAAATCTAAAAATGACACAGATGCGTTCCAGGTCTTAATGGGTTAAAACTAATGAAATAACTCAAACTAGAATAACAAAAACATTGTAGTGAACTGAAATAAAAAGAATAAAAAGGAGGTTTTACATAAAGAATAACAATAACGGCAACAGTTTTGTGTGTTTGCAACTTTAACTACGGTAATTAAAATAATAGAGAAAATATCAATAGTCAGTCAAAAAGCTACAAAAAAACAGCAATTTCATCCAATCAGGAGAGAGAACCCACTTATCAGCTTCAATTTATAGTATTCCGGTTTTCTTTTGTAATTGTTTTTGTTTCACCACTTAAAATTTCACTTGTTTGTCTTGTAACAGTTCTCTCCTGATTGGATAAACCTTTCAGCATGATCAATGGTCTAGCTGTGTGTGTGTGTGTGTGTGTGCGTGTGCGTGTGCGTGTGCGTGTGCGTGTGTGTGTGTGTGTGTGTGCGTTACCTGCACTGGTGATGAGCTGTTGGTGTGGAGCGAATCCTGTGGGCAGGGCCAAAGTTGCTGCAGTTGCTGCTGCACTCTAGAGGAGAAATGAAGAGCACACACACATACACCGTCATGAAGCTACTAGACTAGAGAGCCCCACACACTCACATGTCAAGGACCCCCAAAATTATATTTATTTAGCCACGGACCCCCATCTGAAAATATTTTTGTTCCAGGGATCCCCCGGAAGCGAAGATTTGAGTCAAAAATGTTCCCTTTAAAAATATACATATTCATAGATTTGCACACATTTTCAAGATTTTTCAAAAATAGTAGATCTACAAGCTCATAGCTTGTAGATCTGCTATTTTTGAATAGCCAAAGTATAAAATAATGGTTAAAGCTCAAATCTAAAATGACACGGATGTGTTCCTAGATTGAACGGGTTAAGATGATTTGAAACAGCCAAAGGTCGATGGCAGTTGGTAATATTGTAGATATATGGTATTATGGTCTGCTTTTCAATAGCACCTTTATGCTATAGAAACACTTTACTTTATGCATAACACTTTACTATGCGAGTTACATTCACCAATCACACACACACACAGTCATACACCGATGAGATCGTCCGTCATTAGGTTTGTGTGTTTAATTTGCCCGGTTTGATTTGCGTTTAACAAACAAAACGAAGGCTTTAAGAGAACCACCTGCTCCAAGGAACTCAAAACACGACATGAAACGCACTTGTAGCGCTGTGAGAAAATGCAGGCACAGCTCAAAAAAGAAAAGCAACTAAAAGGGCACGTGGCGCTAGAAAGGAACAGATGTGACTTCTGACACGAACAGATTGCTCGTGCAACGGAGGTGATGTGAAAAGGGGGAGACGAAAGCAAAAAGGAGAAAAAAAAGAATCTAAGATGACGGGTGGGCGCGACACCAAGGAAACGTATAAACGGGACGGCGCAAGAGAGAGAGTGGAGGCCATGGAGGACGAGGGAGCATAGGGCTTGTGTAAGAAGGTTGAGCGCTCCCGGATTCATCTGTCCAGTAATCCTCAACCCCCGACAGCCTTGTTTGATGACTTCCTGAGGAGTTCGCCCGAGTTCTTCCTTTTCCTGTCCTGCTTCCATCTGTCTCCACCACACAGCTCGACCGGGCCAAGTCACGCACTCACTGTGTACAGCAGGGATGTCTCTGGACCGGTCTGTACGTGCGTGTTATATGGTTACTACGGGGAACCGAAACACAGCTCCCTGGACCAGAATCGAACGGAGGATGTTGTAATTATACGGCTGACTTGTGCAATCAAGGAACTTTTGATACATTTTGACAATATCGAGACATCACCTGTCGGACCACACACACACACACACACACACACACACACAGGCAGCTATGCACACGCACAAGACGAGTGCTTGCATGAATGTTCACTCACCATCCCCGTCGCACTCATATGCTGCAGAATCTTGGGATCCTGAACAATGACTTGCTGCTGGGGAGCTGTACATGAGAGATGAGAAACAATTCAGACCATGTTATACACTTACTGTCAGTTATGTTGGATTATGTTTGAGGCAATTTCAGTTTCTTCTAAAATCATGGCAGAGAAGGGGAAATGAAATAATGACTGATCTAATGCCAGACTCAATCCCACGTTGTGTATTATAACAACATAACAATTCCTGTCCTTAAAATACAAGTGAATATGGTTTAACTCCTTGGAACACCTTGATAGTAGAATCCTCTCTTCCCCTAACCGGGAAAGAATCTGTGTCATTTTAGATGTTTGCGTCGGCTATTCAAGAATAGAAGATGTACAAGCTCACAGCGTTGTCACTTCGTGCCACACGGCGAGCTTGTACATCTGCCCTTCTCCCCCCTCTGCACCTTCTCTCAACATGGATTAGATCAGTGGTTTTCAACCCTTTTCTTATCAAGGTCCATTATTTATTCAGCATTTGAGCCACGGACCACCGTTTGATGAGATTTAGACTCTCACTCAGACCCGACACTTAGAATATTTTGTAATCGTTGGATACGATTTTGTCCACAATTCCATGCTGTATCGATGTTGGTACCAATAGGAGAGATAACAGGCAAATGTTGATCACAATAACAATTCTTTAATTCAGTAATGCAGATGTTTAACAATAATTTAACTCTTGACAGCGTAAAATGAAACCAAATGGACCCGTGAGGGTCCATTTGGTTTCATTTTACGCTGTCAAGAGTTAAAGATCTAATAAGGGTCCATTTGGTTACCAACTCTCCATCATTTAGCTGGGGACCACCTGGAACCCCCTGAAGGACCACTGGTTGAGAACCTCTGTATTAGACCATGCCATTAACTACATTTATACCGTGAGAGTTGTGAGGCTCAGACCAACCTTGCTGCTGTGGTGGCTGCTGCATCAGAATTTGCTGTTGCTGCGCTGGCTGTGTCTGGATCTGCTGGATTTGCTGCACCTGGTGGGTCTGGTGGTGGTGCTGCTGCTGCTGCTGCTGAAGCTGCTGCTGCTGTTGCTGCTGCTGGTGCGCGGCCTGCAGGGCTGCCTGCTCTTCGGTATGGAAGCCCTCCACTGCCTTGGACTGCATTAGTTTGTTCTCCCACAGCTGGAGCGGCAGTAGAAAACAGACAAAAAACAAATAAACATATTATGAGTAATACAGGCTTAAACACTTACTCAAACAGACCTGAGTTGCACTATACTAAGTGCGCTCTTTTTTTTTTATCTACACCAACCAAATCTCTTCTGCTATTTTGGGCAAATGGTCCCCCCAGAATAGGGACGCTGGGGTTCAAGGGGCTAATTCACAGCATTTTGGCTTCCGTCAATAGTGAACAGAGTACAAATGCAATGGAACGGAAAAGGGTGACGGGTGACATTCGTTAGTAAGCAGTTAAAAGGTGAACAATGGAACTGTTGGACACTATGGTGCTAACCTATCACATATTTTCCAACCTATCAAATATTTTCACAGGCACACGACAATGCACACAAAACTAACTAACATGATGGAGGATGATGCAGAAGACTGTTATAGGACAGGGAGGGATAGGGTTCAAGTTGTTAAAAAACGGAAAAGTCAAGTAACATGGACTTCTACAGTACATCAGCCCTGATACAGTGTGCCCACGGAGGCAGCCCAGCGAGGATTCTTTTGTTCATTTATTTGATTTCAACACAGATTTGCTGTTCACAATGTAGCATTAAAATGTGGGCTCATGCCTTAGGCGGATCAATGGGGGGTTTAGAGAATCCGTTAGGATTTCAATGTGTCACAGACACAGGAAGCGTACCTAGCAACATCACATTTATCCTACTTATTCCATCTATATTATAAATAACAAGCCGCTCAAGCGATTTAACACGCAATTGCATCAGTGTAAAACCCAGGAAAGTAGCACAATTATTACACTTAATTGTAAAACAGAAACATTACCGAACAAGTATAGCCATGGGGACTATGAAAACCCATTTGCCAACTATAAAGAGAGTGGCCCGCAGGTAATCTAGCATCACTTTGTGAAGCTGACAGGGGTTTTCTTTCCCCCGGGCTAATTTGTATGGGAAATGAATTGTTCGCTTCTATTTCTCTGTCCATTTTGTAGCCTGTTCTACACTAACTGTCAAATTATTTAAATATAATTTTCAGGTTACATAACCTTTCTCGTGAAAGAGCTATTGAATTCTACATTTGTAATTTTTGTTACAAACCAAGGTGTGCAGTCTCTCGTACAAGTGCTGTTCAAGGTCTTGTCTTTCTTGTCTGTGACACTTTTTATGACAAATGCCTTTTGCAAAGTGACACTCAATTTAGTTGAGCATGGGACGGGTATGAATCAATCCAAGTAGTTTAGATTATTTTAATACAAAGGGTGGAAATTAAAGTTTCCTGGTCAAGTACTATGCGGCCACAGAAAATATGCTTAAGCTGTTACTTCGAACCTGCTGTTAACACACAATTCCACGACAATTCAAAGTATCCTCTCAGTTGCAAACAAAGTCATTACATGACAGCTTGAAAAGTAACCGATTCCTTTCCCTAGCAACACATAAAGCAACAGAAACAGGTGGGTGGTGTTTACCGTTTTCAGCTCTTGCAAAACCTGCTCGTCCACACCCTCATCCAGGAACAGCTCACGAACCTCATTGATGACATCTTCAATCACAGACTTATACAGTTTAGGCTGAGAGGGGACAGAAGACATTGGTTTGGGGTTTGAACACAGCAGTCATCAGGACAACACTAGATACAAAACACAACAGAAGATGCTGTTCTCCCCTGGAGAAATGTTATTGTGCCTACTGCCTAAGATGTATTTCACCCAAATATTTAAGTCTCATCCCTGCCTGGTATTGCCAATAGGGCTTTCTTTAACATCTAACATTTTAACAGTTTATGCCATCCTACAATATCAGTTTTATTGAAATATCCACCAGTTATAGGCCATTATTATGCATGTGACTGTGCCCCGAGTGCACAAACAAAAACATAACCCTATATCACCCACTTGTGCCTTTGTAATTTTACAATATCAAAAATATTGATATTTTGCCAAATCAGCATAATATAGAATACAGTTAAAAAAAAACAAGAGCATTAGCCTTGGATCAAGACTATCATATATGTATTTTATCGATTTTGATATTTTGATATAAAAATTAAAACATATATCTATATAGTCTTGATCCTAGGCTAGGTCAGCATCTATGCTGTAACAAACTACTACTACAGTTGTAGTAGTTTTGTAGTAGTTTAGTGTCTTAACAATCAACTAGACCCATGCTAGTACAGTGGTCAGGTCATGCAACCATATGTGGTATCTGGACATGAAGGACAATGCATTGCTCAGCAGAAGCACTGCGCCATTGCTAAAGCGGCTAACAGGATCTAACCTGGTCTGTATTGTAAACAACTCAGTCAAACAGGTTACAAACGTGGCATTTCTCGTTGACGTGGCACGTATAGCGCACACCCACACAGAAATACAACATCTAAAAGGGCTCAAAATACAGGATCGAGGTCCCGATCACTCATATATATCGGGACTTCGATCCTGTTATTTTTAGCCACACTGTCCCCGATGTCCGCAGCCATGGACGGACCTCGATCGGTCTCTAGCCTCGGTCTACTCTCCACTATTTAAAGCCCGGTGTGGTGTTTATATGTTCGAGCCGGTGACGTAGCGTCCAGTAGCACCTTCCCATCCCGGGCCAGTCTATATAGAGAGCACAATATGGCTGTATAAAACCCCGGCAGCCGAAAGGAGGAGCACCACAACACCAGAGAGACTAGAGGAGACGTGGAAGCCATTTTACGGAGCGGGCGATCGGGCGCCACATTAGCCTTTTTAGTGGCGAATTTATGGATATTTATGGAATAAAATGGGTGATCGGCTTTTTTTTTCTTGTAGTATGATTGTCGGTGGAGGGGGGTAGATTTTAGCTTATAGTTAAAAGGAAGGAATTAAAAACAGTGGAGCTGTTGTGGGGGGGGGACGTCTATCTATCCAAGCCTTGTTGTTCGTGGAATGGTGGACGTAATAAGACTGCTATATTCTCTCCAGAGCTGCCAGGCTGTTCTTTCTCTGATCGAAATGTATCTGTATGACTGTAATTTCCACAAAAGACTGATCTGATTACTTGCCAGTGGATGATAAAAGGTGCTTGACGTACGTTTACATCTGCTATTTGCCAGTGTTAACGACAATTCCCTCAATCATGAATACTGACTGACTCGGCTATTAAACGTTACTTTTCCAACAACACAGGGAATCCATTAAGACTAAGATTATTTAATAGAGAATGCCTTTAAAAAAAAAAGACAAACCATGAAGCGAGCACAATTTCCCCCTAACAGACTAAGCTGACTCATTCATAGGAATAGTCTCTAAAAGCCCCCCAAAAACCCATAGAAACAGTCCCTAGATCCCCCCTCCCCCCCCCCAAAAAACAACAACTTTGTCATAAGATGAGGCAGAAAATAAAGTGCCTTGCATAAAAATAGATGCGACTTTGCTAAGTCACATCTATTTTTATTGCAGGGCACTGTATTCTCTGGCTCATTCCAGTCCCTCATGTTGTTTCACACTAGATGCTTTCAGACAGAGACCTCTCTCTCTCTCTCTAGTTTCCAAATCTGGTTGAAATGGCCTATTATTGGCAATACCTTTTTGTTATTTTATTAAAAAAATAATGGTGAATTTGTTGGCACAAAGATACTTCCCTCCCTTTTCTTTTTTGTTACTGCCCTCAATACAAAGCAGCTGGTTGACAGTTTTTAACCATTTTAACCCCATTTCATTTCCACTGAGTCCTTTAGAGATGGAGCTTCTTACCACTGGGTTCGAGTTAGCCGAGCTCGCCATTATTACGCGCAGTGTTAAAAAACAACCACACGGAAAAATAGGCGGAAAAAAATTACAAAAAAACGGGTTTAAAAGAACTGGGAGCGGTAGTTAAAAGTAGCCGGCATTACTTTCTTGTAAATAAAACACAGTTTTTAGGCGGTCTTATTTACAATCCTCCGGTCCCAGCCGTCCTCCTGTCGTCGTTGTCCTCCTTTATATACTGAGCTGTGGAGCTGCGAGTGCGCGAGACATAGGGCAGGGTCAACCCGCCGTCGTCTCGCGAGACTTGCTCGCGCGGGGGTTGACTTTTTTCCCCCCTCCCCTGCTGTCGGGCAGAAACCTTGTATCTTAATTTTTTTTTTCTTTTTTTTTTTTCGTAAATGAAATTTAATTCCCTATTTTGTCACACTGCAGTGACATAGCCTTGGATCAAGACTATCTTAGGTGTATTTTATCGAGTCTGACTTTTACATTTTGTTTCGATACGATAGTCTTGGGCTCTGGACGGGAAAGCCCGTACGGAAAGCCCGTACTTCTCCGCGTCCGCAACGTACATGTACAAAAAAAATCATATGAAGTGCTGACCCTGTAGCCACGAATGTTAACTCGACATTAGGATCCCGTGTGCACCTGTGTATTTTTCAACAGATATGTGTTTGTTTTAATCCCGTCTGTATCGGATTCTGTTGGAAGTTCCCTATATTCCGCAATGGCCGGCAGTGACGGGGCGCAGCCGGTGAAAGCCAGTATTACACTCAATGTAAACATGAAGTAACCTCGGGGGGGAAATGACGTCCAGGCACAGACGGGATTAAAACACATTTCTATTGGAAAATTTAGACTAATACAGTAAACAAAGTTTCCGAATGCTGAGTTAACATTTGGGGCTAACGGGTAAGCACCACATATTTTGTATTTAAACATGTTTGGAGAAATACGGGATTTACTGGTGAAAGTCCAGGACACTCTGGGGGCTGCAGCCCAAGACTATCGTAGATATGCAAATGTCAAAATTGATAAAATACATCTATGATATATTGATCCAAGCAAAACATGAAACAAGTGTGTGTGTGTGTGTGTGTGTGTGTGTGTGTGTGTGTGTGTGTGTGTGTGTGTGTGTGTGTGTGTGTGTGTGTGTGTGTGTGTGTGTGTGTGTGTGTGTGTGTGTGTGTGTGTGTGTGTTTGTGCGTGTGTGTGTGTGTGTGTGTGTGTGTGTGTGTGTGTGTTTTATAGATATTGAATCAATGAGAAGTATTAACAAGAGCTTGTGACTAAATAATAAAGTACAATTAAACTACATTAATTGGATTTTTTTTTTAGATTTCCTGAAAAGTAACGGTTTTGGACATACGAGGTTTCCCACCTGACAGCAGCGTTATGATGATGAAGCCCAATGTGTGTGTAGGCTACTTCGCAGCAAATCTACAAATTCACGACGGATGGCGGATGCGACGCGTCGTGGGCTTGTACCATAGAGTTGGCTTGTACATCTGCTATTTTTGGCCCGCGACACCGTCTTGCGACGGAGCATACGTTTAGGAATGAGTCAGCTTCTGGGAAATGTATTTTACTTTGATTAGACACAAAAACATTGATATTTATTGTGATAAAACTGGTTATCGTTAACATTTCCATTGCAGCATGAGATATATTGTTAATATATTAATGTTTTGAATTATTTGAGTTGTCTCTGGTAACACACCCTCTATTGATCCATAGAGCCATTGATCAACCATATAAGCACTGGTGGAAAAAGTAGGCTACTCACATTCTTTACTTAAGTAAAAGTATCAATTCTGCAATGTAGAAATACTCTGTTACAACAGTAAAAGTCCGGAATTCAAAATTGACTTGAGTAAACGTACAAAAGTATTGTATCAAAATGTACTTAAAGTACCAAAAGTAAAGGTACTCATTGTGTGTAGAAGGTCCCATTTCACAAGTTTTCAAATGTATAGAAATCTTTTGAAAAAGTAGATCTACAAGCTCAGTAGCTCACATTGTGAGCTTGTAGATCTAGGGATATTTATTTTCAAATGGCCGAAATGTAGGCTATAGGGCTGAAGTGGTTACTGTATGTTTTGTAATAATAATCAAAATCTACAAATTAACTTGTAGTGGAGTAAAAGTACAATATTTGCCTTTTAGATGTAGTGGAGTAGAAAGTATTGAAAATTAGAAACACTCCAATAAAGTAAAAAAAATCCTCAAAAGTGTACTTAGGTACTGTACAGTACTTAATGAGTAAATGTACTTAGTTACTTTACACCACTGCCCTCTATTGATCCATGAGACATTGATCAACCTTAAAGTGATCCATGCATGTGCACATTTCTGAACAAATACGAAGGGCAGACTTGACTAAATAGCCTATGATATGCAGTTATAATGCAGTTATAATTTGTCCTACCTAATGTATTATTTTATCGTTTTCTCAACATAGATATAATGCAATGTATAACTCCTTGCAGTCACAAATATACGTTTTAGAGAATGTGCCATAACATTTCAGCTATTTGACTAAAGACCTGCACACACTAGACGTCAATCAGAAACAGGAATTCCCCACCTAAAATATTTAACCTTACTATTTAGCCTGTGCTAAACAATGAACCCGAATTCATGTAGTAACTGAGTTAGACCACAAGATGGCGACCACACTACATAATACCGATTTGAACACGTCCATGTGCATGTACAGCAGTGATTCTCAAACATTTCATGTCAAGGACCCCCAATTAATATGTATTTATTTGTCCATCTGAAAATATTTTGTGCCAGGGACCCCTATACAATATTTGTGTTGTTAAATGTTTTGGAAAAATATATATAAAAAAAAGAAAAAAGGAAAGAAAATAGCAGATCTACAAGCTCACATTTCAAATTGCCAATGTGTATAGGTTTAAAGTGGTTAAACTTATTTAGATGAATAGCTAAATTAACTAATTTAGCTGGGGACCACCTGGAACCCCCTCAAGGGCCCCTAGGGGTCCCCGTATCCACTTTGAGAACCATTGGTACAGCACAGGAACAAGATCTTGTTTTCTCATTCCATGACACCCTCCCACACGCACACACACACACACACACATGCACGCATAGTCGCACGCGCACACGCACATGCACACGCAGAGCGCACAGAGTATGTTACATATAATGCAGAAATGTAAAACTTCAGGAATCTTTTGTGTTTGTCCAAAAACACAACAAAGCCTGCCGCTTCTCTCGGACAATCGAGGGAGATTTCTTTCCAAAAACATAAAGCCTTTGGAGTAAATGAGATCTGACAAGGGAGCCTTACCTCCACTTCGGTCTCCATGGAAACTTGCCTCAATAGACATTGCATGGATGTGGGGATGATATAGACCATGCACCACACAGCCCTCTCCGCATCAATCAGCTTAATATCCCCCCCCCCACCCCCACCCCAACCACACACACACACACACACACACACACACACACACACACACACACACACACACACACACACACACACACACACACACACACACACGAACACACACACACACACACACACACACACACACACACACACACACACACACACACACACACACACACACACACACACACACACACACACACACACACACACACACACACACACACACAGGCAGGCACTAAAATCGTGTGTGACTCCTGCATGCATTCACAATCTATTTTATTTAGCTGGGTGTAAATTAAAGGCCTACTTCGTAGTCATAGGATTGCCTTTTGGAATTCACGTTGTAACCCGTTTCTTTACTATCACGATGGCAAAATAAGCTATTGAATATGTGATTCCCCCCCCCCCACCCACTCCATACACAGAAAGTGATTTGTAGACCCCCGGTGCCTGGTGTAAGTTGAGCGATGCTTCCAAAGGCACCATTCAACCAGGGGAAACCGTGAGACGATAACAGCCATAAAGCTTCTTCCTTATTCCCCCTTTTTTAATCTAAAGAGACGTTTGAGTCTCACTCTCAAGCAACTCCCTGGAATGATGCCCCCTAAAGATGCACCGAACACGCACTTTTCTTTTTCCTCCCCTTTCTTTGCTGTAGTTGCATAGCAACAGAGGAGCTGCTGCTGCTGCTGCTGGCTCCAGTTGTGTCTCCGTCGCATGACGGTGTCGCGCCTCGAAAATAGCTGACCTACAAGCTCACGGCGCGTCACATCCGGGCCGCGTTGTGAGCTTACAAGTCGGCTGTTTTTCGCCCGCGCGACACCGCCGCGAGACGAAGTATGAATAGGCCGCGGTGTGGCGCAAGGGACACTGGTTCATGATTAGCGAGCCCATCTTGACTTGAGCTTCAATTATGAATGGGCTTCCCACTTACACATGGCTCCAAAATGGCAACGCTCAGACTGATAAGGCATTAAGGAACTCTATATAGTACACTTAACTCTTTTACTTGTTTCCCCGAGGACAAGCTCGCGTCTGACTTTAATCAGAAATATTGCACGGTCCTTAGTGATTGGAGGAAGTAACTGAATAATTATCTAGTGGAAGAGGACTGGTTTATGATAAGGCCCTTGTTGATGGAAGTATGGGAGGTTAATGATTGGGGTCAGCATTGATGTGCCGTGGCAGACCTGTCACTCTTGGTTCAATAAAACCCTAAAGTCCAGTTTATAGACGACATACACAGAAATTACCTTTTACATGCGCAAGGCATCTTTATTGACAAACAAGGGAGATTCCCTCTATACTACGTGAATAACAGAACAGCAAATTAATGATATTAAAACAATACGACCTGATATATCACGAAGGCAAATCGCTCCACATCTAAGTCTGCATGCAAACAAGCGTTCCGTTGAGCGCCTGGAGAATTCTGACGTTCTTATCTATTACATTCAGTATATCAACGCTGTGGCTATCAGGGCCTGTCTTCTGACTGCACTCTATAAAGTAAAGGTTGACGGCCCAAGGTTCCACAATGGACCATCAACCCCTCCTTGGGTACGAATTTAGTACCCACAACAACACAAGATTAAAATCTAAACAGTACTTTATAGAAATTATCCACTAGCATAACATATTTCATGTTTAAAAAATCAGGTCCCATTTTTTTCTTTTTGAGCCATGTGAGCCGAGGAAAACCCTTTTCTTTGAAGGGGAAACTCTGAACTAGGCTGGGGCAGTCCCAAACCTACCATCTGGACATGAGCTCTTATTGGGGACAATTACATCATTTGATTCCATATCGCATTGCTAAACTTAGGGTCCCTCAGTGGGGCATTCCCACTGAGTTTTCCTTTACAAGCAACTATTCTAACATGTGTAATATATATATATATATTTTTTTTTAAATCATTTATCTTGTTCTCTGTGTGCATTTATGGTTTCTTCTCCAATTCCTCTGGTTGAGGTGGTCACCTTTCCGAGCCCGGAGGAGGAGGTTCCGACAGAGCCCAAGACTAGGCCCCCCCCCTCCCCCAACCCATCCAGTGCCATTAACAAATGTACTTGGCACTGAATGAGCTAAGAGACGGAGGTCCCACTCCCGAGCCCCCGGGTCCGTACCCTCCTGGGGCCTGAGACCGGAGCCCCCCGCATTATACACAGGGGCCCCAACCCCCAAGCGCCAGTCAGATCCGTACCCTCCTTGAGGTCGAAAGTCGGGCGTAGATATCGTGCAGGGGTGTTCTTCGTCAAGTTCAGCATGGGGGCAAAATCTTTCTGTTTGGTCTCTCAATACTACATAAGTCTCTACAGAATCACTTAAGTCTTTCGAACCTCCCCACCGGGGCGCAGTCCCAGGCTAGACCCCTTTCCACTTGAGGTCTACAGCCAGGTCACCCTGGATAGAGAGTTCAAGTCTCCTGCTTCCCGGCGTCTTCTTTTCAAAGCCCACCGATCACAGGAGCATCACTCGCTTAGTAACTGTAGCACTCCGGCGGTCGCTTTCAGCTTGTGATGGCCTGACTGTACATTGAGCCGAACGCAGCGACCACACCCGCCTCCTGTCGGGGAGCACGCCATGGAATTAATGCTTTTTGCGATCCGACCGGCGGGTGACCCAGTCGATAGCGATCCCTTACCCGTAGGCGTGGTTGGCGCCCCAGGCAGGAAACCGACGGTCTTGTCCTGGCCCCGCTTGGCTACGGGAACCAGAATATTAACCGTTTTCACCCGCCTTGCCTGTAACCGGTGAGTCACGCACTCCCGTCCGGTTAGGTGTGGACTGTCATCCACGCACCATGTGCTGCCAACCCTAGGAGAGAGCGGCAGTCGGCACACCGACTAGACGGTTCCACAGCTAGGATGTTGATTCATCCTTGACAGAACACGGGGGCCCTTCAGTCTCTCCCCAGCACTATATACTGTCTTTAACGTGCTCTGGGAGCCTTGCGACCCCGCTGCCGCCTGTTTTTGACAAGGATTGGGGAGCCTACCCCCTAACCTCGTCAAATTAATTGTATAGTCACCCTCCTTGATGTAAAAAAATTGGGTGGGGGTTTGGTGGTGAGTCTTTGCACTGTGTATGCAATGGACTGTATTTATACTCACTTAACTATCGTGCCTGTGTATGAGAGTGTGTGTGCGTGTCACTGTCTCTCCTTCCTTACACTTAAGTGTCTCTGTAATGGTCAGTCTGCCATAAGTCTAAGCACATTCATTTAACAAAAATTAACGGCAACACTTTGACATGAAAGTTTCTACAAGTATGAACTTTAGTATAGTCACTTAACATTATAGGCTACTATGTATCTCAATATGAATATGCTATTATACTATACATATGCTATCATACTATTTCCCTCCTTGACCTGACACCCGGCAGGGCACACAGCATAGGAATGTGCAGAGGCCAGGGTGCCACCCTCCTTTCCCGTGCACAACATGTAATTGGAAACACAACAACACAACTTTCCTGTGCTTTATGCACAGGTCAATTGACATTATTCTCGGGCTGTACAAAATTGTACAATCCTCTTCTGCCACCAATGACCTGTTTCAGAGAATTGGAAGGTTAACGACAGCAAAATTGTATACGTCTCTCCTGCAAGCAGTCGACCTGTTTTAGAGAAATGGAAGGTTAACGACAGCATAAACAACCTTAATCACACCTTGGTCAATCAGTGGTCACATGGTAATTGAAATAAACGTTAGGTCAATGATGAGCCAGATATTTGGATACATTTTGCACCAAAATCGATGATGGAAAGTATGAACTCTTTTGAAGATAGTGTAGGTTTCAGCCAGTCCACCGCAACTGGCAACAAACTGCAACGCAAATGTCAGCAATGTATGACATCACTTGACATCCACTCTGCAACCAAAACCCGGCATGTTCTCATAATGTACACCAAACGCACTGGCCATTAACATAACAGGGAGATATTATGAGCAGCACACACAAACATATAGTTTCGCTTTCGGTTAATCAAATCAAAATAGCATGACAGAAGCCACCACGTACACCCCCCTGAAGTGTGCACCCTTCAGAGGCCGTGGACCGTGCAGCTCCGTCTGTAGTCATAAATGTTCTGCCAAGCATCACCCAACGTGCTTGTGAGTCTCTCGACAACACCACTTAACTCAAGTGCAACAGAAATCAACAACCTTTCAATTCACGTAACTAATTTAGATAAGCAATTATGATATTTTGGTATCTTGTAAGAGCCTAAATGTCCCCAGTAGGTATGATATCTATTGTTTAGGTTATAAACTTATCTTGCTACGGTTCACCCTGTCCACCCTGCCACAGTGTGGCAGGGTGGACAGGGTGAACCTGTCGCTCCAAAAAATCGCTCCAAAAAATCTATACTCTTCTAATGTTGGAATGCAAACCTATTCGCTTAAATAATTTTATTATTCACGTAACATAAAAACATAAAACACTTAACTCTATTTAAGCCCTATTTTAGCTATAGCCAGGCAATAATTCTCATTTCAATACCGCCTATACTTAATTATTATCACAACTCTGAGGTTCCCTTGTGCACTTCAGTCTCGTTCATCTGTGCCTGTCTTGTTGACACAGCCACTGAATTGGGTGAAACAGCTGAACTGTAAACATCTTGATAAGAAAGGACATCTACTGCACAGTGTCGATATGGAAAAATTAGAGCTGCTCGCCACTAAAATCATCTTAATGTCCTCCCTTAATTTTTCCCTACATGTATTGTCTTTATTGAAAAATTATAATATGTTCAATGCTAATAACTTAATTAGTCGTTACATGTGCCTTCATAGTTTCAGCTTTAGAAAAACTGAAAAACAACAGGCCTTGCAATTTTAGAACTGGTCACTTGCTTCCTTTTAACTGTGACACATTTTCACTTAACAAAGGTTGTTTCCTCGATTCGTTTATGTTTTCCAATAAATTGTCTTTGGTTTTGAACAAATATTCACTTAAATATTTTAAATGACGACGCTATTCATTAACATCACTTAATTTATTCACAATTCACTTAATTGGAGTACTAGCACTCATTTAAAAATGGACTTGATTGATGTTTCCGTTCAGTAAACTAATTTGACACTAGGCTTGCATACTTAGATTACTTTGAAAAAATATATAGTTTGAATGTGGCATTCTATTTAGCAATAATTCCAAGAGTTTGTCACTTGTCAATTAAGTCCATTGGACCTCCCTCAACAGGGTTGTTTTTCTCACTTATTACATTATTAAAGTTATCACTCTGTAATTGTTTTAGTCATATTGTTGTGTAAGTTCATAACAGAACGAATTATGTTTTAGATAACGATACGACCAAACACTAATAGCTCTGGTGTGTGTGTCTCCCTCGCTATTGTATCTATAAACATAAATCGTGTTGTGTCCTCTCCAGATCGATAGAAATGTATGTGTTTGCACATGTCGAGGCCACAACAACAGAGAGTGGGCAAGAGGTCAACCCCAGCTGCGTATAATCCACTGGCTGAAGAGACGAGAGGTCATGTGTCCGTGACCATAGCATAGTAGTGAACTAGTGTAAAGTCTCTGAAACATTCAAAGTCTGAGTAACCCAAGCTTCCCCAAGGCTTGGTGTCTGTTCCCCGTAGGTGTCATCAGAAGTGAGCCTCAACCACGTAGCAGCTTGTATCTATTGCTGGCCCTCTACGTCATGTCCAGAACGATGGTTTATGTTGTGGTGTTTCACTTGTAGCGCACACAGTACAGTTCCATGTCCCATCAGGTCACAGCTGGAAGTGAACCTCTGCCACTCATGCTGTAAGTTAGCGTCGAATGTGGAATCAATACATCTCTAACTTCTGTGAAGGTCCATTTTGGGAATATGTATGTATATTAATGTATGGATTACCTACAGGCACTGTGTCTGTGGCACTTGAATGTATTTTGATACTGCAGTCTGTGTGGCAAATTTCGCTATGGTGCATGTGATGTCAGTAAGGCCTCTGTTCTGCTCTTGGCCCTCATGTGCGCGTGCAAGCCATGTTTGGTCTATAACAACTAATGTTTTATGATCACTGCACTCCAAAATGTCACTCTCCACTACAGTATATGTTATGCAGCTTGGCCGTGCTAATGAAACAAGGAATTAAGAGTTCACACTACAAGCGTTTGGGCTTTCTGCCCACTTACATTCTTAAAATTATTATTGTTATTGTCATTGTCAATGTCATTAACATTATCATTATTATTATTATTATTATTTGAAACCAGCACTCTACTAACTTATTCACGGCTTCTGCTGACTGGTCCTCCTTGTTATACAAGCATATTAGACTTACTGATATTCATTTCAGTGTCTACAACACTCTCACTCTATGCGTGTTTACATTAAAAATGGCACCTTTATACTTTGCCTCTACTTTTATATTATTGCCACGTATGCTAACTCTTGTTTTATATATATCCTGCAGAATTTTCTGAAGAAACTAATTTATTTGAACGTCATATTTCTACTCTCTTCTCACCTCTGACCTCGCTTTTTTATTTTATTTTTTATAACTGACTCCAATCATCTAATCTAAGGGTGGCATTCCCTAGTTATCAGTGTCCTTAATTTCTGGGATTACTAAATAGTTATCGCACATTTCAGACTGTTCATAACTGTAACAACAATAGCAGATCTACAAGCTTGTAGAAGTATTAAGGATATAAGCGGGCTTGGTCACAGTACATTATTTCTGCATTTATTTTATTATTCTACAGAGAATTTAGTTGATCTACACACTTATGTTGGGTCACTAATTTCAACCAGATTTACTTCCACTGTCCATGACTACATTTTAGCTGGGAGCATTCACATGAAAAAAAAAGTTGTTTTCCTTTTCCACTGACAGTGTTGTGGGAATCTTATCAGTGTGTGTGTGCCACTGCTACAGGCATCTGGTAATGGGTGAAGGTCACAGCGCCTTCCTTCCCCCCCATTCTTTCAACTGTCTATTTTAACAGATTTAAAGAATAAGCAATTTCTCTCCCTCAATGCATGGCTCAACAGCCTTTTGTAATTCATGAACTGTAATTATCTCCTCTTTTTTTTTTTTTTTTTAAACTCTACTAGTACTAAAGTACTAGTCAACCTGACGTTGGATAACTGCAGTATGTAAATTCTCAGGGGTATAGGCTTCAATATAACTCAAATATTTTAATTCAGCAAAAAAAGAACAGTAGTAGGTGTCTTGGATGCACCTTATGTGAATGTGGGGTATATCTGAGTTTCTTTCTCTTTCTCCTCCCCTGGAAAATATTCCCCTAGTGTCTCAGTCCTTGGCCTACACCCGTTCACTCAGAAGTAAATCACTGTGCCCCACTGAGTCAGACTCAAAATGGTACGCAGCCATGCACTTGTGAATGCACCACAGTAACCAGAATCAGTAGTACTCTACACGGCTACCCCAAGCAGAACGATATGATTTGTGTTCAACCCAATTACACATATGGACCCAGGAACGGCAACGATCGAGGGGCACATATGAAATATGTTGAACCACGACCCTAATGTATAAAATGGGTGCGCCTGTCATTCATACGCTCACAATTCCTAATGCATTCACCTCTAACACTTACCCCAAAGTGGGACACACATACAGCTGCAGCAGTCACACGGTCAGTCACCACTTGTCAGGCGTTCAGTGTAAAACCAGTTGGGGATGTGTCCGGTGGCGTAACGAACATATACAGAACGGACCAGCAGTCTGTGTGCAGCACACCTCCTGCTTACAGTAGATACAAACATGTACACTTAACAATGACACAATATACCAACTTTGTTACATACAAGACAAAACAAACAAACAAACAAACATATAGAGACCTTCATTCATTCGGAACACATACATATAACATACATATAAAGACAACATATATGACACACTGTAGTACTATTTAGGGGGCCACCCTAGGCTGCAGAGCCAGCCGTTCACGTCACCTCGCTCGGATGCTGGAGCTAAAATTGTATTATTTTTTATTTTAATTTTTGACCCCCATTTAGGGTCCTTCACGTCCTAAACTTACATATAACCTGTAGTATTTTTGGGGTCTTCCCTAAGCCGCAGTCTCAGCTAACATATAACCTGTAGTATTTTTGGGGTCTTCCCTAAGCCGCAGTCTCAGCTAACATATAACCTGTAGTATTTCCTTAGCCGCTGTCTCAGCTTAAACATAACATAACCTGTAGTATTTCCTTAGCCGCAGTCTCAGCTTAAACATAACCTGTAGTATTTCCTTAGCCGCAGTCTCAGCTTAAACATAACATAACCTGTAGTATTTCCTTAGCCGCAGTCTCAGCTTAAACATAACATAACCTGTAGTATTTCCTTAGCCGCAGTCTCAGTTTAAACATAACATAACCTGTAGTATTTCCTTAGCCGCAGTCTCAGCTTAAACATAACATAACCTGTAGTATTTCCTTAGCCGCAGTCTCAGCTTAAACATAACATAACCTGTAGTATTTCCTTAGCCGCAGTCTCAGCTTAAACATAACATAACCTGTAGTATTTCCTTAGCCGCAGTCTCAGCTTAAACATAACATAACCTGTAGTATTTCCTTAGCCGCAGTCTCAGCTTAAACATAACATAACCTGTAGTATTTCCTTAGCCGCAGTCTCAGCTTAAACATAACATAACCTGTAGTATTTCCTTAGCCGCAGTCTCAGCTTAAACATAACATAACCTGTAACGACATATAACGTACACAACTTAGGCTTCACGCTATCTTCTCCCATGAACCCGGCGTGGTTTGCGATTTAGAGAGCCGTGCAAAGGCCACTTAGTGTAGTGTCTCAGTACACTGTAAGATTACAGAGGAACATAGGATACAGAGAGACAGTGTAGTGTCTCAGTAAACTATAGGATCATAGAATACAGAGAGACAGTGTCTGGGAGGATCAGCTCGGTCCACCCAGCCACGCTAACAGGACATCATGGGGTATAGGAAGTACAGAGCCTAAGTATTAAACACAAAGGTCATTCAATCTGCTGTTCAGTGGTGACTTCACATGTATGCAATCATATTTACACATTGTCTTTAATAATTGACCTAAATTTGGTATAATACAATTCACATATAGCACCGCGTGTACCCTTCCTGGGGCCCCAAGGAATTGTAGCACATAGTGTATGGGCGAATTGTTATTTGGATCTTATGGATCCAGCGGTCGTCTGGACTGGACAGGGTCACGGTCGGGGTCACCAGCTGATGTGCCGTGGCAGACCTGTCACTCTTGGTTCAATAAAACCCTAAAGTCCAGTTTATAGACGACATACACAGAAATTACCTTTTACATGCGCAAGGCATCTTTATTGACAAACAAGGGAGATTCCCTCTATACTACGTGAATAACAGAACAGCAAATTAATGATATTAAAACAATACGACCTGATATATCACGAAGGCAAATCGCTCCACATCTAAGTCTGCATGCAAACAAGCGTTCCGTTGAGCGCCTGGAGAATTCTGACGTTCTTATCTATTACATTCAGTATATCAACACTGTGGCTATCAGGGCCTGTCTTCTGACAAGAGCAATCTGAAGGGTCTCACAAAGCTCTGCATGGAGTAAATGGAGGAAATTATGAACTGTTTGGGCTCCATGTTTACCAAAAATATGAAATCCATATTAGTAGTGGTACTAGTATGGATGTCAGTGGTAGTAGGGTACTTAGTTATTAATAGCATGAATTACTCTTAATAGTTCATAGAAATAGTTATTCTATCATCAATAATAGATGTAGATATTCATAGGTTTTAATAGAAAGGTAGATAAAAAAATCAAGAAGATTTTTTATTTCATTTCATTTTCCAGAATGAAATTGGGCACCTGGTATTCCAGAAATACCAGGTGCCCACTGTTCCGAGACCGTCGGATTTGCGAGGTGCCCAGAAGGTTTTGGTGCCCACTGGACCGGTATTCCTAACAAAACCAAAGAGAAAGAGCAGTCAAAGTAATCTTTTGCAACTTGTAGTTTTTTATTATTGCAACCAACTGGAAGACAATACATCACATAAACATCATTGTAGTTTTTCAGGGGAGGGGAAGGGAAAATAAAATAAAACATTTATATTTTGGACAACGTTGATATTTACATGTACTGATGAAATAGTTTGAATTCGTTCTTTGGCAATATGATTGCACAATAAGAGAATCGAACATTTACCAAAAACAAAAGAAAAAAACAGAAGGAAAACAAACGGAAAAAAAGAAAAGAAACATACACCAGGGTTCACTCTGCATCACATCTCACAGGTCAATAATAGGTTTGCATTTTGACATCTCTAACCTATGGCTTTCAAATACTCATCTCAAATAGTCACCAAAGGATAACGGCAGTATTGTTTAAGTACTTTTGTCAGGAGACAAAACAAAAACGCAAAATGAAAACGCTCACAAAAAAATGGCAACAACAAACAAAACAAAAAAACAAAAATGGCAACCATTCTATATAGCACTGCACTGTGTGTTTGGCAGCTTCGAAAAGAAACAACTCACTTCTAGGGGGAGCTTCTCGGGCAGTGAACTTCTGTATTTCTCACTCTGTGTGTTCTGTTTTTTTCCAGCCCTAGCAGGTCAGGAGTTCATCTCTCCTGCATGTCACCCGTGTGAGTCAAGAGGAAAATGGGTACAGTTGCCAAAGCAACACATTCTCCCCTTGACATGCCGTCTTGCCTACTGAACACGTTATTAGTCACCACAACAGCAGACTGTTACCACAAATACTAGCAGGATGCTTATAAGCTTGGCTGTGGCAAGCGACCTTATAGACACACAAGACAGATCAGATGAGAGATGGATGGCATGCAACAAGGACACAGGTGGGGTATCTCTCCTTTAAGCCTTAGTGTATGTCGGCACACATACCATACAAAATGCAAAGCCGGTGATGCATGTCGGTGCTACAGGTTGGTGGTAAAAAAACGAACAAAAAAACAGAATAACGTACCGGCGAACAGGACATGCAGGAAACGTCTGCGTGCCCGCTTGGCTCTCCCCACCGTCGCACCGTAAAAACCTGAGTGTTAATCAGTGGTGGAAAGTGACTAAGTATGTGTACTCAAGTATTGTACTTAAGTAAAATTTGGAGGTATTTGTTTTACTTTACTGGAGTATTTCCAATTTGCAATACTTTTACTTCTACTCCACTACATCTCAGAGGCAAATATTGTATTTTTACTCCACTACAATGATTTGAAAACTTTATTCACTAGTTAATTTGTCGATTTTGATTATTATTACAAAACATACATTAACTACTTCAGCCCTATACTTCGGCTATTTGAAAATAGCCGAAGTATATATAGGCTACAAGCTCTACAAGCTCACAACGCGACACATTGTGAGCTTGTAGATCTGCTATTTTCAAAAGTCTTTAATAGATTTTGAAGACTTGTGAAATGGGACATTCTGCATAAATAATGGGTACTTTTAATTTTGTTACTTTAAGTAGCCTACATTTTGATGCCAATACTTTTGTACTTTTACTCAGGTAAAATTTCAATACAGGACCTTTACATGGAACCAGAGTATTTCTACATTGTGGTATTGATACTTTTACATAAGTACAAAATGTGAGTACTTTTTCCACCATTGATGTTAATCGAGGGCTGGTCAATAGCTGAGTGGGTAGAGAGAGAGAGGCCGTCTGGTAATCAGAAGTTCACCGGTTAGACTCTCGACTCGCCCATCTACGTTTCAAAGTGTCCCTGACCACTTGACCCCTAACAGCGCGCTCATCTGAGCAAGCCTCCTGCTGGGCGAATGCAGAAAAGTAATTTCCCCTTTGGGACAACACAACACTCCTTTTCTTTTAAAAACGAAACTCTTAAGAGTGTTACATTTGTAACCAAACGTAACACTCTTCAGAGTTACAAATGGATGAATTAACACTGAGGATTTTACTGTGAGAATCATTTGAAGCTGTCCGAGACGGCACATATACCCCACCGCATGAGACAGTAGAGTTTACATTTTCTTCCACAAACGGGTATTTAGATCTAGATGTGTAGTGGGTACATTATCTGTGAGAGAAAGAAATTAAGCTCTTAATGCATCCTTGTTTTATAGTTCAGGCATACCAAACAGTAGGCTAGTGGCCGTGCAATAATATTAACATCACTTTTGACAGAGGGGATTTCTGGGGTTCAACTACTGCTTCTGTGATTTTTCAATGAAGTCAGATCTCAGTGACCATGAGTGTAATAACACACATACTGTTGAGGTTAAGAAAGTAACCTTCAGCCAGACAGTTGAACATAGTGGCGTGTGAGCCAGTAGGAATCTTTAATAAACAGATTTGGAAAAACCTCACATCTCCAAGTTCCTTCACCGAAATCGATATGCAATCACTTTCAAATGACAGGAATTAAAATACTTTCGTTATAAAGGAGGAAGTCAAAATAGGCAGGTAATAGGTATCAATAATTAAGCATCTTATTCTTCTCTTTTTTTTGGAGATAGGAGGTTCTTTCAGGACACCAACAAATGGAGGTTCCCATGCTCAAACTGTTCCGTACATTTACACCAAACATTGTCGATGGAAGAATTGGGACGAGTATACATTTACACAGAAGAAAAAACTAAACCACAACACTGTAATAAAGACAAGTGGCGTCCTGTCCAAACATGTCAGAAGCATGATAACAGAGGTATTGAGGGCAGGCAGGCAGGCAGGCACAATGTTAAAGGGGTGTGTGTGTGTGTGTGTGTGTGTGTGTGTGTGTGTGTGTGTGTGTGTGTGTGTGTGTGTGTGTGTGTGTGTGTGTGTGTTTGTGTTCTCGGACACGCAAAACTCTCACACTATAACCATTCTACTGACAGGTTCTGAAATAACACTGGGAGTAACATTGAACACGTTTATCACTGTACAGGTGGAGGAAGACCTAAATAAAGGCCACCACCTGAAGGGAGGGTTGTCCCACTGGCCTTCACAGCCCCATCTACAGCCCGGGAATGGTATTACAGGGCTTCCAAACTCATAGTGATCCCACCACCCCAAACGTTCCTCCCTGAAGTTTTGACAAATCGCACTCCGAAGAAACACGACATCAATTAAAAAAAAAAAGACTAAAAATTAAATCAAAATGAAAATTTCAACATAATTGAGGGTACAAGAATTGGCGGCAAAACTTTTTTTTTTCCTTTTTTTGAGCTTTCCTCTAGGATCAAGGTTTATATGAAAATAAGTCATGCTTCATGCTAAATACATTGTTTATCTTACATGATCTTTGAATAAAAAAACATTTTGCTTTTTATCTTATTTACAAGCACCCATGCAATATATAACTGAGAAAGTCCTGCAGGTCAAATTGCTTCAATTAAGAAAGGAAAAAAATAAAATAAAATATTTTCTAACCTTTTTACAGAGTTGTCCGCACGGGACAAATTGCTTATATCTTTATGAGGGTAGAGTGAGGGGGGAAAACGGATACAAACGAAAAACATAAACTCCACAGTTCATGTACATACGTATATAATTCTTTGATGCTGTAAAATGAATAGGCGGGGTGTGATAGCTACTGGCAGCTTCTAACCAGGTGTCTACATCTATGGACGGGGAGTACAGTAAAAGGTTTAGGGAGGTTTACATTATGCAACAACAACAACAACAACAACAAAAAGAAGGAGATATTGCCTCAGACCCGGCGCACTATCTGATCCGTCTCTGTGAAGATAAACATGACCATGTCTTTTTTTTCTTTCTTTTTAATATAATATAACTATTCTTAAATACTATGAGTGCTCCTGAAACACACTGCGTCTTTACCCCCCATGACACTTTTTAGTAGAAGTGGCGCAAAATAATCGGGAAGTGCATGAACACACGTCACGTTGGGTCGTACAATTCTTTTGACACTTACGGTAATTTTCACCTCTCTAAACTCTGTGACTTTTGCTATGCCCTCAGCGTCGTCTATGTAGTTTTGTTTTAGCTGTCATGTCGGCTACTATCTTTGGCACAGTCTCACATTTGTGCTCGTCGATGTAGAGAGTGAGGCTAGGGGGCAGCAGAGAGCTCTAAGTCTGTACAGGCTTGTCTTGCTAGCTCAGCGTCCTAGCTAGCATCACCGCAAGGTTGCTACAGATTCACATAATAGACAAACAGATAAGACAAACGGCCATCCTCCACTCGTATGCTCCTCAATGTGATTCCGTTCTGTCACGTCCAAGCTGTCCCAATTTAGTGACAAAACACATTTTTTATGGCTTTCATCCCCTTTTTAAACAACAAAAACAACAAAGACACATGGAAATTAATCACCCACAGTTGTTAGTGTTGCTGAACATGTAGGAAAACAGAGATTTTTGATATTGCCACATATAAGTAGGATTCACCTAATGCCCTGCAGATAGATAGATAGATAGATAGATAGATAGATAGATAGATAGATAGATAGATAGATAGATAGATAGATAGATAGATAGATAGATAGATAGATAGATAGATAGATAGAGGGAGATGAGAAGAGTCCATTGAGACTAATGCTTTAGTAACATTACCTGTTGACCTGTTTTATGTGCATCTGTATGTTTATGCATGTTTCTGTATGTATGTGTATACTGTATGGTATGTGTGCATGGGTGTATGTGTAAATATATCATATACGTGTTTGTCTTGGCATGACGTTTATACCTATTGTGTAGGCGGTGTGTGTGTGTGTGTGTGTGTGTGTGTGTGTGTGTGTGTGTATGTGCTCGTGTCCATCTGTTAGTTTCTGAGGGCGTCTTTCTGTTCCTTCTTGGCGGTGCGGTTCGTGATGTTGTTGAGGCAGGCTCTGACCCCGGCCAGGTGGAGCAGCGACCCCGCCGCCTCCTTCATCTCCTCGTCGTCGCTCTCCGGCTTCTCCAGCGCCGCGGCCGCGCGGCGCTTCTTCAGCGGCAGCGTGTCGCCCCCGGCGGCCCGCAGCCGGTTTTTGGTCCAGGGCACGCTCGCGCTCCCGCTCGCCACCAGCGTCCCGCCCGCCGCCCCCACTATCCCCGTCACCGCCCCCGCCCCCCCGCCGCCGCCCGAGCCGTGTCTCTGTCCCCGCTGCTGGGAAGCGTAGGCCGCCGCGCTGGTGGCGACGGAGGCGGCGAGGACGTGCGCGTCCAGCGGGATCTCGCGCGGCTCGGGCTTGACGTCCGACTGGATCTCCACGGCGATGATGTCGTCGTCGTCGTTGTCATCGTCGTCCTCGTCGTCGTCCATCGGGGAGCAGAAGGACGCCGGGGAGGTGAAGCCCCCCTGCGAGGAGCAGGGCCTGCTGGGGGACTTGGCGGTGCTGTAGGTGTGGTCGTCCTGGAGGTCCTCGTCGTCCTCGCCGGGCGGCGGGCTGTCGCAGGACGGGCTGTCCTGGCCTCGGCTCAGGTACTCGCCCAGCGCTGACCTGTACGAGGCAGGAACACACACACACACGCGGTCAAGTCAAATCTATGAATCCCTTTAAGCAACGTTAAACCCTCTAGTCTACACAAAATGTCCTCGAAAAAAAAATTCTGATCTGCAAGCTCACGACGAGTCGCAACACGGCGCGTTGTGAGCTTATAGATCAGCTATTTTTTGGGGCTAATGTTCCCCCTAGAATCCCCCTAGAATGGGGTTCACGTCGAGCTTAGGGTCACTTATAAAATTAATACAAACGAAATGATACGTGATAAATCAAGTGCATAACAAAGTTGGCAACAAGACCTGTGTGCGTGCGTTTGTGCGTGCGTGAGTTTGTGCGTTTGTGCGTGCGTTTGTGCGTTTGTGCGTGCCTGCCTGTGTGCCTGCGTGCGTGCATCCTACAGACTTCTAAGGCAGGGGCTTGGTTTATGTTTGCCTAGTTAAATCCTGAGTCTTCATTTAACTCTGATTAAGTGTACACTCTCAGAGTGAAACCAACACTCAGGATTTGACAGTGTACACACATTCCTCTGTGAAGCCAGTGAACTCTGTTTTTAAGCCAGTCTGTGTGTGTGTGCTTCTCTCAACCGTAAGTCCCTGACGGTTTGTTTTGCCGTACGTCTCAGAGTCAACATCAGTTGGCTAGCACACACATAAAAAGTTTAGGTGATCATTTATCACACGCTAACGCTCCCTCAGGCCTTGTCTGCATAAAGCTGCCTTCGGCTCATAACCTTGTAACCGCCTCTTTAGGACTGAGGAAAAGCAGCCTCATTTTTTACCAATGTTTTCTCTCAATTTATACAGTGTATATTTTGAGCAGGGTTCACTGCCTGGCCCCGAGGTCATCACATAAAGGATGTTTTCAGCATGCAAACTCAGAAACCAAACCACACAATGGGGATAGTGAAGCCATCTAACTTAAAGGTTTAATGACATTCACTTTTACACCACATTCAAAGTCTTTGTCCTGGTCCTTCAAAAGTGTACAAAAAGTTTTAAGTGAAAATTCCATTCCAGTGATCAATGGCAGGTGTTTTTCTCTCACATTTCTAAAGCCTTTTCAACTGCAATGAAAAAAGAAATCTTTGCCTGCGGGTGTCGCTGGTGAGGGATTTTGCCTGTCAATCATCGCCTCTGCTCCGCCCCCCCCAAAGGAAAGGATAGGGGAGGGGAGGGGCGAGGAGGAGAGTGGGCGGGATTAATCGACAGGGCAAAGCTCAGATTACTTTTCAGCCTAATTATTCAGAAAACCCCAGACCACAGAAAATCCACTGAATGTTCTAAGTTCAGGTTTTTGGGTGTAATTGAGGTCATAAAACCCCAAATAAAACATTGAAAATAAAAAAAGGGAAAATGAATGTCATGATACCTTTAACCCATATACCAAATTTAGATCGACTACAGTTCATTCACACTACATTTGCTGAATATTGCTACTTGTTCAGATACTTGATCTACTGTTCTCTGTGAAAGCAGACGTGGTCATATCCTGATACTCTTTTCTTTTCAGAGAAATTAAGGGAGGTATATTCATATTTAATCAGAAAACCCTTCACAGCAACCACAAATTCACTCCTCATCTTAAATTATTACAAAGCTGTGCAAAACAAAACCGTCCAATCTGATTGGACAAAACCGTCCAATCAGAATCGCCGTTAATATCCCATCCAATCACATTTGCTGTTATCAACCGTCCAATCATGGTCGCTGTTACAAGGCCATCCAAATACAATCTCCATTACAAAGCCACCCAGTCTGAATTCCCATTAAAAAGCCATCCAATTAGAATTGCCGTTACAGATAGCGGCGTCCGTTGGTGTGGGCCATAAAAAGTACGGTCACACGTGTGTGATGACAGGGGAGTGGCCAACGCATTCCAAAGCGGTGAAAGCATTCAAAGTTCAACAAAGTTTAACTGTGTTCAACTCCGCGCGAATGCTTCGCGTCCAGAAACTCTGCCCGTTCGCTCGCATATGAGCGGACAGTGAACAGGACGCAACTGTTTCAGTCGCACAGTGTACACTTAAGGCTTAAACTGTCATGCTGCCCTGGTGTGCGTGTCCACACATGTTGTGAGGCTTGTCCCACAAATAAAGCTCTGTGTGCGTGTGTGTGTGTGTGTGTGTGTGTGTGTGTGTGTGTGTGTGTGTGTGTGTGTGTGTGTGTGTGTGTGTGTGTGTGTGTGTGTGTGTGTTACATAAACACACCTGGATAAGATGTTGTAAACCAAGGGGGAGTGTGCAAACCCCCTTGTTTGACTTTCGTACACAATAAAGATTATGTAAACTTGGAGTGGAAAATTCTTGTGTTTGTCAGCGTCTGTTTTCTGTGCATGCGTGTTTGTGTCTGTCTGTGTCTGTCTGTGTGTGTGTGTGTGTGTGTGTATGAACATGTACTGCGTGCATACCGCAAAGTGTCTTTTGTGTCTGTGCCAGTGTGCATGCATGTGTGTGTGTGTGTGTGTGTGTGTGTGTGTGTGTGTGTGTGTGTGTGTGTGTGTGTGTGTGTGTGTGTGTGTGCGCGTGCCTACGTGTGTCAAAAGGTGAACAACGCACTGACCTTATGGCAGAGGTTCTGCTCCCTACAGGGCTGACCGGTAGGGGTCTGATGACAGGAAACAAGGCCTGGTTCCTGACACGGACGCCATTTTGAATCACACCGCGGGGAACTGGAGAGAGAGGAGCAGACGCAGGTACTTATTAAACACAACAATACACACAAGATCCATGACAGCAACCGGTGCTGATCCATGGGAGCCGTACATTACCGCGGTCAACCGTACGCACAAAGCACACACAAGCAAGTCCATTCAATTGCTTTCCAGAGAGAGAGATAGGGAGAGACAGGAGAAGAGAGAGGGAGTGACAGACTCACAGACAGAATAGGAGAGAGAGAGAAGGTACCGGGATTTGTTTTGTTTGTGGGTTGACCCACTTTTCCGCCCCACGATAATTGCGTTGGAATCGATAACCCGTCCGCCTGCCCCGTGGTTCAACCTGCGCATCACTTGTGTGCATGTCTTTAACAAGTCTTTAACAAGTCTCCTGTTTGTGTTTAATTAGTGTAATTGTTTGCATCTTTGTGTTGCAATCAGCTGCAGCTGTTTATGCCGTGCTCGGACGGACGGACGGACGGACAGACAAACACACATGGTCAAATGTAGAGCTAAAAACAGTTCGCGTTGATCCAACGTGTGGGAGAAACACCGCGGAAGGTTCTTTGACAATCACTGTCAGGCCTCAGCAAGACGCAGGTACAGCTCGATGAGTCTTCCACCGACTGTCTGAGAGGGCCCACAGTGCAGTATTGATGAGCAAGGCCAGGTTCAATTGAGCGGTAAAGCGTCATAAATGAGTTAAGGCTGCTGCAAATCATTCAATTACCAACGACCGCTGGGCTCGGCTGAGTCAAGACTGTCTTTATGCTCTGGACTCCAAAGAACGCAGCATGGGCTTAGAGCAGAACGGCGCGCGTGTTTTCATAATTCGTCTCTGTTATTCCGGGGGTCAACGATGGTCTAATTAATGCTTGTGCGAGCATGAAGAATGCCCCCACCCTCCCCCCGAAAAACTAAAACTAAAACAAAAGCCAGAAACCAAAGTCAGATTAAAACCTGGGATACAATGAAAAGTAAAATGCAGCCACTGCAAATAAAGAATTAAGTTGGAAAGATGGTACAAATGTGCCTTGAGTACACACGTCGCAATGCAACATGTTGTTGCATTGAAGAGGGTCCGGGGACCCCCAGGGTCCCTAAGGGGGGTTCCAGGAGGTCCCCAGCAAAATGATTGATAAGTAGGAATCAAATGGACCCTTACAGGTCTGTAACACAGACAGTGTACACATGGAACAATTACGGACCCTTACACTGTCAAAGTAATGGGGGTCCACCACCTAATGCATACCAAACTGGGGGGGGGGGGGTCCTTGAAATGAAAAATATTGAGAACAACTGCTCTAAATGACCTACTGTTTATTATGGAGTGGTGCTGGACTGTCTTAAGAACATCATCACAGGCTGGAGTCGCTGTTCTCTGGATTCTGGCTTTGTGCCCAAACGTTTTTGTGCTTTGTGCCCAAACGTGCGGTAGTCTGGACAAATTAAATGACCTCTCTCCTCGCTAGAATATAAAACTAGTCTGAATTACAAAGGCTTATAAGCATCTCTATTCCAGTGATCTCATCAGCTGTACAATGGTCTTGTATAGTTATTAAATAACTTAGTCCCCCTCTCCTTTGGGTATTTCTCTGTCACTGTACATTTGCACAGAGACGTGAGATTGTGTCCTCATGCATTTACCCATCCTAACCATTAGAAGCAGCGGCTGCCATTAACGCAGCGCCCGGGGAGCAGTTACGGGTTAAGTGTCTTGCTCAGAGACACTTGGGCACGTAGACAGGGTGAGCCGGGGGATGAACCAGGGACCTCCTGATTCCCAGAAGGCCTTTTCTACCTATTCAGCCATGGCTGGATGCGTGTGTGTGTGTACGTGCGTGTGTACGTGCGTGTGTGCGTGCGTGTGAGAAATCGTGGCTGGAACACTCTGTACTTCACCCTGTCAATCTCACTCAGTGTTTGAAACAGAGAAGAGAAGAGAAGAGAAGAGAAGAGAAGAGAAGAGAAGAGAAGAGAAGAGAAGATGTGAGGATCTAGTTGCTCTAGTCTCCACAGCTGTCCCAGTTCAGTAAAACAGCTGTCACGTTCGTGTCTGGGGTCAGTTTGTGTTTCATAAATGATGACCTGACGCTTTGCTTTGTTTGCTACACAAGCATTTTTTAAGGTGTTATTATTATTATTGCATCATCACCAACGCTGGCTATGTTCACTGCAAAACTTCCTGCGTCTGTTTTTAGCCCACGTCCCCGTAAGTCTGAGCATGATTGATGTTATGCAGATATAATTTGTTTTTGTTTTTTTGGGTGAGAAATATGTTCTCAGCTCAGGACTGGGAGGCTCATTAAAATGTAGGTTTCACTCTGGTCATGCTGGGACTTCAACGAGAACATTGTCACTGCCGGGAGGAAACCTTGTATGTCCAAAACTTTTCAGGAAATGGAACAAAAAACAGCAGATCTACAAGCTCACAATGCATCACGATGCAACACAATTGTGAGCTTGTAGATCCGCTATTTCCAATACTTAAGACCGATTCTACAAATACCTTCTAAATCAGCAGTTCTCACACTTTCAAGATTTTTCAAAAATGTAAAGAAATAGCAGATGAGCGGCGCGCTTGTATATCTGCTGTTTTTGAATAGCCGAGGCTAAAATCTAAAATGACACAGATGCTTTCTGTGATGACGAAAAACATATAGTCGAAACTTCTGAGATACAAGGTTTCTGCCTGACAGCAACACGACATGACGTATCATCATATAGAACGTGTTTATCATACACAGTTCTCAACAAACAAAAAATAGGTCACACAATACTTTATAGACCCTTTATAGCTGAATACTGTAATAAGGTTCATTGTGGGTGTATTTATTTTTTGTATTGCTGTGTGTGCCAGGCATGAAGTTAAGTTACTGTAGTAGAGAGGAGCCGTTCACCTAACTGAAACACACCCACAATTAGCGTTATTACCTTCAGCTGTGCTTACGCGTCAAAATGTCTGCTGTGAAAAAGGGTCTATTGTCACGTGTGTGTGTGTGTGTGTGTGTGTGTGTGTGTGTGTGTGTGTCCACAGTAATCTTATTGAGTGTGGTGGTGAGGGTGGGTCTGCCTCTCTGATATCTCCAGCTCTGCTCTCCGTAACCTTATAAGTAAGTCCCTGCACAGTGTCTTGTCTGTAATCTTGATCACTGACTGCAAGGTTGTGCGTGCGCGTGCATGCATGCACGCTTGTGGTCGTTGTGTGTGTGTGTGTGTGTGTGTGTGTGTGTGTGTGTGTGTGTGTGTGTGTGTGTGTGTGTGTGTGTGTGTGTGTGTGTGTAATTGTAGGTCTCCCTGGGTTAACATGCCTGCCCCCCACAGCCCCCCCACCTCTCACTCTAGTCAGGCTTTGGGTTGCCATAGCAACGGCTCCCCTTTCCACATGCCACAGAGTGGTAGATCATGCATTAGACAAGGAGGGGGAAGGTGGAGAGAGAGAGAGAGAGAGAGAGAGAGAGTGAGTGAGAGAGTGAGTGAGTGAGTGAGAGAGAGAGACCTTATGTACCGTGCACCTTATGTCAGCGATTCCCAACCTGTGGGCCAGGGCCCATTGGTTGACCGTGAGGATATTGCAAGCGGGCCGGGCACCCAAATTATTACACACACTAAGATTGTGGTTCTCAAACTTTTTCGTGTCAAGGAGGACTCCCAAAATTGATATGTGTTTGTTATTCTCAAAAATAGCTGAACAAGCTTGAGCTGAGCTTGTACATCTGATATTTTTGAATAGCCAACGTATACAGAAGCATGGATAATGGGGTTAAAGTTATTGTGATGCTTTATCAACCATTTTGCTGGGGACCCACCTGATCCAGAAAAGGTGGGGAACCACGTGCCTGATATTCTCACTCTACTCATACAGTATTAGGAATATTTGAAACTTCTTGAAGCTTGGAACTTTAAATACAGTCATTATGTCCAAAACTGTTACTTTTCAGAAAGCCTTTTTTTCTGCTTCTTTTCGATACTTTTGTGTGACGCTGTAGTATGATCAAGTACGGCATTAACCCATTCAATCCGGGAACGCATCTCTGTCATTTTAGATTTCTTTGGCTATTAAAAAATAGCAGATCTACGAGCTCATAGCTTGTATATCTGCTATTTTTTAATAGCCAAAGTATAAAATAATGGTTAAAGCTAAAATCTAAAAATGACACAGGCCTAGACCGGATTGAATGGGTTAATTAATTTACGAAAAAACACGAAAAGTTAAAATATGGAGATAGGAGGTTTCTGCCCCGACAGCGACGATATTCAGGTCGTTGAGTGATGTAATACGAGCGCTATAGCCCCTAAAACAACTTGCTGTGGTGGTCTGGTGGACTCTTCGGCTCACACGGCACACCGCAGGTGTTAAAACGCAGCAAAAAAGGACACACACACCGCAGAGGCGACTGCAGTTCTTCAAGGACAGCTGGTAACAACACCATAGACTGGAACCAACCACAGACTGCAGTTGTTGTGGAGTCTGAACCCAATGTGTGGGAAAAAAATGCCCTTGACCATTTTCTGATGGATCTCAAGTGTATCATTTCTCCATTTCTATGTGTTAATAATATGGTTAAAAGTGTCTGTGCCTCACAGACGTTGTTTTGGTCTGATGGGCTCCTTCTGGTATGTCAACAATATTAGATAGCAGGTCGACCTCGTTGCCACGCGGTTTTGTTGTTATAAACATTGGGCATAAATGTCACCACAACCCTGGTTGCCCAGGAAACGGAAGCAAGTCGAGTCACAACTGACGGCTGACGTGATGACGCCAGGCGTAATCTGAGTTGCCAGAAGTTTCCGCCAGCTCTCGCGCCAGGCGCAACCCCGTGCTTATTTAACTCTGTATCTCCGCTTTAACGCCAGAAGAATATAATCTGGAATCACGCTTTTCCGACGCTTGTAAGATAGATCTCTTCTCTGATAAACCCAAGTTTATTGATGTAACTAATTCACATCTGACCGATAGATATGGACTGGTATCTACTAGGGGAAAATTGCAGTTGTTGTGGACTCTGAAGTGTGGGAAGAAATACCCTCCTCCAGGTTGTTTTTTGTTCTTCAAAGACAGCTAGGTTGAAGTCTAATATAAAACAAAAGTTAATACACGGATAATACTGACCACAAGTTTACACAGGTGCAGGAAAAAGACTGGCAGCTGTATCCGTTTCTGTCCTTGAATTAGTACTGCTCCCTCACTTCTGGCACCTTTTCCCATGGACTACTGGGACGTACGCCACGTTCAGATGATGTGAAACGGCTTGGAAGATGGCGTTGTACCATTTTGTTGCCGTCGGGCAGAAACCTCTTATCTCCATAGTCAAACCTTTTGTGTTTTAATCCGTAAATTAACGCCCTACGTGGTCACACTACAGTGTCACAGAAAAGTATCAAAAGTAGCAGAATCGCAAGCTCGAAACGTGGCGCAAAGCGTCGCATTTCGAGCTAGGATAATTTTGCCATTTTTGAATTTTAATCCTGAAAAGTTAGTTTTGGACATGAGTTTTCCACCCGACAGAGACGATATATTGGCATGTCCACGATAATTAGAGGCCTGCTTATAGGCTAACTGCTGTAAATGTTTCCGTCGATAAGATTGTATATTGCTCACTATATTATCCACAGTAGATTGACTTTACATATTGATCTGTATTTATCCATATCCTTAATTATCCTATTTTATATAATTATGCTGATACTAATATCTTTACATGGTTCACACTTTATGCTATAAGCTCGGCAGCCCATACTACTGGTGATAGCTTGTGACATGATACTTACTTTATGGCTGTATTTATGTATTACTTATGCCTATGTTCATGTGTATAAATGATTTATACACTATGCAATATTAATTGCATTTTACGGCTCCAGCTGTACACGTCTGGTCTTTGTGAAAAGGGCCTGACACTTTAAAATGTCATCACACTACCTGGTGTGTGGGTTTGATCACTAATGCCTCAATAGTCAAGACAGCCCCTCATTAACATATAGGTGAATAGAATAGAAAAGGAATACATAGAGAAATAAATAGGGAAATTAATAAATGGGGAAATGAAGTAACCAAATTAAAATGTATTTTCCAAAGTTTGGAAATAATTCTTCCCTATGATATGTGTTTGTTCCTGCAGGCACATATCCCTCATCACAATGGCAGCAGAGCCTGTCTTTATAAACAGCTTTATCACGGTGAAAGGCAGGGTCACTCTTTTTAATATAGCCCCAGAATGTGATAGATCCCTTTTGAATACTTAGAAGTAAAGGATAGCCGCTCCTCTCTCTCTCTCTCTGTGTCTCCCTGTCTTCAATCTCATCAAATCCCATTTCACGTTTTCTGCATTCCATTCCCTCACAAATCTCTCCTTCTCTCACTTCTTTATTTTGTCATTTTACTCTCTCTCTTTCTCTCCCCCACCTCTCTCTCTCTCTCTCTCTCTCTCTCCATGCCTTTGTTTATGTGTAAGTGGTGACTCATGTCTTCCAGCTTAGCATGCAGTCCAGCTCTGCAGGTATAAAGGCAGACGGGTACATACAGTATGTCTGTCTGTCTCTCCGTCCTTTTCCCTGACGTTTTCCAACTGATACGTCACTTGTCTGTCTCTCGCTGTGCCCGTCTGTCTACTTCCTGCCTGTCTGTCTGTCTCACTGCCTGTTTTCGGCTCAGGCAAAGCCCTTAGCGTCTCCCTTTGTACACACAGACACTGACACACACACTGCCTCCACCGCCGTTTGTCCCGTTAAATGTCTTCCACATGGCCCCCTTAGGCTGCTGTCTCCACATGGCCAGAGAGGCTGCAGGGCACGCACGCACGTGCGCGCGCACACACACACACACACACACACACACACACACACACACACACACACACACACACACACACACACACACACACACACACACACACACACACACACACACACACACACACACACACACACACACACACACACACACACACAGAGAGCTCCCAACCCGATCCAGAGCCAAGAGTTCATAGGTTACTCCCAGCAGACCTTGAGAAAGCAACTGTTTCAAAGAGGCCCCTCGCTCACGTCAAAACAGCCCTCACCTCTGTCTCACTGGCTGCCGTGAGGACAGCTGAACTCAAGAGGTGAGTAACCTTTTTGGCTTCAGTAAAACAGCATGAATGGAAGAGTATTGCATTCTATAGGTTTTTTATTTATTCATTATAATATTTTTTTTAAAGGTTAAACACATTACAAATCAGCAGGTTAACACAGTTTGTCAATGTTTTTCGTTAAACACGACAGTAAAATAAATTCTTACATTCTCTTACATTCTACAAGTCAAAAAAGTGTGAGAACAGAGTGCCTTTTATCCACAGCACTTTACAACGTGTGTTACATTCTCCCATCAATGTACACATTTACACACCGACGGAGGAGGCAACCGTGCAAGGCGCCAACCTGCTCATCGGGAACAGTGTCTTGCTCAAGGACACTAAAATGTGGGGGAGGGGCGGGGATCGAACCGGGAACCTCTCCCGATTCCCAAGCGGGCCGCTGTACCTTGTTAGCCACAGCCGGCCCCCCATGAGCAGTGGGTAAACCTTGACCTTGAGAACATGTGGTCTACGGTGTGTCTTCTTCATGTGGATCTGGGACTTCATGTGCTTTGTGTCAGTAGATTGATATGTATTTGGCCGCGGACCCGAAGAAGAGAATAAATATTCAAAAATAGCAATGTGCAAGCTCGCAGCGCGGCACAAAGTGACGCGCTGTGAGCTTGTATATCTGCTGTTTTTGAACAGCCAAATTTTGCTGGGGAACCGCCCCAAGGACCCCACTCTGAGAACCACTGCTTTATGTCTGTCTCTCTTATAGGTGGCATTGGCTCTCAAAGAAGAGGCTAGCAGAATTGGCAGACCTTCTTCTTGTTGATACACAGATTTATTAACGCTCCGCACACAATCACTATGTCATCTAAGAGGTCAACCTGAGTGGCCGGAACGACAGTCGTTAGAATTTTGAAATCTTTCCATCGAGCCATCATTCTCTCAACGTGCGTACTCACGTCAGACGGACGCCTCGACGACGCGTTCAATTCTCGAACAGAGGGCTTCTTCTTGCCTTCAGTAAAAGGAGGTACTCTAAGTCTGGCGACCTCCCCTCTGATGATAAGACCACGATGAGCTAGGATTTCCTCATTTTGGCAGAGAAGTTTAGAAAATCCAGAGTCGACTATAATTTTCTTGTCTGAAACTCTCCCAACTCTGCCTGGCGACAGAAAAGTAATGGCTCCCGCCGGTGATGTCCCTACCAAATACTTGACGGTGTTGTGGTGTTCATAAGTCGACCATGTTCGGGGCCTTGAGTTTATCAGCCCGTGAACGAAAATCTCCATACAGTCAACGATGCACCTGCAATGTTCATATTTCGATTCAAAACATGGCATTTTCACCAAATGCTTGCTCTGACACTTGATGAGAGGTTTTAAAGCCTTACTCATAACAGGAAGCCAGCTTCTTAAAATCCTCGATATGACACCTTCTGCGACGCAGAATCGGAACGCGATTCCCTCGTCGCTGAGACCTAACCGGAGCTTCATCAAGGTAACCAACAGATGGTCCTCCCGTCTCATGGAGCCACAGACGACCTCGACTCTCCTCAGTTTTACGATCAACCACTTAAAGATAACTCTGGTTAGGCC
This sequence comes from Gymnoscopelus braueri, assembly GCF_963280865.1. Taxonomy (NCBI): domain Eukaryota; kingdom Metazoa; phylum Chordata; class Actinopteri; order Myctophiformes; family Myctophidae; genus Gymnoscopelus; species Gymnoscopelus braueri. The sequence goes on along the minus strand of NC_137616.1, from coordinate 33,713,267 downwards.
TGTGAGGAACAGAAGATACGCTGCACTGCTTCTGATAGATCTGTAGGAGAACGTGCTGATTCTCAGCTTTCTTTTAAGTCGCTCGCTCTCAGATTTCAGTCTGTCGATGTGCGAGTGCAGGTCGAGGCTCTCATTAGAAAGCTGGAGATCATCGTCATCACCATCAGCTTCATCTTCATCTTCTTGGACTGTGGCCTCTGAAAGAGAAGATTCAAGTTTCACCAGTCTGCCAAAAATAATATGTTGAACTGTTTCCACAGCACACAATTGAGGCTGGTTTAGTATTTTGTGTTACAGGAGTGTTACAGGAGTTAACCACTCATTTGGGCATGTCAATGTACTGTAGGTGAACATTTAAAAAAGAAAATGCGAAGATAACAGATCTACAAGCTCACAATGCGACATGTTGTGAGCCTGTACATCAACCATTTTTCCATATTCATCGTACAGCATTGTATTTAGGGCATAAAGGAACACACACGGCTGAGCGAGCCTGTGTGTGTGTGTGTGTGTGTGTGTGCGTGTGTGTGTGTGTGTGTACTCGGCTGTGTTGAACCCCACGAACCCCCCGACTGTGTTTTAACCACTTAAACCCTATATGGTTTTGACAGGAGTCCCTCAGGACTCTATACTAGTGTCTCTTCTGTTTTCTGTTATTGTGGGTAAAGCTTTCACTGAAAATAGCCGATCGACAAGCTCACAACGCTCACTGTCACTGGCACAAAACATTTTCAGATGGGGTGTTCTGCGGCCAAATACATAATATCATTTTGTCACGAAAAAGTTGTTAAAGGGATAGTTCACCCAAAAAAAGATTTTTTTTCCTATCGATTAGTCACCCCATGGATACTGTCATGGAAAAGTCATTTTGGGGGTGAACTATCCCTTTAAGGTGTTAGAGGTTCTTACCAGTGCAAAGCTCCACAGTGGATTCCAACTCTTCTTCATGGGATGGCTGTAGACCATCATCCATCACTGGATGGACCTCCATGCGGTCAGTGGCTTCATCCACTGACTCGGATTCAGACTCTGAATCTGAATCTGACGTGGGGTCGGTTACTTTAACCCTTTTTCTTCTTGTCTCAATTCTGTTGAAAGGCAAGCAAGCGGTTATTTGTTCCACTGACCGCCAGAACTAAATTCAAACAACATCTAGAAAAAGTGCTCCTCGGAGCACAGGTCTCTGCCAGGTCAGGTAGGTTATTGTGGGCCAGCAATGTTCAGAATTTGCCAATCAGGATGGAATATAAAAAATCGTACGGAACCATCTTGATCACTTGACTATAGAGATAATGTGTACTGATTTGCATGATGTTTGGACAAAATGTGAAGGTGTAATATAAAAAAAATCGGCCTCCTGGTGGCGCTATAATAGGGCAATGTTAAAAGGGTGGCGTTTGTTCTTCAACGTAGTGCAAATCTACGTGCAAAGTTCCACCGCAATCGGACTGCGTTCATGATTTGCAGCATTTTGTTCAAAACGGGCCACTCCTGCAAACTTTAGATGTCAATGTTAGCCAATCAGGATGGAATATGAAAAATCAAACAGATCCATCTTGATCACATGACTATAGAGATCATGTGTACCGATTTGCGTGAAATTTGGATACAATCTGAAGGCTTAATCTCAAAATATGTGTTTTACATAAATCGGCCTCCTGGTGGCGCTATAAAAGGCTAATGTGAAAAATGCAGGGCAGATGTTTTTCCTTGGCCTCTAGGGAGTATGCGTGCAAAGTTTCACAGAGATCGGTGCAGTTACAGTTAAAAACGCAATTTGGACTTTTATAGCGCCACCATGAGGCTGATTTGAAAATTTTAAATTGCCATTTCTTCCTCGGCCTAGTGGGAATGTGCGTGAGAAATTTCACGGAAATCGCAAGCTGCGTTCATGATTTGAGGCATTTAGTTCAAAATGGACCAATCCTGCAAACTTTGGAAGCCAACCTTAGCCAATCAGGATGAAATATGGAAAATCAGACAGATCCGTGTTGATCACATGACTATAGAGATACTGTGTACTGATTTGCGTGATGTTTGGATAAAATCTGTAGGAGTAATATTAAAAAATTGATTTGCACAAATCGGCCTCCTGGTGGCGCTATAACAGGGCCATGTAAAAAAATGGGGCAGAGGTTCTGAATTGGCATCCAGGGAGTGTGTGTGCACAGTTTCGCAGTGACCGGGCCAACGGTGCCGGAGATTAGCCGCTCGCAGACAGATGGACACACGGACGGACGGACAGGGGGTAAAACATACTCTCTCGCCATGCCTTTCGGCCTGGCGGAGACAATAACTGTTCTAATGAGCAACTTAATACTGATATGCTCATGTTGACGTTGTGATATGTTTACCTGCCATAAACAATCTCATACGTATGATCGGGTCTGGCTCCGTCCGTCCATAAATGGGGAGGAACGTCCGGAATGTTGAAGTTCATAGACGCAGCTCCTATAAATAGAGTTTATTTTAATTGATTTAGAAGTGTGTTTTGCAAAGACAATGCCAACTGGTAGAGCAGTTAATTGTGTTAAAATACGTGTCAAAATCTATGACTGTGACAAGAGAATGGCAGCTAGTCTACTTCTTAGAAAAACAAAGAGTAGATGGAAGAAAAACAAAACACACAAGAATGTGATGAAATAGCCACTCAAACAATGTATGGCCACTTGGACTTTTTTTTTTCTCTTCTTCGTTTTTTACACAATTATTTCAAAATACTGCATTAGCTGGGTGCACTTAAACGTGCATTCAAACGTCACACGTCTCACATCATGTGAACTAAATTAAGTAGGTCTACAAGTCTGACTCCAGTGTGTGTACGCATATTTGTCGCACGCATATTTGTCGTTAACCACTTAAACCCCAGCATCCGTATTGTGGGGAAAGCTTTTTTCAGCAAAAGCTTTCCCCACAATAAGAGAAAACAGAAAAGACACTGAGGGACTCAACCATGTGGGGTTTAAGTGGTTAATTCTACTTTTACAAAAATAACCAGAATTCTGTTCCGATTGATGTAGCTTTAGTTGATTTACCTGATATGACAGGTGCACTGCATAGTCGGGCATTGCTAATGAGCTCCTCATTCCATTTCGGTTCTTCGGATTGGCTCACAGCCAACGACGTCTGTGGTTGGCATTGAGTGTTTTTATAATGGTAATTCAGTACAAATGAAGACTTTTATTTTATTTTCCTTTTCCGTTCTGGCTTCTTCTTCTTGTTGTTTTTCTTCTTCTTCTTCTTTTTCTTCATCGTCATCATCTTCTTCATCTTCTTTTTCTTCTTCTTCTGAGTTTATTTTTGGTTGTCAAACCACTTAGAGGTACTGTAGGTGTATTACAGAATTTCAACTCCTTCCTTTGTTCTTACGTGAATTACTTCCTGCATGGTTTCTTCCTGCAACCCGTGTGCGCGCACAGTCTCAATGTTTGTACACAAATAATTGCTCTATTGCCACCTTTTTTGACAAACTACACCGTTGCGTTTCTGTCTGTCTGTCTGTCTGTCTGTCTGGCATGTTGAATGGCAGTCAAGCGGAATGTATGGCCAAACTGATGGATGACAAGCTGGCTGGCAGACATGTGCTTGTACACCGTGACTTGATGTTGTTTTTGTTCAAACTGAACACAGCGGTCTAGCACACAGCTCCTACAAACCCCCGTGAAAGGTTTTGATGGGGGACATTCAAAGACACGACTGCTCCGCCTTGTGCTGGTCTGGCACCAGCCCTCAGAGCCGACGTGCTTTACCCGCAGTGGTTCTCAAAGTGGGGTCCAGCCTGTCCAGGGACCCCCAGGGGTCCTTTGTAAATCTTGAAAACGTGTGAAAATCTTTGAAATATATATCTTTAAAGCGAAATTATTTTACTTAAATCTTTGCTTCTGGGGGGGTCGCCTGGCACAAAACCTTATCAGATGGGGGTCCAATTGGCACGAAGAAGTTTGAGAACCACTGCGTTTACCGTACACACGCAGTCGCAGACTCGTTCAAACGAACGGGCTTCCAGCTCCTGCTTAAAGGGAATTGACCCAGATCTGTTTCGAAAACACAATAATTGTGATTTACTCACAATCACTCTCAACTGGGGCTTGCCTGTGTGTGCAAAAGCCGAGAGGCAGCGGGCCATCTATTTCCCCCTGCAGGGTTGGGTTCGTAGATAAATCAGTGGCAACGTGCGCATGTAGATGTAGGTCCATGTAAGCAACAGAGGAGGAGCAACAGAGGGGGAGGAGGAGGATGGGGGGATTTCTTTTAGCTTAGCTCAGCTCCGAGCTGGACGTTAGAACGTTATACGGCCTTGATGGGGGGTTTAAGGACACGGACCGGTGCGTGATGTACCGTGGGGCTCAATGTAGATACCGCCGTTGTCGGGCAGAAGAAACCTCTTATCTCCATATTCTAACCTTTTTGGGGGGTTTTCGTAAATTAACGCCCCCTACTTGATCATACTACACAGAGTCAGACAAAAGCTTCAAAAGCAGCAGATCCACTACGATCTGCTACTTTAGCAATTTTTTCATTTGAATCCTGAAAAGTAACAGTTTTTGGACATATGAGGTTTCCACCGGACAGAGACGATGACAACAATGACCATCCCTCTCTCTCTCTCTCTCTCTCTCTCTCCCTCTGTATGCCTTTCTTCCGCATCATCGACAGCACGGAACAGCGCACCGTGACAGCATCACATTGTTGTTGTTTACGGCATAAACAACAACAATGTGATGCTGCAGTCAAAGCTTCAACTGTTCAGCGTAAACTTTGCGCTGAATAGTTGAAGCTTTGACAAGGCAAGTACACTCTCCACCCACTGAAATGGGGCTGGGGGGGGGGGCAGGCTCAGTCCCTTATGCCCTCTCCCATCTATTCCATATGCTATTCCCTGCATGCACCCCAGGAAAAAACCCTCAAAGAAAGGACTCTGTCTCTCTCACACTTGCCCCTCACCTCTCCTCTCCTCAATGTTTCCTTATTTCCTTTTTCATCAATCTATACAACCCATCCATCCATCAAAACATCCATCCATCATTCCATCCACCTGACCATTCTAGCCAGCCAGACTCATCTCTCCCAGACAGGAAGAGGGTGTGTGTGCGTGTGTGTGTGTGTGTGTGTGTGTGTGTGTGTGTGTGTGTGTGTGTGTGTGTGTGTGTGTGTGTGTGTGTGTGTGTGTGTGTGTGTGTCCAGAGGGAGTCTCTCTCTCTCTCTCTCTCTCTCTCTCTCTCCCTCTCGCCTCAAGCCCTGGTCTCCTTGACCATTACTACTCCATTAGGAGCTGGCGATGGAGGGCCGCGCTGCAGACGCCTAATGTATCCGTCCCCCTCCATTTAGAGGCTCCCACAAAGATCCCTGATTGGGATCGAATGTCCATTTAAACCGCCGCCGCCCGGGAGAGAGAGAGAGAGAGAGAGAGAGAGAGAGAGAGAGAGAGAGAGAGAGAGAGAGGAAGAGGAGAGATGATGGAAGGGTGGTGGGTGGTTAGGGGGGGGGGGGGGCTTATCACAATGTGTGTGTGTGTGTGTGTGTGTGTGTGTGTGTGTGTGTGTGTGTGTGTGTGTGTGTGTGTGTGTGTGTGTGTGTGTGTGCGCGCACACGCGCGTGTGTGTGTGCGTGTGTGTGTGTGTGTTTGTGGAGGTGGAAATGAGGTGTCGGGTAAAGATACAGAAACCACATGGGATGTTTGATGTTTGAGCCGAAGCGAGATTTCCTGTCCGTCCTTGTTTACTTTCTAGTTTTTTTTCCCCTTTCTTTAAAACTTCTATCTACTCATTTTGTCTCTTTTAAAAAGCTGCCCTGCTCAGCGTCGGTAAAGCATCCTCCCCTCTGGCACCGCGCCAAAGTGTCAGAACTCTCAGCACTCAGTATTCTCAAGGTGCACTTCTGAAGCGAGAGAAGCTAGAGCGAGAGACGACCGGCTGGGGGGCTGGCATCCTCCGCACGAAAAGGAAAGAGAAGTCGACCGAGTGAGAGAGGGAGCACGTCGAAAGAGGGACAGAGAGAGAGAGAGAGCGAGGGGGGGGGGGGGTGGGGGGGGGGAGGGGAGGGAGGGAGGGAGGGACATAGAGATAAACTTGAGATTGAGAGATTGAGAGAGAAAAGCCAAGGCAAAAAGCTCACACACGCCATGAGGCACACACAGTGTGGGCAACACAAAAAAAACGCGTTACCTTGCAAGAGGACTCCGCCGTTCTTTCTGAAGAAGGGGCTCCCCGACCACAGTGGAGCGCTGGAGAGAGAGAGAGAGAGAGAGAGAGAGAGAGAGAGAGAGAGAGAATAGCGTAATAGCAAACAGTAGGGTGAATGTAAAAGAGTGAGCAGAAAGAATGAACAAAAAGAGAGAGAGGAAGGAGGGGGGGCACAGAGATAAGTGAAATGATCAGTGATTTGCTCACATTTCAGCAGCGATACACGCAGAGCATAACGCCGGTGTATACTTATGGCTGAAACACGTGGTGCCTCGTGGCTGGAAAATAGCCGTTCTACAAGCTCACGGCGCGTCGCAGGTGCGACGCGCCGTGAGCTTGTAGAACGGCTATTTTTCCAGCCGCGAGCCGCCCTGCATGCGGCCGACTGGTACGAGAGGCTTTGAGCCTGATTCACACTTAAAGCCGGCGGTTCTGATTATAGTGATTAGATTCCCCGGATGTCCAACTGTTGCCATCATTCCCTGTGATTACCTCAGAGAATTACAGCCTCGCCGCTGTGGTCCGCGGGGGTAATCTCTCATGACAACCCCCCACCACTGGCCCCCGTTCACACACACACACACACACACACACACACACACACACACACACACACACACACACACACACACACACACACACATGCACACGTGTGTGTGTCTGTGTGTGAACATTCACGGTTACAGTACACACAAAGGTTCGCACTTTTACAGAGACGTGCAAATGTGCGCACTGCAGCACACATAGTACGCACACACCTACACACGTGTGTGCAGGCGTACACGTGTGCTGCACACACACACACACACACACACACACACACACACACACACACGCGCGCACACACACAGATACACACACACAAAGACACATCATCTCTGTTTTGCTGAT